>NC_092422.1:87040315-87340315 GCF_036169615.1 Heliangelus exortis
TTAAAGATCATCTATGACTGGGCTACAAAATCTATTCTCTAATTGTATTTCAGGATAAATCACACACTCTCCTTTTCTTGTTTGTGAATGTGGAGCTGTGGACCGAGCTCAACTGCAGACAGCAAAGGGAACCTGCAGGAGGTTCCCCCTATCACCTCCCACCTGCTCTACTTCACTGGCAGAAATACCTGCTATTCTTAGGCCTAATATTTGCTGATAAAAAAAGCTCCACTGGGAGGGTACAGTCCCATGAGCTGAAAGACTTTGCTGCTACAGAAAGGGAGAAGCCTTACACACTTCATCTTCCTCCTTCCACCCTATTCTGCCTGCTCTCTCTCCATCCTCCTGCCTTGCTCCCATTTGTGCAGAGCAGCCTTGTTTCCCCTTGCAAATTCCAATTGCAAGATAAAGTGATTCAGCTTATAAACCCAGCCATTTGAGCAAATTCAATCTGCTTACCATGCAGTCACACAACTATGAGAGATGAAATAAAATACCTGCCCCTCACACTATGGCTGAGCTAATGTTGGCTAAGCTCCTTCTGTATCAGGAAACCATCACCAAATGAAGACAGCTGAAGCCAGGCTGAAAACAAACAAAATGATGCAACAGGACCAGCACATCTGCAACCTCCTTTCTGGAGGAAAGCATGTGCAGAGAACTTGCATGGGCTCAAGGGTCAAGTCCTTGGGGGATAGGTATGATAAGGAATATTAACTGATGGACCACTAAAGGCTCAAGAGGTCTCCTGAGATGAAAAAAAGTTGGAGGGGGCTACAGAGCAGCTGAGGGACAAGCATATCTGGGGACAAAGAGCAGCTCATGTATGCACACCCTACTCCTCCTTTCTCTCAGGGTTATATGCCTTTGCTTTCACCCACCCATTAGCCATCTGCTGCATCCTGCCAGAAGGCAGCTCCTCCTCCTCCAGCCAAGGGGGGGATTCTCAGCATTTTCAACACAGACTGACCCATCCCTCCTGTTAACCATGCAGCTGCTTGTGCTCTACCACCACGCTGCAACAGCTGCTGGGGGGAGGATGTGCAGACATTTCAGTGCTGCTGCCCTGAGCTGGTAGCAGCCTGGGAACAGGTATGAATGATTCCCCACAGCCTTATTGGCAAACTCCTGCTGCACATGCAGAGCCTCAGCCTGGGGCACTGCTTCCAACTGGAAGGTCCCCTCGTGCTCCAGCCAAGGCTGGATCAGACGCCTGCTGAGATGGGCTCCCTACCACAGAACGCAGCAGTGCAACGGGCAGGGCTCCCTCCAAGTTTTTCAAGGTTTCCCTCAAACTCTCCTTTGCTGCCTTGCTGTCCTTCCAGCCCTCAGACTGCTGCAAAATACCTGGGGGCAGGAAGCAAGCAATACCTAGAGAAGTTTTCTGTGAGTTTTCCAAAGCCCTCAGAAGGGTCCAAAGAGATCAGCTGCTCCCACAAAGTGCTCCGTCCAAACTGCCCAGGACAGCACAGAGAGGAATTTCACTCAGAGTGGTTTGATTTGCTTGGCAGATGGACTTTGATTAAGTTCCAGTTATCTTTTTGGGCCTTGGGGCATGCAACAGGGGTGAGTTGTATCAGGGACAGCCCTGGGCAGCATTTTACAAAGCTGCCCAGGGAAAGGAGGTCTGAGACAGGAGATCCAGGACTACACTCATAGGGACAGGCACTGAGAGTGGAAGAAACAAGGTTTTTCTCCTTTTTCTGGGGAACAACAGGGATGTCATCCCCCCATCACCACAGCCTAGTTGCCCACATTTGAGGAAAGTGCAGGGGCTGGCACAGCCAGAGGGCAAGGGATGAGGCTTACCTTGGGAAAACCACATTCCTGGTTTTAGTGTTCTGCCAGGTCAATACCACTGGTGTCTCTACTGACTTCCCTTTAGGATCAGGCTATCTGAACTGCCAAGGATGTTCCTAAATTCTTATCCTGACTCTGAATGTCTCCTGTCTACCTTGCTGTTGGGAAAACCACCTGATTTCTATGCCTGCTCTATAGAGAGAGGAGGATGGCATTTCCACCTAGCTTGTAAGCTCCTTTGGACAAGGAGAGAGTGCCCTTTATATAAAAAGAATCAGGATAATGAGGGTCTTGACCCCAGATGGCACATCAGTTTGTGGGACCAAAGTGCTAAATACAATATCAAATAATGTGTTGAACTTAAAGTCCTGCAGCTTCATTAATTTTCCAGTTTTTCAATTGTAAGGCACTCTCTAATAGCAACAGTTAACAAACCAGCAGTGCTCTTAATCATGGGATGGATCTCAAAAACGGATGGATCTCAAAAACTCTCCAAGGAAAATTTCCCATGACATGTAAATCTCTCATCCATGCTCACTGGACTCTGCACTGTCGCTTCTCCAATACTGTTCTTTGACTTGGCATTTCTTCTCCTCTTCCTTTTGCCTGAACCCACAGCATCAAAGCTGTGCCCTTACACCACTGATGGTAATTAGTGCCCAGATGGGAGTGACCTGGAGGGCTCAGAGAGGGTCTATCCCCATGCACTCAGCCCATCGTGCCTCTGCATGTCATGAAAAACAAGTGACAGGGAGTTCATGATAGACATACTCCTCCCCCAGCCCCATGCGGTGACTATAGAGACAAAGACTTCACCCTTCTCTCTGCTGTGCCATGTAGCAATTACTGGGGTTGCTATTATTAAGGATCTTTGATAATATCTGCTTATATAACCACAGCGATTAGCAAAGTATAGGCATGGAAGTAGATTGGAAGAGATTACCAGCTACAGCTGTGTTCTAATGTACAGGAGTTGCCTTCTCCAAATATTTTTTTGATGTGACATCTTAAATTGATTCTCTTTTCTCGTGGCTGTGCCTTGTTCCAAGTGGTGTCAAGAGGAGAACTGGCAAAATTGTTCAAAGGGCTTCCTGATTGTAGGTTACTAATTATCCCTACACAGGCACTGTTAGTGAAATCCCTTTAACCTGAGAAACCAAGTCCTGTGCACTGGCTTGGAACTCCGGGTGCCTCTTTAATAAACACAGAGTTCTGGGCACTGGCAATGAGAAGGTGCTATTTTCCAGTGAATGCTTTAAGCACTCTCTGTACTGCCCCCTGGGATGTGTTTCTGTGTTTGTTTTAAACTCTTTTTTTCTATATCCAAGCACTGAAGTCTTTTGTTTCACAACCGTTTTTCTTCCCCTTTCTTTCTTGCTCTGCCTCCACTGAAACTGGCTGCCTTCCATACTGCCTTCTGGTTTCTTCCCCCACCTCTTTTATCTCCAAACAAAATCTGGGTGGCACCATTTTCTTTCTCCTCATGTGTTAGCCCTATCCGGTGATGACACTGGGTTTAAGAAGGCAGATCAAAACAGAGGAGGGTTTGTGGGAGCATTTAACCCATTAGATGTCAGGAAGTTGGGGGCAGGGAGTAACCTTCAGAAAGTCACTGACCTGAACAACCCTGTAGCAGTGGAGAGTATGTAGAAAGCCAGGGAAGACATTCAAGCTGTGTTTCCCCCTCCTAAATCCTGCAAATGTCTTTGTTTAGATTTGAGCAAAATAAAGTACGTAAGTATGAGTAGTTACAAAGCCCTCTGCCTTTTATACCCCCTTTTCTCTGAAGACCTTTTCCCTCATGTTTCCTTTACTTGGCTGGGTCCTGTCTCCCCTCCCATTTTTCTACTGGTGCTGTCAACAGTAATTTCAAAGAACTGTCTTCCCTCTCCCTCTCTTCTCACACTCCCTCGTTTCTGTCCCATGTCCCTTTCTTTCTTCTAAGTCTGGCCTCTTACACCAGGTGAACCCACCTGAGGGAGCTTTTTTATCTTCATGGTGACATGTTCACCCCAGGGTGCCTGCAGCGTCCTTAGGCTCTGCCCACACCACTGCCCTTCCCTTGGGCAGATGCAGGGCAGCATCTCTTTCTTCCAACAATGGACTGGATGGCTAAATTGACTCAAGGGGAAGACGTCCCACTTCTCAGACACTCAGTTGCAATAAACACCTGTAATGCAGATTAAATTCTGCCCCTTTGACACTGAATTACAAACTCATCCTCAGGAACTCTCACACAAAAAGATGTTTGGTTTCATTTCTAGATTTGTTCTTAGCTAGAAGGAAGAAAGACATAAAAAGAGTGACTGCTATGCAAAACACAGATACCCTCCCCCTGACACACCACAGGTACTGTGCAGGCACAGGGTCCACCTTCTCTGGTGTGTGGTGGTGCTGGTCTTGTTGGCACATGCCAGGCTGAGCACAGGAGAGAAATGAGATCCCACAGTCTTTGTGGGGATTGACTCTGCTGTCCCCAGTGTAAGGGGCACCTCTGCTACAGAGGACTGATGAGAAAAACAAGCGGAAGATACAGTGGGTTTATTTTTCAACTGTAAGTCGTGGTCCTGGCTGTAGTACTGCTACCTCACAAAACTGAGTCAAGCACTCTCTACCAGCACTGTACCAATTCCACAGGTCACCTGATTTTCTCTTTCAGATTGTGTTCCTCATGAGTTGTTTTAGGCATCTACCTTAGCTGGAGGCACCATAAGATTTCTGCTTGTCATGTACAAGGGTGTATTTCCAACATGGAAGCAGTGGTTTGGTTTTGTTTTCTAACAGAATCTCCAGGTCAAGTTATTTGTCTGTGAAACATGGATCCCAGAGCCAGCAGACTTCAGCACAACTGACTTACAGAGTGTCACAGTTAAAGCCACACTCTAGAAAATGTTTACTGGTCTCAGCAGTACATCATGGAATGCCAAGGTGAAGCAAAGGGAAATCTAAACAAGATCAGGAGTGAGAAGCCAGTGCATTTCAAATTGTGAAAACAGGAAAAACATGTTTTGACTTTTTCTTTTTTTTTTTAAGGCCTTTAACAAAAACATTAAAGCAAAAACCAGTTAAATTGTGTTCTGCTTATCACGGGAAGCATTTACTCTGAACACACATTACTGGCTGCTTTCAGTGATGAATGAAAATCACCAGGAATTTGTACTTTGTCAGAACTCATTGCAGGCCACTGCAGCTGTAGTTCCTCTGATGACCTGGGATAGCTCATGACTCCCAGCAGGTTCCCACTAGGTGACTGAGCTGATCCAGCAGCACTTTCCTGTTGCAAGGGGCTGTCCCATTCCTTCATCACCCTTGCTCCAAGCTGCATCAGCCCTGATCTTCCTTCATGCTCGGGCACTCATTGAACTGCTCAGTGAGGCAGCTCAGTTCACCACCTGAGTAGGAAATCACTCTTTTTATGAGCAGGATTTGGCTTCTGCTGGTTTAGTGAGCTTAAATTGCAGCAGTTGGCCTAGGTGGGAAGCCCACCAACAGAGAGGAACTGAGGCAAGGAAAGTACATCCTCTAAGACACAAACCTAACTGGGCACGTACACTGCGAGGCAAGACTAAGCAGCAGTGCCTGCCCGCTGGTAACAAGGTCTTCTCAGACTCTGCCAGGGATTTCTGCTTCTGGCACGTGGATCACAGTTGTGAATTTGAAGGGAAGTCAGGGAGTGCAGGAGGAAGGAGCCAAGGAAACTTCATGTCTGTACGTGGCAGAAGTTCTAACAAAACCCTTTTGTCATCTCAGTAAAGAGCAGTGGGGAGCAGGTGAGCTTCAAATCCCAACAGAGTACATACAGAAAGAACATGGCAGGGCATATGTATGAAGTGATTCTGCCCCTGTACTCAGCACTGGTGAGGCCACACCTCGAGTCCTGTGTCCAGTTCTGGGCCCCTCAGCTCAGGAAGGAGAGTGAGGTCCTGAAGCAGGTCCAGAGAAGAGCAAGGAGGCTGTGAAGGGACTCGAGCACAGATCCTATGAGGAGAGGCTGAGGGAGATGGGGGTGTTCAGCCCGGAGAAGAGGAGGCTCAGGGGAGACCTCACTGCTCTCTACAACTCCCTGAAAGGAGGGGGTAGCCAGGGGGGGGGTTGGTCTCTTTTCCCAGGCAACTATCAGCAAGACAAGAGGGCACGGTCTCAAGTTGTGCCGGGGGAGGTTTAGGTTGGACACTAGAAAGAATTTCTTTACTGAGAGGGTGATCAAGGATTGGGATGGGCTGCCCAGGAAAGTGGTGGATTCTCCGTCCCTGGAGATATTTAAAAAGAGACTGGATGTGGCACTCAGTGCCATGGTCTGGTAACTGCAGCGGTAGTGGATCCAGGGTTGGACTTGATGATCTCTGAGGTCCCTTCCAACCCAGCCAAGACTATGATTCTATGATTCTGTAAGAGCCCAAACCGGGCCCGACCCGGCCCCTTTCCCCTCCGCCACAGCGCGGCAACGGCCCCGGCGCATGCGCGGCAACGGCACCGCGTGGCGCGAGCGGGGCCCGCCGCGCGGAGGGCGTGGGTGTGGGGGAAGGGGGAGCCCCGCACCGCTCCCCCAATGAGGGGGCGGGCGGCACCCTCCGCGCATGCGCAACGTGCGCGCCTTTCCCCAGTCTTCCCCCGCCACCCCCCATCTTCCCCCCACCCCCAGGGTTCGGGAGAAGTGTTTCCGGCGCGGCGGCTGTGACGTGTGCGGTCGGCGCCGGGCTGTCCGGCGGGCGGGCGGGCGGTGGGAGATGGCGGAGTATCTGGCCTCCATCTTCGGAACAGAGAAGGACAAGTGAGTGGCCCATCCCCCTTTCCCGTGCCGCTCCCGCGGCTCCGGCGCTCCCGAGGGGAGAGCTCGGGGGAGGCCGGAGGCCGGTGGTGGGCTACGCGGGGCGCGGGGACGCGCGCAGCGCCCGCTTGGGCGGCTTGTTCCGACCGTGCGGTCAGCCCTCCCCACCCCCGGCCCCCGCCTTCCCTCCCCCCCTCCCTCCGCCGTGGGGGGTAGCCCGGCCCGTTTCTTACACTCCCGCCTCGGGGGGATCGAGTGAGGCACCCCCGGGACCCTGGCGCCCGCCCGGGAGCCTCTCTCTTCCCCCATTCCCTCCCATCCCCCCACCCCCATTTTGCCCTGCCCCCACCGCGCGCTGGAACGTGGCGGCGCGCGGAGGGAAGAGGAAGCGAGGCGGGTGCGCGCCCCCCCCCCCAACCCCCGCCCCATTTCTCCCCTCCCCCATCCTCCTCCTCCTCCTCGCTTTTCCCCGAAGGCTCTCGGCGCGGCCTTACTCCCCTCCCCCCCCCTCCCCCGTCGCTGGAGCGCGCGTGCGCGCGCCTCCAGTTACGGGAGGTTGGGGGGGGAGGGGTAAAAGGGGGGGGGAGGGTAAGCGCGGGGGCGCGCCTCTCCCCGCGTGGGGCCTGCGCGTCCCCGCGGCTCCGGCCCCGCCCATGCGCTTCCCTCTCTCTCCCCTACCGGGTCGGGTCTGCTCCTCGGGGACTTTTTATCGCTCCTCTTCCCTTCCCTCCCCCCCCCTCCCGCCCACACAACCTTCCCCGCCTCCTCCTCCTCCGGCAGCCATGCGGGTGTGCCCGCGCCTCGTGGCGCGGTGCCGTCCCCTCTCCAACCCACCCCCCCCTCTCTCCTCCTTCCCCCCGCTCTCCCCTTCCCCCTCCTCCCCGGCGGCCGCGTTTCTCCGGCGGCGGGAGGGAGCGGTCAGGGCCGCTGGGTGCCGAGCTTCCCGCGGCTTCCTGCCGGAAAGGGCCTCCTCTTCTCCTTTTGTTCGTGTCTCTGCTCCTCGCAGCAGCCCGAGAGCTTCCGCTCTGCTGCAAGGACAGCGACTGGTTATTTCTCCCCCCCCCCCAGGGTGCGGAGGATTTCCCCGACTGCTGCATCCTGATCCTCAGGCTTCTGCCTGCAGCCTTCCACGCGTCGGGAACGCCTCTAGCTTCTCTGGTTGTTGGAAGCATACTTACAAAACCCTCCTAACGAAAATTTGGTCACCGTCGGCCTGACCAAACCAACGTGTTTTTCCACTCGTAAAAATGAAAGGGGGCATCGATGGACTAAAATTGCTCTTGTCGGCCCCTGGCCGTGAGGCTTCTGTTTTCCTTCTACTTTGTAGCGCTACATGACAGTTCCAATTCACTCGTCTGTCAGAAAAGCAATGTCTCGCCAGCCTCTCTTGAGCTCTCTTGCTGTAGCATCCTTTCTGATATAATGCAGTAGTATATGCCCTCACAGCAGGCACGAAATCCCTGCACTGGTCCTATTTTCTTTTCAAAAAGCAAGCAGAACGCTCCAGAAAGCGTTGAAGTTGGAGGTACTATTGGAAAATTTATAGGTAGACTTTTTTTTTGTTTCAGGTTAGAGTTCAGAAAAGACAGTAAGTATATTGTAATGCTAAGTATATATTTTCAAAAAGTAAGCATGTTACAATTTTACAGTAGAATGTTTTTCTAGTGATCAGATATGCTGTAGTAATTTAATATTCTTCCCCTCTATGAGTTGACATTGGTTACACAGGATTGTGGAAAGAATTGATGTTAACAATTAGAATGGGAATAATAATCTTTCTTCCAGGAGAATTCTTATATTTCATTTACCCATTTATAGCTCAGAGTAGTTTCTTCCCTTCAAAACTTTGCATTCATTTTTTTCAGCCAAGGTAACTAAACTCTGTATGATTTTCTTTCATAATTCCGTGTGAATTCCGCTTCAATGTGAAGAGTTTTACTGGAGTTCCTAAAGCATCATAGTTTTGAAGGTGTCATGGGAATTAATTCAAGAAAAGTTTGAAAATGTATTAAATGATTCCTTTTAAAATTATTAATTATGTTCATGGAAATGGCTTAAGTGAATTTATTTTGCTTGTGTGTGTTCTTTGTGCAATATTATTTTTCTCTCATCTGAATAATTTCAAATACTGTGTCCACAGCAGTCTGAGTTACCCTTAGAGTATAACTTTTTAAACAGGTGGTTTATAAACCATTAGGTAGGTGCAACTGAGTCAGCTTCAAAGCAGATTATATTGCCTAGGCTAGGGGGTTGCATGATCTAAGACACAAACACAGCTCGTGGTGTAACTTTCCAGAATGTTGTTCACACTATTTCCCATCACCCAGTGAAACCAATATAAAGGACAATAGGAGAACCACGAGGGTAGAACAGTAGTGATTGTTTCTGTCCGTGGTGGTATCCTGAGAGCAGTTTGGGTTTGAAGAGCAGGTTAAATTTATTAGATGACTTGCTGTAAATTGGGGGTAAAGAGGAATGAATATGATCAGGTTTGCTGTAATGCTTTCCTATGCTTTTTGATTTGGTCTTATGTGTTACTTCTCCACATCAAGATGAAGGCACTTAGGGCATATGTTTGTAGGAACTGCATATTTATGTCTTTATGCTCCAATATGTGACTATTTTTTTTTTTTACTTACAGAGTCAACTGTTCATTTTATTTCAAAATTGGAGCTTGTCGTCATGGAGACAGATGTTCTCGGTTGCACAACAAACCAACATTTAGCCAGGTTTGTTTTCCTTTTGTACTCTTTCTTGTGAAAGTATATTAAAGTAGCTTCTTTAAAACATAGATTCTCAGATACAAGTGAATAATTACCAAGCTCCAGATTAACTAGTTCACTTTTGGCCCCAGTTTATATGGGTTTTTGCTTTTTTGGGGGTATTAAACTTACTTCTCCCAGCATTTCTAATTATCTCCTGTCACCCTTAATGGCTGCAGGAAGCGATGCTGTTGTAAGCTTGCCTGTAGTAGAGACCAACCAGTGCTAACTTTCAGGTGAGTGTGCCTTCTCAGTGGTGTTTAGGCACTTAAACCATCCCAGATTTTTTTGAATCACAATGACAGCATGTTCCACCTGTCTTCAAGGTGTGAACTTACTCCTTTATATAATAGAAGAAAACTAATTAATAAAGGCAACTTTTGCATCTATTTGCTCTCTGACCCAGGCTCTTACATTCCAAGAGTAACTTACATACTTGCTTTAAATGTGAAAGAATGGTTTACTGAAAACAACATGCCTGGTTGCTGAGGGTATATATATCAGTTGATTTGACAGATAATTTAATCTTTTGCTATTATAATATTGTTAGAGACATGGTGTGTGACTGCATGTCTGCCTAAAACAAAAAAAGGTGCTGCAGGTGATAGGGTTTTTTTGAATGAGCTCTATAGTTTTCAGAACTCACATTCCTGGAGAACTATGTGCTTTGCCTTTTTCTATCACTGCTGATTGTCAAGGTATGCAGGTAAAGAGATTTCTTTGGCAGTATCACAGTGATAAGTAGTGCTTATGGAAGTTGCTGCGTTATCAGCAGTTTTACCTTCAAAGGTAAAGTTCTACATAGAAATGGAGCCCTCTACAAGTTCATTTTAGCTGACTTGGAGCAGCACTGATGAGAGTGGAGACTGGTGTTAGTTTGGGGAGCATTAGGGGAGGCAAGTACTCCACATGGCTGGAGTTCAGGGTGATGATGTTTATCAAGTTAAACCTTGAGCATGGGGGGTGGGGATGGGATCCAAATGGGGGCTGTCCAGCTTATTGATCAGTAAGGGCCACTGCTGGTACTTAATCTAAAAAAACAAAAAAAAAAACCCAAAAAACAAACAAACAAACAAAAAAGCCAGTTCCAGCTTTGGGAAATTTAAAAAATTTTCAATGTGAATATTGTACCTGCAAAATAAAATAGTCCATTTCAAAACTATTCCATGTTCCACACATGGAAAGTGTGCTGAAATGTGATTGGCTACTGAGACCTAAATTTAGGTAATTTGTAGGTCATTAAAAATTCAGAAAATATATCTGAATTGGGCAGCTTCCAAAGTAGATTTGTATTGAAGTTTAAAAAGAAACAGACAAATTATATATGGTGTATATATATGTATTTTATTTTTATCCTTGTTACAGAATAACTTGGTGTGCAAAGACAGTTTTCTCTGTCAGTGCAGCCTTGAGCTTTGCTTTAGAATCTGCGGGTGTGCAGGGCTGTCAGATATATGCAGTGATGTCTGGGGCTGTGAAAGCATCATACTTGGCAGATGTGCTGTACAGTAACAGATACATCTGGGACATGTGTAGGGTTCACTACAGAAATCTTTATTTGTATGCAGATTGATAATCAGCTGTGATAAAAAATAGAAAAGTGGTATCTTACTCACGGGAAGTTACCGGCACAGTGTTTTTATCTTGTGTTGCTATTGCTGGTGCAGCTACTTGGTAGAAGAGCCCTGTTAGGAAAGGTCCTGCAGTCCACGGTGATCAAATTACTAACAGTCAGCAGAAACATGTAGCCATATGCATGTTTCTGGCTCTCTCCAATTGTAGGCCAAAAAATAATTATTTTAAACCTGGGCCACAGAAGCACAAAGTGTTGGTTGGTATGGCCATACTTGTTATAACACAAGTGTATGATTTTTAAATGTGATGTTACAGACTCTTTTTTTTTTTTACATGTTAAGTGGGCAGCATATGTAGGTATGACATTGCTGGTCCTGTGGCTTCTTTAAGCTCTGTATTCTTACTGTGACTAATAATAATGTGTAAGCTAAAATTATTTGGGGATTGTGATTTATACTAACATTGAGCTTGTATTTTAAGTAGTCAAATTTCAATTTTTGAGCTGCTTACAGTGATATGGACATTTGAAATTTTTTTGTAATATTAGTTTACTAACTTAAACATGGTTTGTTTTTTCAGACAACTTGATTTTAAGAAGAACGGTACAAATGTAAGGTTTCAAGTCTGCCTGGGCTAATTCTTCAAGTAAAAAGCAGAAGGGCTAAAAGGATATTGTCCTTATTTGAAGGATCGGAAAGATGTGAACCTATGATGCTATTATATTATTTAAACAGAAATTCCACCAAGAAATTCCTGATGCACAAAATGAGATGTAGCTCTTCCCTAAAAACCTTACTGTCTGGCGTGACATTTTAGACTCCGTGGCATTATATATTATACGCTGTGCACATAACACTATTTTTTTTCCCCCCCTAGAATTACAATAATGAATCTGGTCTCGAAAGCTAGGTGTCTCCATACCATATAGTTGGACGACTTAGGTTTCTGTGCCTCACAACTCCCATATTGAGGATAGCTGTTGAGACAAACGCAGCTCTTTCTTGGTGGCTAATTAAAACTGTTTTCATAATATGATGGTCTGGATGCAGTTTTGGAAGATATTCTGCAAATACGAAAAGGAAGTCTTAAGAATAAAATAGTACTTTTAGCTGTTTGCAAACAAGTTGTCTCTTTGCAATTGTCTATTATATGCACAGCAGCCAGTAGAATTCCCCTTTTTATTTTTTTTCCCCGCAGACCATCTTGATTCAAAACATCTATCGTAACCCCCAAAACAGTGCACAGACGGCTGACGGCTCACACTGTAAGTCCCACAGTTGGAGAAATTTTTTTAAAGAATGGTGTTAAAGAGCCCACTCCTAATTATGAGAAAATAATGTTGGCTTCTGAGCTGCTGACATAAAGCTGTTGCAAACAGGACAAGTGACGGAACTCTTCTTGCGCATAGATCAAGAACTTGTGAAATGTGTGCAGTTCAGAATGCAGAACTGACTGCATGAGTTTGACCATGCAGATTCTTTTGCACTGCAAAGTGAAACTTTATTGCTTAGTAATACTGCATTCTTCTTAAAGGGTTAAACTGCAGACATTTCTCAAACTCTTTGATTTAGCAGAAAATAAAATTAATAGGTAAAAGTGTGTCATACGGTAAGTTTCCCCAAAAGAACTGGGTTTTCTTTCATACTAAGTCTTTTAGGAAAATAGAGATTTCATGTTATGCTGCAATTATTGTATTGCTTCCTTTTACTGGGGTATTGCTACTAAAACCATTCAGTAAAAACAAATTCCAACAAATTACTATGTTTTTAATTTTAATACTGTGTTTGGATGCTGTCTATTACACACCTGGCTGAAATCATGCTAAACCCCTCTACAGTTATATCAGCGAACAAAATTTAAAAAATACAATAATGGAGTATCATGAGATCTCTGTTACTTTACAGTGTTAGGTTGATTCAGACAGGTCACCAGATAAGTAAAAGTTCTCCTTCTTGGGAGAGAATAACCACCTCTTTTTCAGCACAGACTCGGCTAAAGCGACCCTAAAGGAAACCGGTTTCTTGTTAAAATTATTTTCCATAATATAAAGTTGTTGCGTTTTGTATTTCAGACCATTGCCCTCTTGAACATTTACCGTAACCCTCAAAACTCTTCCCAGTCTGCTGACGGTTTGCGCTGTAAGTTCATACAAGTTCCTTCACTGGTTCCCTGGGCTTGATTGTCAGAGCTCAGTGTCGACTTAAGCTGGTCTACCATTTCAGTTTAACAGATCAAACTGACCACATTTCATTGAATGTGTCCAAAGCAAACACAAGCACAGAAAACAAACAAACAAACAAAAAAAACCAGAACAAAACTTTCTGTCCCATTCACCTTCCTCCCTTCTCCCAAAAAGGGGAGTCTGAATACCATCTATTAAATCAAAAAGGGTTGAAATTGTACTTCCCCTGCAAAGCAGTCTTGATTGCACTGCTTTCTTCCCTCCACCTTTCTCCCTGCAAGTTGCCTGCATCCTAGGAATGCTTTTCTGTATGTTTTGTGCTATCCATTAGGTCACACTGTCGAAAAGAGCAGGAAAATAACACGTTTACTTCATCCAGAACAAATTTCCTGCTCTGTAAATGTTAAGAGAACTTGAAACTTTTCAGACTGCATGCAGAAGTTTGTCCTAGGTTAATACAGTTTCCATTTAGAGTCTACTTTGGAAGAATACAGTTTGGCTGACAAACAGTTCCCTTCTGGCAGCTGTCCTTTTTGGATAGGTGCATGCCTCAAATTCTTCCCATGCTTTGAAGATCTGAATTTCAAAACCGAGTTGTATATTTACTTAGGAAAATAGGTCCTTAAAAGTACTTTTGAGGAAGGGAATGCATTTGGGTATGGTAATGAACTAATTTAATGACTCCTCATGAAGTAGGAATGGGCGTAACAAAGCATACCTACTGTGAGACTGGCAGAAGTTAAATGAGCAGGATTACTACTGATGTAGCATTGTGATTGAAACATCAAAATCATCAATATTAGAGTAAGACTTAAAATTCTAGGATCAAAAAGGACTGGTGTTATTTTCTAACTAATATTTCTCATTGAAGTGAATATACACTGTAATAAAGCTTTGTTTGGCTATTCCTTTCTTTGACTGTTGGGTTATAGACTAGTTCAGATTAGTTACCAGCATTTGATTAGACATGTGTTGTGAAATCAGCCACTAACTTGCAAGACAACACTGTCTCTTCTGCTTCTAAAAGCAGTAATGGCTAATGAAGTAATTTGAGATTTTTGTCACACAAGCTAGATACATAATGAGATAAATGTTTGTTTAGATGATTAAACAGTTCTGTTGGTTTGTAGGCTTTCTTGTTGCAGATGCTTAGTAGTTAATGCTGTTTCAGTAAACAAACAAACAAACAAAAAAATACAGCTGTGTATTTCCACTGCGTCCTAAATTCTCAATGCGCTGGTAACTAATTTGCACAGAGTTGCAGCAGTTTGGTCTGTGGAGCTGTTTAGATTGTACAGCTGCAAGAGTCTTGTACAGAGTCTCTGGCATTGTAAATGCTGGTATCCAACTCTAGTTTGTCTTGACAAGTGGGTAGCTATTCAACAGAGCCTGACTGTACCTGCTGTGGTAGAGCTGGGGCTCTGTTACCAATAGGTTTGCTGAAACTCCTGGCTCCCTGTTTTTTCGGTATTTGTCCCTACTTAAGTACTGCATGTATTTTAAATGGGTAACTTGGGTAGCTGTTTAATGCTTTTGTTGTTGTTAACTGTCTTCCTTTCTATTGCCGTCGTAGAGGATTAACCTTAGTTTTGAACAGCAGTAGTTTTCCTGAGTATTTTAATTAGTAATGGGGCTTCTCAGGGTTCACATACCAGAAGCCCTGGAATATATGAATGTTTGTAAAGCCTGTACATATGTGTGCGTCCCACTTTAGAAGGACATTCAAGTAGTTGTTAACTAACTGTTGCTTGTGATCTCCTAATTTGACAGTGGAATCTCCTTATAAAGTTTTTACACTTGTGCATCTGGTAAAAAATAGTTACACACCCAGTGTGGCTCACAGAGCCCCTGTCTGATACCTTAAAAAAAAAAAAAAAAAAAAAAAAAAAAAGAAAAAAAATGAACAAAAACAAAACCACCAAAAAAGCCAACCAACCCTCTCAAAAAAACCCTCCCAGATATTAGTAAGCTATTATCAATGGTGTTGGCAAAAACTTGGGAATCTAGTTAAGTATTAAGCTGTCTAGAAAAACTGGTTTAATGTTTGATATTACTTAATGTGCTATGTAATGGTGTGGAAGAAAGTTCTTAAAATGTTTCAAATGCAGAAACATTGTTAGCCTAAGCTATGTAACAAATGCCACTCAGCCTTCTTCAGGAAGAGAATTGAGTGGAAGAAAAGTTAATCTATAGTTGAAGAGAGTGTGGCTTGTTATTAGAGCCCTTGAAGAGCATGTAAAGTTTGACCAAATGGTAATACGAAATGAAAATTACTGAGCCCAAACTAACTCTTCTTATCAGCCTAAAATTAATAAGCTCAGCTTTGTTGGCTCAGTTTCTCATCCTTCATGTTCTGTGAATTAAAACAATGGTGTTAGTAATTTAAAGACTAGAATTTCTGTCCCAAAACTGCTCCACTTCATTATAATAACTCACTTAACTGGTGAAGAGCTACTACATTAGGCTTTCATGCATATAGCTTAATGTAGTTTAAAGAAATTTTAAAAAATCAGGTTTTATACTTTAAATTCTTTGAAAGCTCAACCAAATTGAAGTTGTTTTTTATGCCAGCAGGCAAGCAGCACTCGTGTATAGTCCAGCTTGGAGTATGAGAAAATATCTAAGCTGAATATATTGCTGGCTTGTCTTGCACTGAAAGATGTTCTGCAGGACTACAGAAAAATAAAGTTGTATTCAAATTTACACTAGAAAACTGCCCTCTAGTGCAGAGCATTGTGGTAACTTTAAGGGCACTGAGAAAAGTTTGTCATTTAAATAATTGTTCAAAGATTATTTTAAAAAATATTCTGGGCTATGTTATATTGTGTGCTGTCAAATTGTGGTGTATATCCTAGAGAAGTGGACATGCTAAAATGAAATTCTCCCTTTAGGAAGGGGTAAACTAAATTGCAATCATGTTTTAAAATATGCAGACTTAACAAAGCACTTGCCTTCTGTTTAGCTAAAATTGTTGGTAGATAGAGGATGCACTGTATATTAAATTTAAGTGATATTTCAAAATAATTCCTTTCCCCTTTAAATTTGTGGTATACAAGTTTGGCTCTGATTAAAACTTATTTTGATTTGATCATGTTGATGTAATGTTTTGACATACTTTGGGGGGGACTCAAAGATCTTCACACATACTTATTTTTAATATTCCTGTTAGTTAGCTCCATGCTATATGGTGTCTTTTATGCTCCAGATGGCCTCTCTAGATTGTCTTGTAGTATGATCAAAATCTCCTTTTATTTATAGGTTCTAATCGATAGAACTTTTGATTTTTACAGGTGCTGTCAGCGATGTTGAGATGCAGGAACATTATGATGAATTCTTTGAGGTACGTAAAAGGTGTTAAAATGCATTGAAGCGTGAGTGGATTTGTTGACATGAATTAGAAATGGGTTCAGTGTATAGCACAATTAGATAGACTCAGAGAAAAGCACTTGTTTCCTCAGGTGTTTGTGGAAAACTTTAAACTTTCAGTGCTAAATATTTCCTGGAATATCCTTCGGTTAGTTTGGCTTTAAGCTTCCTGCTTATAATATATTTTGTTTGAAAATCAGCAACTTTTTTGTGTAGTGCTTTGATTTCATAATTCCCTGTAAATTTCCTCTAAATTGAAAATATACATAGATATTTGTAGAGAAGTAGGTGAAGCGAAACAGTAGCATCAAGGTTTGTATGTAAGGTTTATTATTGTATGTCTTCTGTAAATACTGTATGCATTGTTTTCCATAGCTTTTAAATGTATCCTGTTGGTGCATGCTGTACTTAAGTGAACACAGTACTGGTCAAGAAAGTACTAATTTTAAAATTGAAGTGCAAAAAAAAAAAAAAAAAAAGTTTTGTTTCAGGTTTTTTTTTTTTAGGGTAGACCTTTCATGCTAACTGGCAGCTAAATGCAATCCTTCTGTACTTCTAACTAATGTGCTGCCAGTTTCTAATTGATTGCTTTGTGCTTAGGAGGTCTTCACAGAAATGGAAGAAAAATATGGTGAAGTTGAGGAGATGAACGTTTGTGATAATCTTGGAGATCATCTAGTTGGAAACGTATACGTAAAGGTATAATGATAAATGTTTAATGTTAAATGTTTAATAAATAAAGATATAAAGATAAATGTTTAATTAATAGGGGTAGTATTTATTGGTTATAATTTTAAAAGCTACTGCATGCTTGTAGATTTTGCAGGAGTAGCTCTACAGGACAGAAGCTCAAGTTCACAGTATCAAGTAGAAAGACTGGAAGTGTCAATGGAATCTGTAAGAAATCTTAAAAGATTATGGGAAGTTTTCTTGCTAGTTAAACTCTCAGTAATTTTAATTAAGGTTAATATTAACACTAGGGGTTTTTTTACATAATCACCACTGCTGGACTGTTTAGTATGCCAGGACTGATTTGAGCTCTATATTCCTGTCACTACCTTATGAGCACTTCATTATGAGCAGAGGTGTATTCACAACAGGTGTGTTTATTTTTAACAGCTGCTTTTATTTTCTAACTTCCCAGTTAAACAAAACTGCTTGTAACCAAGTTATATTTGGCAGTAGCTGGGTGGTTTAAGGTGTGCAGACTGGAGCACTTCAGCTTAGCTCTTGAAAGTCATAGGTATGTTTTGAATAGTGAGTACAATGTTGTCACTTACAAAAGTTGTACGTACACCGTGTTGGTGAGGTCTGAGAGAGTTTGTGTGAATATTTTTACTGTATATTCCCTTAATTGGGAAGTATTTTCACACCTAAAAATCTCAGCTGTGTAGTTCATAATCAGAAAAAAGTTTGTTATAAAAAATTTAGAAGGGGTTGGCTGTGAAAAGAATTTCAAATTTTGAGTTTCGCATGTGTCATAGAACAGGATAAATTTTTTCTAAATTCTAATAGAATGAGAGCTTAAAATTTCATGCAGATTCTTAAGTGTTTGAAAAAGAGCTATTACAATTGGAGCACTGGTGTTCTAGGAAGTACACTTTGGCAATCTCTTCGATTAAAGTTGTACTAAGAAAATACAGTATCTTCTATATTTTTTATAAAAAACACATAACTTGAAAGACCAAACAGAACATAATTTAGAGAAAATACCAATGTTTTGATTAGCTCCCAGTCTTGATTAATGAAAAACAACCATTTTACCCTTGATTTGATAAATTTTCCCTGGAGCTCCGATGTAGCTTCTAGTTCGATTGCTAGTCCTAAGCATGAGATGTCACACAACTGATTAATAAGAGAGTGCAATCCACTTCTGTTGCTTCTCTGTAATACGAGAAAATCTGAATTTTGCCTTTAGTTTCGCCGTGAAGAAGATGCAGAGAAGGCTGTGATTGACCTGAACAATCGCTGGTTTAATGGGCAGCCCATTCATGCTGAGCTTTCACCTGTGACTGACTTCAGAGAGGCCTGTTGCCGCCAATACGAAATGGGGTAAAAAGTGACTTCCTGTTTGCCTGTGATGCTGTCTTTCAAATGCTGGCACTAACAGGGTTGTTAGTTGGGTGTGGTTTTTAGGTGTAACTTCGTGTAGGAAGAAAACCACCACAGGTAATGTTAACATGGAGGACCTGCAGTCAACCTCTTGACTTTTGCCGTGGTTTTAGGATTTTCATCTTGGAGCGGGACGGTGTCTGTAAAGGATGTTTGTGATTTACTGGTCTTAATGTTAGAGGTGATTAGCATTTAGATGGTTAGTGGTCCCCAAGGGCTCAGGGCAAGCATATGCAGTGTAGAGCTGTGAGTTTCAACTGTATCTCTTGAATTGTGTTTCAGAGAATGTACACGAGGAGGTTTCTGCAACTTTATGCATTTGAAGCCCATTTCTCGAGAGTTAAGGCGCGAGTTGTATGGGCGGCGTCGTAAAAAGTAAGTTTGCTTTTAAATACTATTAAAAATGGGTAAATTAAGGCTCAGTCAATGAAACTTGTGAAGGCAAAATTTGAAACTTAAGTCCTCTCTTTTTTCTATTTCACTTCTGACACATGCCATTGAAAGGGCATCAAGTAAAGCTACCAAGTGACCAGTTTAGAACAAAGGGCTAGGTCTTGAAAAAGAAGCTATAGTGGTTCTTGCTTTGCAGTTCTGTGCATGGATGCTGAAGGTTTTTGCTTTAAGAGAAGGCAGGGTTCAAGGAGGAGACTATTTACTGAAGAATGTTAAGTACATAGGTCCTAACTGTGGTTCAAATCTCCAAGCTGAACTGTTGGGGGTAGACATTATTTAGAGAATATGCCTTGTTATTTGGAGTGTATCTGAAGTTTTATGCCTCTTCTCTATTTTATTGTGATCTAAACATACTTACTGCCTGTGTTAGAAGCAGGCTACTTGGCTAATGGGCATTTTGGCAGGATCACATTGGCCATTTTGAGCATTACAGACAAGCATATGTATAGATCATATTCAATACCCAGCATTTTTTGGTTTTAACAGTGTATGCCTAACACTTTTTACTAATGCTAGCCTCACAGCATGACCTGTCTTGATAGGAATTATCAGGAGGGCAAAGCATTAATGGCAACAAGAAAACTTTTGATAAATGTATTTTAGTATATATTTATTAAATTATTAATTAAGCTACTTTGTAGAATGGCCTATGCCATTGCTGTGGATGCCTGTCTTATGGATGGTTCACTTTGTGCTGGATTCCATCTGCTTGCTTTAGGACTTTGCTATTCAGGAGAAGGACATAAAATTGCTGAGCTTCCTTTTATACGGAGCATGATTTTGTGGTTTGTTGGTTTTTTTGTTGTTTTTTTTTAATCACAGAAGGAACCTGGGATTGTGAACATGTTTTTCTTATAAATGTCTTAGAACCTCTAAGGATGCATTTAACTTTGGAAAATGCAGATTGTGTTGCTTAGACACACATATTTGTGCCTGAATACTTTCCTAAAATGTATCAAATTAATTCAAACTTAAACATCTTTTTAAGATATTTTAGTGTTGTTTGAAAAAGACAAAATATGCTACTGTATGAGCTTCTTGGTCACTTTTATAAACCCACATCTCAGATTCAGTAAGGGTAATTTAAAGTTTTACCACCTTTTATTGCAAGAAAATCAGACTTGTGTGCTTGGCTTTGGAACGTGATTGTTTTACCCAAAGCCCAATTTCATTCTGTGGTAAAACAAATCAAATAGCTGAATCCTCCATCCAGTTATGTCTTCATTGGTCCTATTCTTTGTGCAGCCAAAGCTGGTTAGCAGTACGGCTTGATACAAAATACATCTGATCTTGTTAATGAAGTTTCACAGATAGATTGTATAAAATAGTCTGATTGAATGTAATTCTACACAAAATTAAATACATCAAAATATTTTGAATAGGAAAAAAAAAAGGAGGGTAAACCAGAACTTCTGAGTAACAGATTATTTAGTGACCTCAGTACAAGAGTATGCAAGAGAGTTAGGTGTTTCTGTTTTATTAAAATTTGTTACTGCACACACCCACCCCAAAGCATGTCACCATGGAACAATACTCTGCAGAATTCAGACTTTTTTCAGCTTTTTAGCTGCTGTAATTTCTACACCTATTTGAAGTGATACAGTTGACTGGTTTCATAAAATTGACTTGTCTGCAATGTTTAAAAACATTCAAACCAGTCTTTTCCTTGATAAGTGCCAACAAAACAAGAAAAGAGAACTGAGTTGTAATTGTTAATACAGTTGATTTAATAGGAGTGGCATTACAGCTATAGGCTGTTGCTGTGTGTTAAGAATTATTCATAATTGTAAAAGCAGGTGTCCCCTTCCCTTGCTGCTTTAATTAACAGCTGTGTAAACAGGCATTTGGTTTCTCTACATGCCTTTCCTTAAGTTCCTTAAGTTCTTTCCTTAATTGTATCCTCACCTACTGGATGTCCTTCAGTGGTACACAGGCTGCAAGCATTTTCCAGTGTAATTGTTTCAATTGCTCTTGGAAAATTAAGATGCATTCCTTCATTGAGTGAGTTAGCTACAGCAGTTTGTCTGAAAATGGCAGAAGACAAGACAATGACAACTAAGGTGTATCAGAAAGTTTCCTTAAAAATTCCCCTGTAACCACTTTGTGTCACAGCATCTTGTCTTGTCCATGTGAGCTTTATTAATAAACACAAACCCAGAGGAACATCTTTAATAAATGAAGGATATGAAAGCTACATATTCCCCCAGAGCCCTACAAGATTGTCAGAAGGTAAAAGAAGAATCAAATCTATACTTTTCAGTGTAAATAAGAGTAGACATACATACTGTATTTCAACAGGCATGAGCTGGAAGATAGGAAGTTCCATTTAAACATAAGAGAAACTACTTTACTGTAAAGGTGAAAAGGCACGGGAATAGGCCACCCAGGGAGGTTGTGGAGTCCCCTCCTCTGGAGATATTAAAAAACTGCCTGTATTCAGTCCTGTGTGATGTGCTCTAGGTGATCCTACTTTGGTGGTAGAATTGGCTAGATGATCTCTAGAGGTCCCTTCCAACTCTGATAACTCTGTGATTCTGCACCTCTATTGGAATGGGAGTGAACAGATCAGTATTTTAATACCAAGGAGTCAATACAGTGTTAAGTTCAGTTTGTAAATAGATGGTTTTCCAGCCTGTGTGCCAAATTACCAGTCCTTCGAATTCTTCATTGTTGTCTTCCTCATTGCTTAACGTCCCTAAGTGATCTGCTGTGTGAGTAAATTGCTGCATATGGTGAAGCAATAAAATGTCCAAACTTTCTTTTGAAGGCATCGATCCAGGTCGAGGTCCCGTGAACGTCGGTCTAGATCCAGAGATCGTGGTCGTGGAGGTGGTGGTGGAGGAGGAGGAGGCCGTGAACGTGATAGGAGGCGGTCAAGAGATCGTGAAAGATCTGGTCGATTCTGAGCCATGCCATTTTTACTGTATGTCTGCTAGAAAGTGTTGTAGTTTGACCAAACAAGTTCATAATGAGATTTTTTTTAAGATGGGCTTCTGAATAAAAAATTTGTAGTGATACAGTATTCTTTGTGTAACTTGTTTCTTGTGGGGGGGGGGAGTCTTTTTAACTGTCATTCCTCTTATCTTGACAAATACCTAGATTAACTATGCCTGAGAGAAAGGTGGTAAATGTATTGGAGGAGCGCCAGTTTTGGGGTTTTTTTGGGTTTGGTTTTTTTTTGGGGGGGGGGGGTTATAATTTGAACTGTTGATGAAAATGTGTGTGTATATAATATAAAATATTATATACATAGTAAAAATAATATACTGCTTAAGAAACAGTTACTCACATAAGTTTCCCTTTTCTGCTATGCTGTCTGCTTATTTAGGTTAGTTTAGGCACATTTAAAAGGAAGGCTGTGCGAAATGCATTTATTTACCAAGTAGAAACGCTTAGTTACAAAAATGTATGTTTGTTTGTTACCAGAAGTCTGTGCTCTGTCTATCAATGTGACTGTGGCATTTACAATAAATCCAATTTCCTGGTGTAAAATCTAAAGCCTATTTTCTAAGCACACTGGAGTAGCTGAGTTGCTACTCCTGGCCGTGCCAGAGTTCATAGTTCAATTTTTTTATGATTCTTGACTAAATTCCTTGGTTTTGGCTGGAAAGAAAGTTGCTTAGTGCAGTGTGAAAAAAAAAAAAAAAAATTATTGAAGTGATGTATGGATGTATGTAGTAGGCAGTTGAGGATACCAAAAAATGTATGCTCCATGCGACATAATCCATAGGATCTCTTGAAGGAAATGCATAGCCCTAAATACAAACACCAAATTTCTTAATAGACTGATTAATTTCACTCTTGGTTCTCATAGCCATCATATAATAAAAACATTTTGTTTAGTGTTCAAAGTCATGGGAAACTAATTGAATTCTAGTGGAAAACAAATATTTTTTTTTCCTACTTTAATTACTTTCTGATAGTCTGAAATATGATAACAGGTAATGGATCGAGGACAGTTTCTTCACAAACAACATCTTTTTCTGAGCTTTAATTTAATTGCAGAACAGCTGGATATCATAGGTTGTATATCTCTTAAGGGGGTAAAGCTCTTAAATGAAATACTGCTGGAACATCTTGGAAGACAGTCTGTACCATGGCTGACTTGCAATTCAACTTTGTCTGCTTCTAACTCCAGGTGTACCATAGTAAGAAATTTTGGTCAGGGATTGTATTTCTGCAACACAGAACTTTTTATGAAGCTATGTAATACAATATAGCTTTCCAGTGAGGGTGAGAATTTACTAGTGCTTTTGTAGTTCCAAGCTGGATAGCTTCCTAAATTATAAATATGCCCCTTAATTGTTCTTCAAAAAGAAAAAAAGGAAAGATAGGATATGGAAGCATTACATAGCCAGATTAACAAACCAGTTTTTCTCTGTCTCCAAAATAAGCATAAACCATTTTGCTCACTGGAACTGGAGATGGCAAAAAAAATCATACTGAAAAATTAGCTTTTCTAAATAAATCTGCTTTACCTGCTACAACTAAAATCTTGCAACAGTTCGGTTTGAGTTATTTTTTTTCACACTGAATGAATTGGCCAACCAGACTATGGAATTTATTTTGCCAGTAACCTTTTAAAAGACATGTATCTATGTGAAGATGGCTTCACTGCTTATGTTTTGTTGCAAGTATACAAATCAAATTATGCTTTCTTTTTACTGGAAGTAATTGAGCAGTGCCTGGCAATAAATGGCTGAACTGAAACCTGTGGTATTTCTGTTAGGCATTAGGAATTTAACATTGATAATTTAGTTATTGGTGTTTACAGACTATTAATCCAGTTCCACTTCCTGTTCAGTGAGATTGAGGATTATTAGTAAACTAATAGAAATCTCAAGATTGAAAAGGTGAGGAGAGTCTGGGTTTTTTGAAACCATATCTAGTATAATGTGGACACTGTTTAAAAAGGTTTAAGATCTTTTATACACAGATAATTTACACAAGCTGGTTTGCTTTACAAACATTTTATAAAAGTAAACCACATCCCTATAACAGCTTTCATCTCTTCATCTAAGCCTTGTTGAACTGTGAGTATATTTTTGCATGAACAGATAGCAGAAGGTTGATTTCTCCCTCATACAGTTTTTCTTAAGAAAGCACTCTTGGAATTCCACCAAGTGCATCACTTCATGGTCTGATATCCAGCTACCCAGAAATTAAGTATGTAATTGGAATATGTCATAATGGGCACTGAAAACAATTGAAGGCAAAAACTCAGGCAGTGGTTGTTGCCTGGTCGTGTAATGATTACCTAGTGGCAGCATTCTGCATATAAACTAAGCTGATGGCATATCTTCAGTTGGGGTTGCCTGTTAATACAAAACTACCAGTCAGATTCATCAGATTTGAAATTTACTGGCTTACAAATACAAACCAAGTGGAAATCCTACCTCCCCCTTCTATTGTTGCTCACAGTAAATTTTTTACCTCTCCTTCGCAAGGGTACTTACTTCTCACAAATAATTCATTGTTGATTTTTCTGTTAAAGAGTGGATCTTAATTTATGGAGTTCCTTTACCTCAAATAAGTGACAGCATACAGTGTTTTCTGAAGTCTGAGTCAATAAGGTTGAAACTGTTAATCCCAAGTGGGTTCCTCCTCTTTGTATTTGGCTCTTATTCTGTGAAAATGCTGCTTGTCCATGAATATGATGTATGTTGAGACTGTAAAACCAAATGGAGAAAACTTGTTCAAAATAAAGCCTTTTTTTATAAGAATCTGACAAAAATTATCCCTTTCCTTTAGATGAGATGCTGCTCTTTAAGTGACTGAGGACATACACTACAAGTTTCAAATTCTTAGCTCTTGTCTTGAGCTACTTTTTGAGTGATTCTTATGTTTTTTAGAGCTAGTGGAGTATGTCTTCAACTAAAAAAAACCAAACCAAACACAACCAAACCTTTCCTTCCCCTCAAAAAAGACCAATAAAAAACCCCAACCTCTTCATACTTTATTGACAAAGTATCAAAAGAGAGCAGCTTGGAGCTAGGTTTTGTTTAGTGTTCTTTCAAATTGGTAAGGGTTCAGGTTGAGAGATTTCTCATGGTTCTGTTGCAGTGGTCTGCAGAGCACAAGAAGGCTCATTTTGGTGGAGCATTTTTAATTGAAGAAACAAGTAGCTGAGAGGGATCATGGCTTTTTAAAGATAATTCTTCCAAGTGTTGAATCACTCCTGCTGCAGAATTTCACAGGCATTAACAATTGTGTGTCCATTGCCACTGCTTGTTAAACTGAATATACTGTCTTTAATATGTTAGAAATTAAACTTTTCATAGCAGCTGCAGGGGATGTTAACAAGAGTTCTCCGTGCTTGTAATGGCTGCAGTGCAGCCCTGAAGCCAGTCCTGTTCAGGAAAAGTCAGACCTAAAAAATGGAACTGAGTTGGTGCACTCTCTTAAGGTTGCAAGAAGGTGATGCCTAGTAGGTATGGTTGTCATAGAAGAAAATATTTTTAGCTGCATTTGCCATTTATTGCAAGGATGAAGCTGAGCAATCTTACTTCAGAGCACAATGGAGTGCATGAATTTTGGTTTTGAAAATGTCAAAATTGCAACCAAAATGTCTGGAATTAATCTGGATATCTTCATGTTGAACTGATACATGATGCATTCTAAAACTATGCACAGGTATTTCTGAATTCATCTGATTTGCCAATGTTATTTTATTTAAATATGTCTCCATGTTCTTTTTGCAATACTAATTTTGTTAAAGCCACACGTGGAAAATGGAGAATGTCTGATGAGTTATGTGGACAATCCTTCCTTGTCAGCAAGGTGCTTGTCATAAACATCTGGTTCCTAATGCATGTCATGTTTTGCTATAAAATAGTCATTTCTAAGAAGTACCACTAGTGAAAAGACACTGCTATCCAATACCACAGTCCTGTTGTATTTCTACAGAAGTGGCAGAACCACTTTAGAAGGTCCCTATTTTTCTGGAGGTTACTGCCAAAAAGGGTTAATTCAATGGATCTAAAGTTTCAACTGCTAAGCTGGATCTGTGGAATTAGGATCTGTGGAAACTAACAAACCAGATCTGCTGCTAACCCAGTGGCTTCATTTCAACATACGCAAAGCAGGAGGGATAAGGCTGAGTTTATCTTTGGTTGTTAAGACACAAGTGCCTATTTCTTTAGCAGCGCTCCAATAATCTCAGGTCCACTACTTTTTTCATAATTTCAGTTTTGGTGTCTGCTTTCTGACTGGATTGTTTTGACAGGACCAAAGGAAAGTTACATTCGCCCATCAGCAAAGCAGAAAGGTGCTGACTTCTGATGAAGCAGTAGGATGCGGGGGGAGCTGGGGCCAGCAGCATCCCAGGTGAGCTGAAGCCCTAGCAGCTTGTGTGAGTATGGTTGCCCCTTATTGATCCAAGTACCTTAAAAATACTCATGAATTCTGCAAGCAGTTCCCACTAGGAAGAGAAAATTAATAGGATTCAGATATTCCTTTGTGACAAACCCATGCAATTTTGATGAAGGTAAGCAGAGTGCTGTTTTCCTGAGCACTGTGAAATTGTGCTGTGGGCCACTTCCAGCTCTCAGTTTCCAAACCTGCATGCTTAGTTGGGTCTGGAGGAAAAAAAAAAAAAATAATTAATGCTCTGGTTTCAGTGAGCCACAAGAGGAAGAGGGGAGAAAGGCAGCAGATAGCAATCAAGCCCATTTGTTTTTCACAGAAAAAGCCTTTAGTCCACCAGGCTTAGGCCTGCTGTGCTTTTGCCAGCACTTGGCTTGATTGCAGGTCTTGCAACCTATGTGGCTGAATACTGGACACGTTTCAGATCGTTCTTACTTTCTTCCAGGCGCTTTCTGGGATTCTGGCCAGGGGGAAGCAGGGAGGGAGGGAAGGAAGGAGGGAGGTGCTCCTTCTGCAGCGTGTGCACCAGGCTGCCACCTGGGCAGAGCTGTGCGAAGAGCCAGGGGGAGCAACCGCTCCTCCCTTTTCTACCCACCCCTTTCCCTTGGGAGCTGATACTGCTGTGTGTAAGAGAAAGGTAAGAGAAATGTAAGAGATGTGTGTAAGAGAAAGGTGAGAGAGAGCTTTATGGATGAAAACAGTCCTGCCTCTTCCATCATCTCCTCTTCTGAACATTTTCTCTACTGAACATTGAGGATGCTTCCTCTCTGCTTTCTCTTGTGCTGGAGGAAAAAGTCCTGGAGCTGCAGAAGGAAGAGATGTGATAAAAGGGACTGAGGCAGAACATGGAGAACTGGTTTCTGGACAAAACACGAGTGGAAAGTGAGCAGACAACCTCACTGACTTGGGGATTTTGCATGCAACATTAATTACTGCATTGCTGGGCTTTGGATGGGCAAGGGAATTTCTGGAGGGTAAGACAGGCTACAATCTGACCAAGTAATAGTCTCATTAATGTCTAGGCCAGTCTTTTCATTCTGGAGGGGTTTGACTCATGATTTTTGATCCTTTCACATGATTGTATTAACCACAGCAGAGACACTTAATTGCCCTTCTTGCTCAGCAAGCCTTGGTTTTCTGGACTACTCTGTGATTTTCAAACATGTCCTGGCAGCTCTAACACTTCACAGGAACACTGTTTTTAGCTAAGGGAATAGATCTGTGGGTGAAAGGAGAGCAGCAGTAGTGTAGTACTGGTAGATCATTTCTGACAGTCTCTTGTTCCACCTTGGTGCCCAAGCTGGGTTGTTCAAGTCTGCATAAGGGGTTTACCAGATGAGACAAACTGCCTTGGTCATTGGGCTTAGAGGGCTTTAACAGGTTACACCCTCCCTGGAAACCAGTGGCAAGTTCCATATGGGTCTGTGTTGGTATCTGTCCTGTTTTCATACTGTTATCTGTGACTTAGAGTAGAAAATTAGTGTCTCATCATAAAGTTTGTGGACAACAACCAACCTGGGGCGGTACATCTGACATGAGAGGGCAAGGGATTGCTCCACAAGGATCTGGACAGGCTGGAGGGATAGTCTATCAGGAACCTGATGAAATTCAGCAAGGACAAAGTCCTACACCCTGGGTGGATGAATCCCTGGCAGGGCATAGGCTGGGGACTGCTTGGTGGGGGAGCAGCTATGCAGGTAAGCCCCTGGGGGTCATGGTGGGCAGCAAGCTGGACATGAGGACACAGCGTGCCCTGAGAGCAAAAAGGGACAACTGCGTCTTTGATGAGATGAACAGGGATAGCCAACAAGCTGAGGGAAGTTATTATCCCCCTCTACTTAGCACCCATTAGACCACATTCAATACTATTGTTTTGGGGCCCCAGTACAGAAAAGGCATCAGTAAGGTGAAGTGAGTTCAGGCCAGGGAGAGGGACTTGAGGCAGTCAGAGGCTGGAGTGGTGACCCTGTGAGGACAGGGCAGGTGAGCAGGGATTGCTTAGCCTGGGGGAGGGATGACAGGGGGAGAACCTAGCAGCCCCCTCCCTGTGCCTGCAGGAGGTCAGCAAGAGGAAAAGTCAGGATCTTTGTGGAGGTCATAAATTGAAAGAGGGGAGGTTCCAGATGGGTGTAATGAAAAACATTTTCCCTACAAGGACAGCCAGGCACTGGACTAGACTGTGCAGTTTCTCTCTCGGAAGGCCTTTGAAACCTGACCAGGCAAGGCCCGAACAACAAGGTTTGATCTCTAGATGGACCCTGCTTTGGGCAGCAGGCTTGACTGCAGCCCTTCCAAGGTCTTTTTCAGCCTGAGCCATGCTATGGTTCTGCTCTTTAGCCTTCTCCTCATAGCTGTACTGCTGACCTTTTCCACTTTCTCCTATGCTGAAGGAACATTAATAAAGGTTTACCCCTTGTGGACCTAAATTAAAGCAGTTTGGTCTTTTTTCAGCTTTCTCCTCTCTTAGCAGGCCCACTTCTTTCAGTCTTTACTCCTGGGCCATGCTTCTCTCTACTCCTTCTAGTTGTGCCTTCAGGCATGTCCCACACAGGCTGTATCTTTTTTGAAATATTCCATTCGAGATGGGACATGCTACCTCAGGCAAGTGCACCGGTGCTGAAAGTGCCATATGTCCTGCAGACTATATTCCTGTTTGTGTAACCCTGTACGATGTTTGCTTTTTTCACAACAGCAGGGCCTTGTTGACTCACACTGAGCTTGCATGGCACTACAGACATACCCTCTACACAATTGCTGCCCAGATAGTGGCTATTCAGATAGTGGTTGTTTCTGCCTGACTGTTTAGTTTTGCTTTTGTCCTTACTGGCCAACTTTCTATCTTACTTTCTCACCTCATTTCTCTAGTCTGTGAATGACCATTTTGAACCATGATTCTGCCCTCAAAAATTGTTTGCGCCCCTCCTATGCAGTTAATATTTGGAGCGGCTTCTCTTGTGCTGTTTCTTCCTCCCTTTGTATAAAAATCTGATCAAGAGCTTGTGCCACAGCCTTGTGCTCTCCCTTCCCAAACGCCACCATTGGTTCTTTGAGAGACTTCATTAGTCACTCGCAAAAAGCCTCCTCTACCTGATCTTCCTCCTTCTGTGATCCTGACACAGCGATGTTTACCTTTCCCCCTCTCTCTGATCACTGATTGCACTCGTCGAAGGGATCTTCTTTTTGGACTTTCCATTTTTCAATGTGTCTACTCATCACTGATACAACAAAAAACATCCTCTGCTTGCCATTCCTGAACAAGCTGTTTATTACTATGTTAATATTCCAGTCAGTGTCATGTTACCACTATGCTGATCAAACCATAATTTTGATTATATACCAACCCTCACCACAATTCCTTTTGTTCCTTGGGAGAAAAATAATTCTAAGAATTGCTAGACTGCAGGAAATTACCTAAGTGGCTTCACTAATGAAATTGGTAGTGAATCGCTGATTTACAGGAGTTATTTGCAAGGCTGAGTTGAAGAGTGATCTAAGTGTCCCATGGATTTAGCTCAGGCATAATAGGTCTAATTAGTGGGCAGTAGGGTAGAGAAAAGCTTTGTGTATTCATTTCCAGAGACCATGACTAATTTTAATGCCAGAAATTCCCATGGCACAGTGTGGGTCAGTGATGCTCTGGCTATCTTCTAAGTAATTTTCTTTTTAAGTCAAAACTTCCATTTTCATGTAGGTGTTGGTGTTCTAACTTCACCTTACTGCTGCCATGGTGAAGGAGATTGAATTTTGAGGGCAGAGCTGTAATGCAATTACAAATCCCTCTCATTAGCCTCACATGTTATGTTCAGATAGTTTCCAAATAGGGCTGTCACTTGGGCTTACAAGTCTCCTCTACTGTGTGTTTTACATTTTACAAAATCAGGCAAATCCATCTGTGCTGCCAATTTAGTATCTCAACACCCATCTGCCTGAAGCTGCAGTGGTTGCAGCGAGGCTGGCACTTTTTCAGACAGAACAGCTGACTCAGAGCCTCTTCTCTAAGTCCCTCCTAAAAGGCATAAAAAGTATGGTTATCCCCCCTTGCCCACCCCTCTGTGGTTATGACTTCAGTTTTCAAACTCTTGCACCTAAATTTTTATGGATTTTTGCTTTGCTGTGCTTTGCAGATGGGCCTCACGTGCACAAATATCTTTGTAAATTCCTGGTTCAGCTGGCACCCATTTCAAAGGGCCAGGCATTCATAACATCACCAACGCTTACACTCTGCATTCCTCCTGTGCCATCCCGTAATTTATCTGCACCAAATGCAAGGCAAAGTCCAATTCCACTTTCAGCCACAGTGTTGCTGTTTATTTAAGGCTAATAGAAAACACATGGTTCTTCTCTTGATTTGTTTTTTCTTCTTTGGTGTTTTTCCTGTGTTTTTTCATAAATACCACCCCACATCCTAGTTGTGGTCCATTTTCTTACCAGGAACACCCTTGAATCTCTTCATCTTTAACAGTTACATCTCTTCTGTCATTTTTACCACTCATTAAAACATACTGTTCCTTACTTTTTATTTTTATGCAGCATGCAATACTCACCAAATAGCTATACAATGTATTAACTGTATGTTCAGTGGAACCATACACTTGTCTCCACTCCTTCAAATACCTAAAGCACATGGAACACTTCGAAAATAAGGCTACTTGGAATTGCTTTTCTCTGTATTGCTGCTTTTTTCTAGATACAGACGAAATTGCTGCTTGGACTTTCTAAAAGTTCTATTCTTGAGACATTTTACTCTGGTAAGCCTTTGCTTTCATTCAAGGATTTCTTTCTTTCTTTTTTTTTTTTTTTTTTTTTTTTTTTTAATTTTCTGCACAATCTGGAATGCCCTGTAGTTGTCAAGAATTACTCCTATCCAATTTGCACTGACTGCATTAAACTCACTTGCAACCATGTTCTGCATCTGTTCACGACGACACTGAGTGATGTCCCAGGGAAACGTCTCATTATCGCATCCTCAGATACCATCAGAAATGTAATAGTTAAATCAGAACATAGTTATTATCTTTTGCATAAGGACTCAGGGAGATGAAACCTATTTAGCTGGGAAATTCAAAGAGAGAAAGTGTTTAGGTGTTTTCCAGAGACATGCTCAGGTCTTGGTACTTTTTGGGATACACCCATTTCCGCTAGTGACAAGCGTGGGTTTGCTTCATTGAGACACTTGCACTTAGCTTCTGCAGCACAATTTCCCACCTGCAATTCCCAGCTGGGGGATTCACCAGCTCCTCCTTGCCGCAGGATGGGTATTCCCAGGCTTTGATCAGAGATGCCTGGGCTCTCTTCCGTGCAAGCCCAGATGGGGCCCAGCACCCCGCCTGGGTGCCCTGACACAGCCCAGCCCTGAGCGAGGCCTTTTCAGGAGGTTCAGGTGCCAGAGGGAGCGTCTGGCCGCAGGCCCGGCCATGAAACTCTCTTCACAGCAGCCTCCCTTGATGCGGTGGGATTTTTATTTAATTTTTTTTTTTTTTTTTTTTTTTCCCCCCCAAATCAGACAAGCAGCCGGCAGCAGCTCGGGAGTCAGCAGCGACCTACGCTGCGCCGCCTCCTCTTCCCTAGGGCCGCTGCCCTCAGGCGCACCGCTAAACGCCGCCGGCTTCGAAGGCTGCGGCCCAGGCACGTCCCCTACGGCTCTGCCAGCGATCTCCCCCCGGGCTTCGTGAGGGGCGGCTGGAGAAACCCGTGGGGTTTGCCGGCGGTTTTCCCTCAGAGCTCCGGCCCGGGTCCCAGCCGGGTGGGGTACGGCGGAGCCCGGGGGATGCAAGGGGAGCCCGGGGGGTGCATGGGAGGCCAGGGGGTGCATGGGGGGCCCGGGGGATGCAAGGGGAGCCCGGGGGGTGCATGGGAGGCCAGGGGGTGCATGGGGGGCCCGGGGGATGCAAGGGGAGCCCGGGGGGTGCATGGGAGGCCCGGGGGGTGCATGGGGGGCTAGGGGGTGCATGGGGGGCCCGGGGGATGCAAGGGAGGCCCGGGGGATGCAAGGGGGGATGCAAGGGGAGCCTGGGGGGTGCATGGGAGGCCCGGGGGGTGCATGGGGGATGCAAGGGGGGCCCAGGGGGAGCCCGGGGAATGCAAGGGGAGCCCGGGGGGTGCATGGGAGGCCAGGGGGTGCATGGGGGGCCCGGGGGATGCAAGGGAGGCCCGGGGGATGCAAGGGGGGATGCAAGGGGAGCCTGGGGGGTGCATGGGAGGCCCGGGGGGATGCATGGGGGATGCATGGGAGGCCCGGGGGATGCATGGGGAGCCCGGGGGATGCAAGGGGAGCCCGGGGGATGCATGGGAGGCCCGGGGGATACATGGGGGATGCAAGGGAAGCCCGGGGGATGCAAGGGGAGCCCGGGGGATGCAAGGGGAGCCCGGGGGATGCGTGGGAGGCCCGGAGGATGCAAGGGGAGCCCGGGGGGGATGCAGGGGGAGTCCGGGCGATGCATGGGGAGTCCGGGGGGGGAGCCCAAGGGATGCCCGGAGATGCCCGCCCCGTGGCGGCCGCCACGGCTCTGCCGCCATTGGCTGTCACCCACTGGCCGCCGCCCCCGGGACAGCCAATCGCCGTGCGCGGTGTCTGCCGGCCGGGAGCGGGGGGGCGGGGCCACGGCGGCACGCGGGCTCCTTTTAACCCCGTGCGCGAGGTTGTCCCATCTCCGCGCTGCTCCCGCCCCTTCTTCATCCTCCTCCTCCTCCTCCTGGCCGGTGTCCTGGGGAGCACCCGGTGAGGTGGCGGCTGTAGCCGGGGTTTGAGGGAGGGGAGAGGGGAGAGGGGGGGGGGGGGGGGGGGGGGGGGTGCTCGCGGAGAGGCTGCATCCCTACGCGCCGCCGGTTGCATCATCCTCACGCGTGGGCTTGGGGAGGAGAGCTGAGGGTTCCCGTGTATTTTCCCCCATCCCCCCCCGCGTCTCTCCCCTTTCCTTCGCCTCCGGCCGCGGGGGGTGGGCTGCGTGGCGGCCGTTAAACGGTGCCTGCGGCGTGGCGGGGGTACTGCCTCGGGAGCGAACCCCGAGGGCGGCCGTTAAACGGTCACTGCGGCGTGGCGAGGGCACTGCCAGTCCCGTCCCCCCCCCATCCTCCTCTGTGCCGGCTCAGGCGGCGGGGAAGGATGGAGGGCCGCGGGCTAGTGGGCGGCTGTGCGACACGGCAGGGCTCTTGTTTTCCTTCTGGAATGAAGAAAAAAGAGAGGAACGGGCAGCTCCGGAGCTGTTGCGGGCAACGGAGAGCTCTGGAGGTGGCCCTGGAGTGCCTGGGGGCAGGATGGGAGCGGAGGCCTCGGGAAGGTGCGGGCTGCTGGGGATGCGCTGAGCAAACGGGGCGGGCCTGCGGACTGCCCCTGCGGGCAGGGAGCAGCAGGAGGGAAGATTGGCTTTCTGCTTTTTACACAGGCTTTGCGAGTTGATATTATGCCCTGCGCTTTTGTCGCTGGGCTTGGCACCAGCTCTTCAGGCGTTTTTGGCCTGTCATCCGTTGTTCCCCTGAGTCCCCAGTTTATTTTGGCAAGTCTGGCTAACACAGCGGACCAATTAAGCTTCTTGGAATGGTCTGAACTTGACTAAAATACGAGAGTTTCAATAGCAGCGTTAGTATTAGTGTTGGCACTTTGTTGGACCAGGCATTACTCAAAAGACTCCTATTCCTGCGTTAGTATCTAGTCTTTTGTGTATCTGTCTAGTCCCAGAGCCTGTAACCATGAAGGTTTTGGAGTGCTGGGCCTTGTTCCAGCAAAGTTGCTCAGACTGTTTACCCTGTTAAAAGAGTCTGTTTGCTTATTCCAAGCGTGAGAGCTCAGTGTTTTGCAAAAATAACGCTGTAGAAAGGAAGTGAAACTCAGAGCTTGGAGGGAGGTGAAAGTTGTGGATTTTATGTCAGAGATCATAAAATCAGAGATTTTATGTCAGTATTTGCTGGGATACTGAAACCTGCTTAGGGCCTGGTGTTTCTCTGCAGGAGAATGGCTGTACTGAGATCACTAATGATGAAACACAGCTTAGGTACAGGGTTAGGTTCAGTAGTTGGGGTGTTTGGACAGGTCATCCTTTTTGATAATGGTTGGTGCCTCTTTAGTATCTTGCTGTGACTGCATGCAAGTAAACCAGCCTGCTTTCCTGAAGTCATAGCAGTACTTCTAAAATAGTCATGGTCACGGAGGGTCCTTGTACTGGAGCGTGGGTGCTGGCTTGGGTACATCCCTATCTGATGCTGGCAGTACAGCAAGCTCCAGGGTGGCTGGGATGGGATGGTCTCTGGCTATTGGCAGGTGCCTGCTGTCTGCACATAAGATCCATAGGAACAGCAGAGTGAACTGTGCTCGTGGTTGCGTTGTGAATGTCTGCCTGAAGCTCTAGAGACACAGCCAAAGTGGGTAGCAGCTGGCCTTTCCCACAAAACATGCATCAGCAAAAAAGCTGTTTTCCTGCCCAGTCTATGATGACCAGCAGTTCTCTGCCAGCCTTTATCAGAGGTCCCTGGGCTAACAAAAGGCATGATGCCTTGTGAGTGGGGACACCATAATCCTGGGGAAAGGAAGCTGTGCTGCTGCCTGTTTTATAGGTCTGGTCAGAAATTGAAATCTGGTCAGAGCTCCAACTCCCCCTTTTTGTCATTCTGGGCACCTTTCTTGATCTCTGAGCCTCTGTTATCCTTCCTCTATTTGGTGATCTTGACAGATCAAGAACTGTTCAGACTGTAATGTGGTGCTGTCCTTGTGCACTAAGGAGAGGGAGCTAGAAGCTGGGAAAGAAGCACGAAAGCTTCTGACTGCAGCAGGTAAAAATGCAGATAAGACATTCTCCAGTCTTTTCTCTAATGCTGTTGTGCTTATGTTCCTCGGTCTTCACTCAGAAGACTCATCAGGCAAGTCCAGACAGAGTTGGAGAGAATTTCTGTAAATGGAGGTGTTAGAAGACAACTGGGCTAGGACTGCATACACAGAGCTTCCTTTCTGTGGGGGGAAGGCAGACCAAATGCTTCCATGTTTTCACTGATCTCTCACATAACAATTGCCATAGCAGTGGAAGTTACTTTGCTATAGAAGTATCTGTGCAATGTTATAGAGGTGGGGGCGTTAAAGGGCAACCCATTTCATAACAGGAAAGTTATGAATGTGCCAGTCTGGCCTTGAAAGAAAGAGTGTGACCATTGAGAGGACATGCGTGTGTTCATCTGCTCTATAGAAAAAAAAAAAAAACTGAAGCAAGACTTATAATTTTTGAAGAACCTCTTCCTAGAGCCACAGTGTTGTTAGTTCCTAACCAGTTACTTCAGGTCACTTGGTATCTCCTGACACAGGACTGATGGCTGCCTCTGAGGAAGTAGCAAGGGGGGGACACACAAACAAACAAAAAACCACCCCAAATCCACCACCAACAACAAAAAGAAAGCCAAACCCAAATGGCTGACTCTTTCCTGAATCACTTATAGCTATGGTGTTTCCAAACAGCTTCCACAGGCTGGATGGGTAGGGCTTTAGGATGGGATCCTAAAGCTCTCTAAGATCCTGTGATACTCCGTGTGAGCGGAGCAACTGGTTTGTGGTGGTTTTCTTGTTGGAAGAGTAAAGTTACCAGCAGAACATCAAAGTTTCCCATTCTCAGGCCACAGCATAATGGAATGCTGTATCTTATCACTGGCTGAGTAGTCAGCCCTTGGGGTATGTCTCTCTGATCCACCTCTTACACCTGCCTTTCAGACAGCTCCTCTTCTGCTTCAGGCAAGACTTGAGTTAATGAGGTTCTTGCATACATCAGACTCTTCAGATATCTACATTATTGCTGACATCGTACATTGTAAACTGCCTTAGAAACCATGCAAGTCCTGATATATCTATGGAGTGAGTTCAGATCAGGCTGTTTGGGAATGAATTTCACTCACTGGCCTTCAATCCTGTTCCATAGGAGTGTGGAAATAGTTTAGGTCTTGGGTTCTCTGTGGAGATGGATTCAGAGATGTGAGCCTTTCCCATGAAGCTTTCTGGATCTCACACCTCTGTCTATATCCCAATTCCTTTCTTGACTTAGCTTTAAGAGACTTTATAAGTTGTCTTTCTAATTTTTCTGCCTCATGATCTGCAGATCTAATGACAGAAGTTAGCAAGGCTTTTCTAGTTATACTCTGCCCACACTTCCAGCGAGTAAGGGAGTGTTCCCTTTTACAGCAAATTTAAATTCAGGCTGACAGTGTTTCTTTCCTGAAGGTGAGCAATTCTTCCTGCAGCTTATCTCCATCAGACTCCTCTAGGTAGTTTTCTCTTGCAGTTGGAGAAGCAGAGTTGCCATTCTCCTGTCCCATCACTTATGTCTGCATTCCCAAAAGAAGGACTGAGAAGAGAATCAGTCTAATGAAGCTGCTGTCATTCTGTTCTTGTCATTTCTGCTCACCCCCTTTGTTCCCCCAAGATCTGCCCATTAGAAAGGTTCACCAGCTTCCTATGGCCTTATGTGGACCTGTAGGCAGGATCAAGAGGGGAATTTGTATGTTGCAGACTGGCCACTTCCATTTTGCTGAAGTTGCATCATCTAGGGCTAGCACCAGTTGGATGTTCTGTGTGGTGTTAGGAGACTCATCAGTAGCACTGAAGGATCTGAGATCTGAGATCTTCCTGCTGGTTCTGAACATGATGAGTCATTTTATAGGTATAAGTATAACTGTATAAGCCACTACAGATGTTTAAGTCTCCTTACAGCTAAATGCTGTAGTAAGAATTCCATTTGGAGAACTGCCAAGGCTGCCCTAGGATTTTGTCCTTCAACCCCTAAGGTATTAGGTTGACCATAGATGGGACTGGTTCTCTACTAGTGTGATCAGAATCTGACTTTATAAATGTAAATATGCATACCATTTGACTCTGGGCTGGGTGTGGGGGGGAATTATTTAAAATAATGCCTAATGAAATGATTTGAAGGTATTTATTGAACAGGAGCTTGTGTTCTGATGAAGTTTCTTCAGGTTAGTATTTGTTGACAGGTTTTTTATGGGCAGTTCTTGTGGTTGGGTTTTTCTCTTGTCATTATTTTTTTGTGTTCTAGCCCCATTATTGAAGTTTTGATCAGGGTGTTGCCATGGTAAACAAATGAAAGAGTCTCACAACTTAGTTGAAGGCAACAAATACGGCTTTTTCTTTGTTCCTGCTGTTTCTAGTTCAGGAGGTGATGGGTGTTGATATTAGTGTACTGTGGATTTTTTTGGCTTACATTACAGGAAATGGGATGGTGTTGTCTTGCCCAGTTCAAAGGGAATCCTCCAAAAGGAAGCTTTTGAGAAGAGTGTCATTAGCTTCTTTCCCACAAATAACAAGAACAAGTATTTATTTTTTTGAAACATCAAACTATGACTACAACAAATTTCTCTCATTTTGTCCTAAATTTTTGGTCCCTCTAGAAGGACACTGAAGATTAATGATTTACATAATTTAAAGGTTTTTCATTCCTATTTTATGAGAAACCAGAAGATGAACAAAATCTCTTCTTTCTTCTTTAACCCCTTGCTGCTTTCTTCCTGTATGTTGAAATGGTTTGGTCCTTTGGGAGAGAAGGTACCTTCATTAGGTGGAATTTGTAAATATTGTCAGTGTCAAAGGCAGTCAGTGTCCATGTCCAGAATTGCTCACCAGGTGTCTAAAGGAGCATGCAGATGTAGCTTGCAGAAAGACTTGAAACTTCTTCAGTACTTTTTCTTCATGAAAAAAAGTACTGATATTCTGAATTGTGGACCAGAAACGCTGGGTTTCACTCTGGAACTGTGAGTAAACTCATTTCTGGTAACGAAGACCAGTTGGTGTTAACTTATGTATGTTTGAGATGGTAGCTTTCTTGGAGCAGTGTTTCTCAGCCTAGTCCTGGTCAGTGGTCTAGGACAGGATACAGTCCATCGTGGCTCTTGGGCATGTATTAACCTAAAGTAGAATCATGTGATTTTGGTGTCATTGAAGTCTTTATACCTAGAAGGAGAATAATTTCATGCCTTAGTCTGGAAAGTCAGCTCTTTCTGAGGCTTTTTATTCTGAAAGGAGGGCAATCTAAATGCCTTAGGCATTTTCTTCAAATCAGCATCATAGAATGGTAGGGGTTGGAAGGAACCTCTGAAGATCATTGAGTCCACGAGTGTGCAAGAAATCAATTGGTGAGCATAAGGCAGTAGTGTTTAGTGGTGCATGTTAACTTGCAAGAACAAATGCTAAAGTTCACAGATACTGTGCTTCAGGTTTTTTTTCGCTGTGTCACCAGACCATCAGTTCTGCCTGATCAAAGCTGTGCCTGTTCTTTGTGCATTTATCAGAAGAAGAAGAATGAGGCCAGGGAACCTTTCCAGGCCTAGCACAATTCAGTAATGGAAAGAGATGAGTCTTGCTGTGGAATGGTGATGAAAAAAACAAATATTAGGTAGTTCCCCTCACACACACTTTCCAAAACCTCAGCCAAATTTTTGTCGTCAGTGGAAATGAAACAGTCAAGCTCTATAAACAAATGGCTGGAGAAGGAGAAATAACATTGCTTCCATTTCATATTTACTAGTTTCTGAAACAAAAAGCCTACTAGAAGTCTTCCTTACTTCTTTTTAGCTGAAGTGTTTGCTGTGTGTGTTACATCCAGCATCACTGCAGTTGTGCATGCAGCATTAATTCAGTTTGGGTAGAAAACTTGAGATTTTTTTGTCTCCTAAGGCTAGTGAGGCCTGTACAAATGTTCCTGTATAAAGCCTTTTACAAAATTATGTACAGGGTTGCTTAATGATGGCACCATGAAGTCCTTTCACTCTCATATGGAATTTGAGTATTGTCCAACAGAGATGTTTTCTGCCGTGTCTGAGCTGTGTAGGGCATGGCAGAGGGAAAATCAGGTAATGCAGAAAACAGGGTCAGGAGACCCTCTCTTGGTCTTGTGCAATACATCTGCTGCATGATTTATTTATTTTTTAAATTCTGGTTATACAAGTCATCATCTTTGTTTTGCAGCCTCTTTTTTTTCCCCTATGAAAGTGGAATGTATGACTTGCCCCTTATGAGAGACTATTCCATGACAGTTATTTTTTTTCTAACTTGCATGATCTGTAGCTTTGAAGAGGATTCTCATCTTGTCAACCACTTTAGTTGGTCTCCTGAAGAAAGTCCAGCTGCTGTGCCATCACCTTCACCAAAGAACATGGAGAAGTTGATATCAGAAAGGCCCACTTCAGTGTCTAAGGTACTCATTGGTCTTTGGGGAACATCACCTTTCTTTTGAAACCAGTGACCTTTCTGGAAGAGTTCTCCTTCATGACTACAAGTAGTGATGCAGAATCTTTTGGCACCTTTTTCTAATCAGTCACCAAATAGTCTAAGCAGTCTTGTCTGCTTGGAATGGGAAAGTTTTATTGCCAAGAGCTGCTTTTTGGTGTGTGGGGGTGTATCCCATGAGACTAGTCCTGTTTTCTTGTTTATAAAAGCTTGTTACAGTAAGCACATGTTTCTGAGTGTTTGTTATCTTCATGTGGAGCACTGTATTGAACTTTAGCACTCAGTGCAGCACTTCAGGGTTCTCATTTTGGTGATAAGGATTTGGCAAATCTTAATTATGCTGAAATGCTTTCCCATCTTCAGTACTATGGGAACATCAACTGATCATTAAAATACCTGTTTGTTGTGACCTTTTTTATATAAAGGAAAAATAAGACTAGGACATTTGAGGATGAGAATTGTCTAACTGAGACATGCTATGCTTTTTCCACTAATACATGAGTCTTAGGGTTAATGACAGAATCTTCTGTAGTCAGTGGCAGAATCTGTTCTTGAATGTTAAAAGCTACTTGATGCCATTGCTTTTGGCAATACTGCTCTCTTAAAAATTGCCACCAGGGTAGTTTCTGTTCAGGCTTTCCTTGGAAAAACTGCATGCTGAAGCACTAGACTGGAAGTAAATCATAGAATCATCATGGTTGGAAAGGATCTTCAAGATCATAGAGTCCAACTGTCAGTCCTACACCACCTTAACCACTAAATCATCTTCTGCAGTGCCACATCTACCCATTTTTTGAACATCCTCAGGAACAGCAGCTCCACCACCTCCATGGGCAACCTGTTCCAATGCTTCACCACTACTTCAGTGAAGAAATTTTTTCTAATATCTAATCTGAACCTCCCCTGGTGCAACTTGAACCCATTACCTCTTGTCCTATCTCTAGTGACTGGGGAGAAGAGTCTTAATGTCCACCTGAGTACAACCTCCTTTCAGGTAGTTGTAGAGGGCAATAAGGTCTCCCCTCCCAAATATGTTGGTCAAGGGACAGAGACAAGAATAATGATTTAGTAGTAACATGATGGTGGAACAGTGGTGTGAGTGCATGGTTTCCCACAGTGCAGAACTTGGAATAACTTTGGTAGTCTTAAAAGACTTTGATACAGCAGGGCATATGAATCATACTCTTTTTTCTTTCTTTCTTTCTCTCTTTTTTTTTTTTTTTTTTTTTTTTCTTCTTCCACCTTTAAGGATGAAATGCCTACACATCCTTCCCCAAAGATGTCAGAGACGAACTCATGCCCTCATGCACCTGGCAAATATTTTCTCCCTAGTGGGATGGACAATGGGAACTGCAATGCAAATGAGAAGGAAATGGAGTGGATCCGCCCTGATGCACCTAGCAAATGCACGTGGAAGCTTGGGAAGCCTCTCTCTGCTTCCCCTCATCGTCATACTACCCTGCAAGTATCACTTCTTTTATTTGCTGATTTTCAGTACAGCACTAATCCAGCTTTGGATCCTTTGCCCTAAGAGCTTTGGATTTAACAAAAGATGACTGATTTGAATTGATGCAGCTTAGCGTGTACCTATGCTGGTGCTTCTTAATTTCCACATATAAGCAAAGCTAAGAATCCAGATTAAGTGTACAAGGAATCTTGCACCAAAGATGTGAAACCATGTTGACTAGAACTAACTTATTTTAAATAATCTGGCAAGCAGCTCCCTGACTAGGTGAAAGATTGCACTGTTTACACCTTTTACTTTTAAAATAGCTGGCTCTGAGCAGTGCTAAGCTACTTCATGCCAAGAGGAAGTGCAAAGTATTTCATTCTTGCCTCAGCACTTGGCTTAACGTCTGATTCATCCTTGTTTTGGATCAAGGACTTGTTTTTATTGTGACTCATACTTTTAAACCAAAATATCAAAAATAACTAGCCTGATAGAGGGGAGGGAGAAAGCTGGCTGAAATAAAAAGCGTTGGAAATGCTGTGTTGTTTTTGTGTGACCTGGCTGGGGCCGTTTCTGTCAATACACTGACTTTTTTCATATGTGTACCAGGCCAGAGCCTCTGAAAATCCTGCCAAGCATCCTGAATAAAGTTGGCAATACACCTTTGGTGCGAATCAACAAAATTGGGAAACAGTTTGGGCTCAAGTGTGAACTCTGTGAGTACTGCCTTAGGCAGAAAATCAAAATAAGGAACACTGTTTCACAAACTTGGGTAGTCCTGGTTAGTGGTAGCATGTAACCTGGGCATAGGAGGAGTGCAGGTACCCGGCAGATGCTGGTGAGAAAAATTCCTCTCTTTCTTTGGCAGGTTTTCAGGGTTTTAAGATTTGGTCATCTAGAGCATCTTTCAATTTGTATTTCATGAGGACATTTCCTCATGCAGCTTTTCTATCTTTGTGGAAAAAGTAAAACTTTTTTTCATAGGAAATTATTTTTTAATTTTAAAATCATATGAAGGTTTTGACTGCTTTTGATATTCAGAGGATTCATTGGTGTGTTTAAAGTGCAGATCTGCAGCTGCTACTAAAGATCATGGAAAATGATGAAAGGAGTGGAACTCAGTGAATGTTTTGCTTGGGTTTTTTAAACCCAACCATACTGGAGGTATCGGGAGGCTCTGAGCAGAATCCTGAAAGGAGATGTTTAACACCACTGAAGGGATTAGTGCTAGGAGTACTGAAGTGAAAGTGTAGGGTGAATGAGGGGAGAAACTTCCAGTTTCAGCAGAAACTCTTTGACTGGTGAATGTTAGCAAGGAAAGGGCAAGGCATGTTGGTAAAGTTCTCTTCCTCCATGCTGTTGCAATGGAAGGGCCCTGGGGCTTTTTATGCTAATAACTGGGCTGTAATAAAGAGGAAAGGTGAAAGGAGAGGTCATATTTTGAGGAGAGTGACAGAGGATGGGTTTCTGGCTTCTGTGGTCAGTATCAATTACTGAATTTGCTGTCTTTTTGTGACCCGGAACAGTGGAGATGCTGTGAAATGAATCCCTGTCTCCGGTGTCGTAAAGCAGAGAGGTGATTTGGGCAGACAAGTTAACAGTTGCTTTTGCACATACATTTGGGATCAGTAGCTTGTTTAGCAAAAAACTGCTTTTTAAGGAATCTGGTTGTTTTCTTTGTTTCCAGTGGCAAAATGTGAGTTTTTCAATGCTGGGGGCAGTGTGAAGGACCGCATCAGCCTGAGGATGGTAGAGGATGCTGAGAAGGCTGGGATCTTGAAGCCTGGGGACACAATCATAGAGCCAACCTCTGGAAACACAGGTAGGGGATGCAGACACTAGTAAAATGTGGGGGGAAATGTGGTGGTAGTTTTCCTGGGAGGGGCAGACTTGATATTGGAGCATGAAGGCTGTCTGTGCAAGGAAGAAAGGAGATATCTTCCTGCCTGCATAGTGTAGGGAGCAGTGCTCCTTCCATCTTGCACAAGGAACAATTCTGTAGTGTCCTGTGTTGACCACAGTATCTCAGAATTGTCATGGTTGGAAAAGACCTTTAAGATCACCAAGTCTGACTGTCAACTCAAAAAAAAAAAAAAAAAAAGCCCCACCATCCTCCTAGAGCATGTCTTGAACTGCCTCATCTACACAGTTTTTTAGTACCTTCAGGGATGGTGACGCTACCACCTCCTTGGGCAGCCCGTTTCAATGCCTGACTACTCTGTCAATAAAAAAATTCTACCCAACATCTAATCTAAATCTACCTGGTGCAACTTCAGGCCACTTATTTACTTGAGAGAAGAGGCTAGCACCCACCTCACTACAGCCATCTTTCTGGTCAGTGTAGAGAAAGATAAGGTCTCACTTCAGCCTTCTCTTTTTCCAAACTTTCCCAATACCCTCAGGCTCTCCTCTCCTCACAGGACCCGTTTTCCAGACCCTTCATCAGCTTGGTTGCCCTTCTCTGAACCTGACCCAATATCTCATTGTCTTTCTTGTAATAGGGGAGCCCAGAACTGAACACAGTACTCAAGGTGCAGGCTCACCAGTGCTGAGTACAGCAGCATGATCACTTCCCATCTCCTACTGGCCACACCTTTTCTCATAGCCAGGATGCTGTTGGCCTTCTTGTCCTTCTGGACACACTTCTGGCTCATTCAGCTAGCTGTCAGCCAACACCTCCAGGTTCTTTTCCAGCAGTCAGCTTTCCAGCCACTTTTCCCCAAGCCTGTAGCATTACCTGGGATGGTTGTAACTGGAATGAAGGACCCAGGACTTGGTCTTGTTAAACCTCATACAACTGGCCTCTGCCAATTGATCCAGCCTGTCCAGATCCCTCTGCAGAGCCTTCCTACCTTCAAAAAGATCAACACTCCCATCCAATTTGGTGTTATCTGCAAATTTGCTGAGGAAGCACCCAATCTCCTCGCCTAGATAGGTGATAAAGATATTGGCCAAGACTGGCCCCAGAACTGAGCCCTGGGGGATGAACAGCTAGGAAGGAGAAATGCTAAGTTTACAGGGACTCTGCTTTAAAGTGTGAGGCCAGATTCACTAGATTCTATTCAGGGATTAAAGTCTGACTGAAATGGAAATCAAGCACCAAAAGACTGGTGGGAATCCTGATCTTCCCCTTCTGTTTGGAAAGTCTCATGGTGTCTGTTCCTGCACTCTGTCAGGTCAAGTGGGTCTGGTTTGAGGAACAGCCTTTCCCATGTGGTGCAGCTGAGATGGGAGATAAGCTGTATCCCTGTAGCATTATCTGCCAACACAGCCCTTGCACACCTAGATTTCCAACAGATTTCACTTGGATCAGCATCTCTTATTGGAGAGCTGGAGGAAGGAACAGTCCTACCAGTCATAGGCCAGGCCAGAGCATGATCTAGCAGACAACCTGATGATCTAAGCAGACAAGTTAACTCTGGGCTCCTGCATCACAGCTGTTGTACTTCTATAAAGCTGTTCTACTGACAGGGAGTAAACATACCTGTAATGTTCCCCCTTGAGCTAGTTAAATATAAAATGTACTGCCTGCTCCATTGGAGGTTCCTGAGTTGAGCTACAAGCTGCTTCTCTGCCTGATGTGCTCTGGAGACATGTCTTGTCCTGTTCTTAAAAGTCTTTGCTGGGTGTCCATCCATGTTACTTTTTGATGAGTACAGGCCAGGCAGATCTTTCTTGTAGTTCTTTGTTCCAGTCCAGCTTTTGTTAGTGGATGATGAGCTGATCTGTAACCAGTACCCCTGTCTTCAGCAGAAAACTGGGAAGTGATATCTTTTGATGTTTGCTGAGCAGCTGCTCTGTGAGGGGAACAGTCCAACAAGCCCTTGTGACTGGCTATACCTCTTCCCTGAACAAGGGCATGTAGGTGAAAATATCAGTATATATTGAATTCCTCTGGTACCTGAGGCCATATTATGACATCCTTCTTTCTGGATCAGTACCTGATAAATTATTTTCCTTGCCATAGAATCCAAAGGATAGAAGACAGAGCTGAAGGAGATGCAGAACGATTACTTCAGGACCTATCAGTTTTCTTGTATAAGCAAGGGCCAGGGCAGATATTAACCTGAGAATTGGCTTTTGTTGTAGGCTACTGCTCAGAGCTATTGAGTATGTTAAACATGAGCGTTAGGGCATTATATATTTGCCCTCTATGCATCCAGTTCTTCTTCCACCAAAGTTCTGTTTTTATGCTTATTGCGTTTCCAGGTCAGTAGCAGACAGTACAAAGTTTTAGAACTCGTCTCAAAATGCAAATTCTTTGTTTGTCACAAACCATAAGGGAGTGTGTTGGGTGGCCTTTCTTCTCTCTTGGGCATGAGTGAGGCCTTTGCTCTCAATTTTTATTTTTGGTTTTGTTTTTTTTTTAAATTGGAGTATCCATATTTATCTATAATATAGTGGCAAAAGTGTGGATTTTTGTGAGGCTTGTATTTTTTTTTCCCTCCTAAATATTTAAACACTACTTGAATTACTTGAAGTGTGAGTTACACTTCTCTTACAGGAACAGTTAGATTTCCCTTTTTTTTTTTTTTTCACCCCTACACAATTCAGCACCATGAAAAACAGCCAGCTTTGAACAAGCAGTTCTCTGTATAGGGTAAAATGCCCATGGGGCATTTCCTTGGCCATGTGTTGATACCATGACTGGTACCCAGAACAGCAGGTAAGATTACACACAGTCTGAACTCAGACACATACCAACCAACTTGATCTGTTTGGCTTATCAAGCAGAGGTGATAGGGTAGCAGGTGTAAGCTTCTCTTCTATGGGGAACGCACTTCTGACCTCAGCTCTTCAAGCAGGCAGACAAGGACAAGCTGGAAGGCAGAAATCAGGCTAGAGGTGCAGATTTTTGAAGTTGAAAGGAGGTGTTTGTCTCTAATAGTCAAGGTATGCAGCATCTAAATAATGTATTTTTAGAAAGGACAGCTTCAGCACATTGCAAACTAGGGATTTAGTACAGAAATGAGTCAATAGAGGCTCTAGTGCTTTTCTGACTGTATCAGACTTACTGCTTTAGTCTTCTGTAGTTTAAAGCTCATTCCCTTCCCAAATTACTGCTGTAAAAAAGGAGTGAGGCAGGAAGAAAGTATGTATGTGATAAAGCTAGGAGTTGACACATGTGAAGTTTCCCCACCCTTGGCTAAACTTTCTGTTGGTGGTGGTGCTTGAAGAACTAGCAGCATCTGTACCTCCAGTTGTCCCTGGCAGCCAGAAAAATTCCCTTTACTATCCCCTCTAGAGACACCACTCAAGCTTCTGTTTCAAGTGTGATTAAAGCCAGGGCATGCCAAAGCTGGCAGTGTGGGGTTTTTCTTTGATCCTCACTGTATGTTCTACGTGTTTTTGCTTGCTTCCAGGAATAGGGCTGGCCTTGGCTGCAGCAGTGAAGGGTTACCGCTGTATCATTGTGATGCCAGAGAAAATGAGCATGGAGAAGGTCAGAGCTACCTTTATTTTAAAGAATTTTAAAATAAGCATGTTTGCACCTGCAGAGTTCCTGATGCAGATAAGTGTTGTGTCTTCAGCAATGAAGGTGTAGGCTCTTGGTCTCCAAGTCATTGGCCAGACAGAACTCTGCTGAGGGGCTGTTGCCAGTGTCCAAATAAATGCAGGCTTGCAAGCCATGGACAGAAAAGGTCTTCAGTCCTTTTCACAGCATTTTCATTTGAAAACTGTCATAAATGCTGCCATAAGTGCAAATGTCAAGGGAACTTGAAAATTTGCTAGCAAATTGAAGTGACTAGCTAATCTTGGCTTAGCTGTACCTCACTGAGCAAAGGAGGATGAAAGAAGGGAATGCTGAAGCTTTGAATATTCTTCTCTTGTACACTGGGCTGAGGAAGGCTGTGAAGAAGCCTGCTGAGCTCCCAGGGGATACCTGCAAGCATCTGAATTGTGTCACCAGCAAAATGAAGGGGAATGAAAAATCACCTGGGTAGTGTCTGCTTGCCTCCAGTGTGGAAGGAGCACAGCATCTAGCTCTAGAGCAAGCCCTGTCCTGTGTTGCTGTTCATGCAGCCAAAAGAAGTTGAGAGTAGAAATCCTGTGTTCCACAGCTGAAGCTGCAAATTGCTGTCAGCAAAACCACTTGTTTTGGTTCAAACACTTTCAGCATTATGCTGAAATGCAGTGGCACAAATGGGAACACCAATCCCCTGAAGACTGATACCCATTGCTTGCCCTTACCTGCTCTGGAGGGAGATAGCACATGGCCATCACCATATGCCATGCCACACCAAAGGCCTCCCTATTCTCTGAAGGCAGGATTTGTCTTGGCTCAGAGTCAAACTTTCTTGCCCTTGGAGCCATTGAATGTGCACAGGGCCCTGGAGGATCCCCTTTGCTGCCTGTGTCTAAAGGAGGAGGTGGTAAATATGCATAATTTGCACTGTGCTATAGCACCACTGGAGTGCAGAACATATGTGAATAGCATGAGAGGATATGGTATTTTGCCTGAATGAGGCTTCTCGGTGTGTAGGAATAGTCCCTACAGGCCTGAAGGCTTAGAATAGAAACAGGAATTTGACATTTAGCATTTTAAATAATGCTTGGTTAATACCAAATGACATTAAGGATTTGGACCCATGGCTCAGTGATGTGAGGCTGAGGTGTAGGAGAACTGCTTAGGAGGCTGTTGCAGAACAGGTAGAAGGGAAAGTTTTTTCTCTTCTCTATATCCCAATTAAGTCTCTGTGCTGGGAGAGTGTTTTGGAGTTTTGTGACCATCTTTATTTGCTACAGGTGGATGTCCTGAGAGCTCTTGGTGCTGAGATTGTGAGGACCCCAACTACTGCCAGATTTGATTCTCCTGAATCTCACGTGGGAGTAGCATGGAGACTGAAAAATGAAATCCCCAATTCACACATACTAGACCAGGTAAGTGCCAAGTGTCAGAGGTGCATGGGAGGAAGTATTGCAGCCTTATTCCTTAGTGTCCTTCGTTGACTGTTCAATACTCTGTGTGTGTCTCTGGAGGAAATGATGTCTCAGGTGTGGAGCTGCAGTTGAGCCATCACCATGCTGTAGGTATCAAGTTTTTGTAGTCACTAGAGGGCAGCAACGACCCTATGTTTGCAGGAACTGCAAAATATATGGGTGGTTTTCAACTGAAGTCCACTCCTTTGTGGAAGAATAGGTACAAGGGTAATGTTCCTAAAATAAACAGTCCCACACAAACAGGGGCTGATCTTGCCATTGAAGGATGCTGGTACTTTATAATTGCTCTTAAGTTAGATCATTTAGGAAGATTGTGTTTCTGCTTGTGCATTCTGCCCTGGTCTGCATTATAGATAAGTAAACAGCCTGGAAAGAGTATCTGTAGCTGTTATGGGGCCTGGAAAATATTTGTCATTTCTTGAAATGTCTCACAATGTGAATTTTGTCTTTCTGGTCTAATTAATGGCTATTCTGTCTTTCAATATAGTACCGTAATGCCAGCAACCCCCTGACACACTATGACACCACAGCTGAAGAGATCCTGCAGCAGTGTGAAGGTATGTTTGCCTCTTGTCCTCTTCAGTGAGTCTCTGTTATTCTCTTATTGTTAGGTACTTGGAGAATGGGACTTGAGTTGGATGGGAAATGGGTGGATTTTGATACAGCAAATCCCCTACATATGCTGAGTGTCAGAGAATTACCTTATTTCAGTAGCTGTAGTAATTATTTTTTTCAATCAAAGAAGGTTGCTTTGTGTTTTAGACTTGTCTATTTGTGATCAGGTGGAAAAAATAGTGATGCTTAAGTAATTTTTTTTTTACTTAAAAAATCCATAGGTAGACTGGCATGAAACAGGGTAATTTTTCTCCAATCACAAATACAGAAATGGGTATTTTTACATTATCAGACCCAGATACTCAAATACACTGGAAAATTCTTCACTTAGGAGTTCTCAGGACTACAAACTGCTCTGTTTTTGGTGTCACCAGTGAGACATTTTTACTCTGGAGGAATGGCTTCCATATTATCCGTAGGCAGCTGTGTTGGAGTACCAGCAGTGACTGAGGTGTGGCAGCAGAGACCTTTAGCTGGGCCAACTCACCTAGCTGAGGAACTGGTTTGAGAGCTGTTGGAGGCATTCAGTGGGATGCTGCAGCCTACCATGGGTAGGCATTCACCATAGGTGGCAGCAGGAAGTCATAGAGGAGGTTACTGAACTACCTTATAAAACGCTACAGTTTCTGATGGAACCCTCTAGTAAGAGGGTCTTCCTCCCCCCTAAAAGTAACTAAATGTTCAGATGGTTTGTCTTGTCTTCCGTGGCAAACTAAGTTTGAATTAGAATGCGAGTGCTTTAACAAGCTGCTGTCCCACCAGCTGAGTCAAGATGAGTTCCAGCTTCAGGCTTCTTGTTTATGTTTACTTTTCTTTATAGGACAGGCCCTGTTCAGTTACCCCTTCTTGATGGGGTGTTAATTCTTTTGACTGGCAAGCATTTGCTTTTGTCTGTGAATTGGGGAACTTTTAAAAATGAATTTTTTTAATTGATGAAAACTGTCATGTGAAGCTGTAGGTGGTGACAGAAAGATGAACTGTGCTACCTGCTCTTGAGTGCTCATGACCAAACCAGTCTTTTTCACATGAAAATGAGAGAGTAGTTATGTTAACAGTTCTCTCAAAGGATACCTGTCCTGTGCTTTTGGCACTAATTCAGTAAATTTATTGATACAATGGGCTGCTCATTTTAAGTTAGAGAATGAGTTATCTGTATCAACAAAAACAGGAACAGAAATACTATGGGTGTCAGCTCTATGGGTCACTTCTAGCTGTGTCTGGAGTACCACAAATTGACAGGTCACTGGACAGGCACTTCAAAATCACTTTTGAAATAAATGAGGCTTGAGCAAGGTGGTCTTCAGGTAGGTCTCATAACTCTTCAGGAGCAATGAGCCTTATCGTGCTCTTTCTTGCTGCTTTCTGCATTTTTATTGAAGAATGTCCATACTTAGGTGTAAGTGGGTTTTTAATACATTATTCTGTCTTTCACCTTTAAACAGGAAAACTAGACATGCTGGTAGCAACGGCTGGTACAGGAGGTACTATCACTGGCATCTCTAGAAAACTAAAGGAGAAGTGTCCAGGTTGCAAAGTAAGTGGCAAGCCTAAATCATTTCTCTTTAGCAGGGTGAACCTCAAACTGCTCCACTTTGTGTGATCCATTCTTTGCAAGGCTGCCCTGGATCTCTGTGGAAAGCTTTTGGGTGTTCTCTGAGCAGCAAAGAGAGAGATTTCTTAGACTCTCTGAAATTATCATGCTTTAGCCTCACTGGGTGACCAGAGTTCAAGTTTGGCTCAGCAGATGAAAACTGTCCCTCAGGTCCCTTCATGGGGTCTCCGAGAAACTTCCTTCTCTGGTGTGTTCTGCAGCCTTGTGTTATCTTTCTGCCTTCACTAACTTGTCAGGAGCTGCTTAAATTTTATCATGTTTCAATTGTGGATATTTTCCTACATAGACAGTGGTAAACAAAATAAAACTTACCTGCTTACACTTAGAACAAAACGTATTGGCTGTAATGATGCCTGGCATGTGAATGAAGACAATCTTGTCTTAGGAAAACCCTCTCTGCTGTTCAAACCAAGTAAAACCCAGGTAGTGGGTGCCCCTCACTTAGTGTCCACAGCCTGAGGAGATGGGGTGGGTTGTCAAGAGTCCAGAAAAGCAGTGAAGCATTTTGCTCACAGGGAGGTGAGCAGAGAAGAAATGAAGAGGGAAGAAATGAATAGGAGATTAGGTTGCTGTTAGCTTGGCTACATGTGCAGCTGATGTGACACCAACAGCTGTAATGAGGCCAGCACTCATGAGCAGATAGCTGTGTTCTTAAAAGGAGTCCTGTGTCCTGTTAGCTCAAGTGCAAACTGCTTCTCCAGATTGTAGGTGTTGATCCTGAAGGTTCCATCCTTGCTATACCAGAATCGCTGAACAAGACTGACAAGACAATGTATGAAGTGGAAGGAATTGGATATGATTTTGTTCCCACAGTGTTGGATAGATCTGTAAGTCATGCTTCTTAGTTTACTGCCCTTTGTTCTTTGTTGGGATGCACAAGTGAAGTGAAAGGTGGAGGTAAAACTTAGTATTTCAGCTCAAAATATTTCTTTGAGTTGAATGGGGAGGGCAAGCAGGCCCTGTTCCTGTGTTTTTAACAGCAAAACCAGTCCTCAAACAGTGTCTGCACTCACCACATGTGTTTTATAATGCTAGGTGGAAATGCTAATAGCAGATAACATTTTATTAGAACACAGTATTCTTAAAAAAAGAGTAAATTACTAAACAAACATAAAAACCCCTTCAACCAACAAATCAAGAACCCAAAAAAAAATAAAAATAACAAAGCAGCCTGATCCCTGGCTAAAAGTGGGATGACTATGTCCTATGCCCTCAGCAGAGCTTGTGTCCCTGGGAAGCCCTCCAAGAGGGAAAGAAACTGATGCTTTCTGTGGCTGTCTCACAAGAGCCTGGTCTTACAGCAAAGTTTCAGTAAGGAGCCTCTTGTGCTAATGTGATCATCTTACCCTGACCAAAAAAACCCCCAAACAACCAAAAAACAACCAACAAACAAAACACTTGGCATCTGGTGGATGGAAACCCAGGCACGTGGCTCAGTAGGACAGCTGGTACCTCAAAGAGCATGGGTTGATTTTACACTAGTTGTGTAGTTCCCCAAGCCCTCCTCATGTACACAGCCCCTTGTTTCTCTCTTCTGCCCCTTCCCAGACAGTGGACCAGTGGTACAAGAGCAATGATGAGGAGTCGTTTGCTATAGCACGCATGCTGATCCGAGAGGAAGGACTGCTGTGTGGTAAGAGCAAATGCAAATCCTTTGGGTTTCTCTGACTAGCATGTGAGAGGCTGAAGCCTTGAACAGGTCAAGGAGATGTCCTTCTACTTCAGAAGCTGTCTTCCTCACCCTGCCTATTCTACTGTCTTACCTTCTCTCATTCTTTCTCATTTCACTTATAGTTTGACAATTTTGCATCTGGTCTGCGTTTTGGCAGGTGGCAGCTCAGGCAGTGCCATGTCTGCAGCTGTGAAGGCAGCCAAAGAGCTGAAGGAAGGTCAGCGCTGTGTTGTTATCCTCCCTGACTCTATCAGGAACTACATGTAAGAACCTGTTTGTTTTCTCTCTGGGAAAAGGGTGAGGCGGTCCCCCAGACCTCCTTAGAGCTGTGGCAAGTTGAATACATATTTGTTCTAGCAACCAGTTACCCAAGCAAGGAAAGTGTTTGGGCCACATCTTCTGATGTACCTAGAAAGGGCCTGACATGGAATAGAAAGGAGCTTAGCCCTCTGCATGCTGAGCTCCTGTATGTGTCTGACTTCAGTATGCAGCCATCACCAGTTAGTATCTTTCACAGGAAAAGGCTTGTTTTAACTGTTTTATTTACTGGAGGTTATTGGTATTATCCTGTTGCCTTACTGGAACCCTTCCAGGAGTCTGCTCTCACTCACTCTCTGCCTCTGTCCACAGCAGAACACAGCACTGCTGTAGCAGCAGCCAGTGTTGGGGTGAATTTATGGGTGGAACTGTGAGGGCTTTGAGCTGTGCTGAGAAGTTTCTTTCCTACCACACTGAAACATATCCCAAAACACGATATTTTTAGCTGTGTTTCCTGACTTATGTTGCATCCAACACAATGCTAGATGGCTAGGAACTGTGGACAGACCTTGCCTGAGAACAGATTAGCACTTCTTCATTCCTGGCTATGTGTTTATTGTGTCACAAGGGACTGATGTAGTCAAAACTCTATTTTCTAAGAGGTTCTTTCCTCCTATCAGCATTGTCTCATCATCGCTGGCTGATAAGCTTCTATGGCAACTGGCAGTATACTTTCAATTACCGTTTAGTTTTTAGTTGTAGTGAGCTGTAAGCAGTTGCCTCTATGTGCTATTATGTTTGCTGTCATTATATTCGGCTTGCTAATGAGCTTTTAACTTCCTGATGCTTTCCAGGTCCAAGTTTTTGAGTGACAAATGGATGATTCAGAAAGGGTTCATGAAAGAGGAGGACTACGTCAAAAAACCTTGGTAAGCATGTCAAATCCATTTAGATTTTCATCAGTCTGGTCAACCAAGTTCATGGCAGTTGCTAATTTAAAGGTTATTTTAATTTATACTGCTGTCATTGATTTAGCTTATCTTTCATGCTGTTGTGTTGCTGTATAATTGCAGCTGTTAATTGAATTTGCTTAAATCAGTTGATTTCCTTTTTTCCTTTTTTTGGATTGCATGGCAGCAGAAGAAAACTCGGTACTTAATGATTTGATTTTTATGAAAAGGATTGTATCAGAAACGAAAAAGTAGTATAGAGAGAATATTTCTGAGATCGGAGCTCTTGAGTGCACTGCAAGCCTACATAGGTGGAAGGCAGTCTTCCCTGATTCACTACCCATAACAACTGTCAATATGGCTGCCTCTAGAGGCATGAGCACAAAATATGCAGTGTAAGATATAAATAATTGAACTAGGGTTATTAGTACTTTCCCCTATCTTTATTCCTAGAAAGCAGATGAAATGAGGACAAGAATTCCAATCTTGTAGCCTTCTTGAATGCTTCAGTGACTTTCTGATACTGGGGAGAAAATTTGAAAGTCTGAAATCTTTACTGCCTGGCTGAATCTTGACTCTTCCTCGCAGCCTTTTGCCGTTCCTGTAATGTTGAAGGCCAGTGTACATGAACAGCTGGTTCTTTTCTCTCTGTAAGGCTTGTGTGGGATTGAAATTGAATTTTTGGTTTCATCCTCAGGTGGTGGAACATAAGTGTTCAGGAACTAAGCCTTTCTGCTCCCCTGACTGTGCTTCCAACTGTTACCTGTGCAAAGACTGTTGAAATTCTCCGGGAGAAGGGATTCGACCAGGTACCGGTTGTTGATGAATCTGGGTATGTCCACATATATTGCTATTTATCCATACGTGTCCCTCCTCTCACCAGGTTCCAAGGGATGTCTTTTAAATGATTAGTAGTAGTATAATATCCTCTCACTCGTCTTTGTTCAGTTATAGAAATACAGTTCAGAAGGGTTGCCTTAAGCACACTAATGCTGGACTTCATATGTTGTTCTGCTAGGTCTGTCCTGCCCTTCACATAACAAGCCTCTGATTATTATGATATATTTAGCCTGTGCTTCTGCAGAATAATTTAATTGTTTTTTATAACAGCTTCTTAACCTGACCAAGGTAAATTCATATTTAAAACAACTAACCTATCCATCTCCACAACTTTCACCCAGTTTCTTCAGAACACTGTGTTATAGGTTAATGTTGCAGAGAACCTGTAAATCAGAGGTTCACAGCAAGCTGGTATGCCTTAATTACCCTGTGTAAAACAATGAAGCTGTGCTTCTCAAAAGCTCTCTCAGATTGCAAGAAGCTCTCAGGTTGAAAGAACTAGAGATACAAAGAGTCTGATGCTCTAAAGGGCCAAGCACTTAAAAGCACCTCCTGACTTGTATGAGTCTCCAGAACTTCTGAGAACTGGACTCAGAAGTTCTGTATGCAGAGATACAGAATCCAATCAATAATGTTGCTTTCTTCCATGAAGTATTTGAACTACTTGCTCCAAGCTGGCTAAAAGTGGATCCTTTTATCTACAGGAACACCTAAGGCTTTTGTGTTGTTTAGCCCTGTCTTCTCCCTCTCCTTCTCCAGGGTGATTCTGGGCATGGTTACTCTGGGTAACATGCTTTCTTCACTGCTTGCTGGAAAAGTTCAGCCTTCTGATGAAGTCAGTAAAGTAATCTACAAGCAATTTAAACAGGTAAGCAGGTGTATTCTACAACTCCTCGGGCTTATGGTATTTTAAGTGTCCTAACACTACAGTGGCATCAGGTTGGATTAAATTTACCTGAGACCATACAGAGCAGTTGTTACTGTGCACAGATGTGCTCTAAACTCTCTCCTAGGTTACCCAGGAGCTCCCAGGTTTGTGCTGTGGCTCTGTATTGTGCTGTTCCATTACTGCAACAGGCTTTCTTCTAGCATGCTTTTCCTTTCTTCCGTCCCCCCAAAACCCCTTATAAATCTGGGCAATGTAATTATCCAGGGGAAGAGACAGATGTTGAAACAGAAACATAAAAAACAATTATCAGCTAAAGGCAAGCAGTTGCTTGTCTTTTGTATGGGATGCCTTGTTGAAATAGGTGTGTCCCCACAACTTTCACCACAACCTCCAAGCTGGATGAGTGCTCTTCTGAAATATATAAGTATTGTTGTAGTTGCTTTGCTTCTCTTGCAGGAAGAGGATTTTGGTTTTAACATGGAATGCTTGACCTAGTTTTCACCTAGGCTTTTAGTTTCAACATTGTCTCATAGTGGATGAGGGGCTGTATTCCAGAAGTACGTGTAGTCCCTGAGAGTCAGAAAGGATGCTAATTCTTTATAGACAAATGTAAATATATTTTTTCCTTCCCAGACAGATAACCAAGCATCAGGTGGAAATGTGGTGCGTAACAAAACTCCTTAGCTCATGTGCTCCCTCACTCGAACAGCTTAAGAGTTTCTGGGGCTGGTGGTGTGCAATCATTTCTGTAGCTACACTGGTGTTAGCTGTAGTAGCCAGTTCTCTGCTCTTCTGAGGTTGTGGCTTTTTTCCATGAGCAGCTTGAAGTTTTGCATGCTTGTTCGGTGAAGAACAGCTTAACCATTTCTTTTCTGTTTAGTTCTGACTTTTTTCTTGGTGGAGGATGGAAGGTGAGTGACACAAAAGTGGTATTGCTAACATGCTAACTAAAAGCATTATTCATTCTTATTTTCCATTTAAATTGATGCTTTAATGGAGAAAGATGGTAAAATGCACATAACCTCAGAAGTTGTAAAGATTTTGCTTTTCTTACCACTTTAGTCAAACTTTTTTGGCTTGTTTACTGGTAAAATTGGGAAAGTGTCACTGAAATGCTGTAGGATATCCTACAATTAGGATCTGTACCACAGCATGCATCAGTAAGAGCCTGTGACTATCAAGGCAAAGCTATCTTTTGGCAACATAGGAAGCTTTCACTGGGATGATTGTCACATTTATTTTTTGGCAGTCTCGTAGAATGGAAGAGGAATGGCTACAGGGTTGTTTTTTTTTTTTTGAAGTCTCTAGTAGAGTAGTAGTACTGCAGGGCTTTGAAACACTACTCACAAGAAAATTTGCTAATTCAAACAAGTGTTGTGTTACATGAGAGGAGGGCCATTCTTGTGGAGTCAGATGTTAGTTCCAGTAGCTGGGGGTCTCTTTACCCCTTTTTTCACAAAGGATCTTTGCTTCAACTGCTAACATCTGTTAGGTGTGGTGCAGACATAGCCTTAGCCAGACCTCTTGTCTGCCTTTACCAGCAAATAGGGCTGGACAGTAGTGGACAGTAGTATCTGATGCTTTCTTTTACTCTACCTAGTGTTTAACTGTTAGCGTGTTCCCTGGTGTCCTAACTATTTAACACTCTGCTCAACAATGCAAGGCCTGGTGTCCCCAGCATCTTGATGAGCCAGAGTTTCTTGGGCAGGAGACAATTGAGTTGTAGGGCCATCAGCAGTGCCATGTCATGTCACTTGGCCTTAGAACCAAACAATCAGACCCGGTCATGTGTAGTGTAGCAGCATGTATATAGGATAATTGCTTGAAAGACTTTATAGGTTTGAAAAAAGATGCCAGTTGTATGAAAAATCATGGGCAAAATTTTTAGGGAGCTTGGATGAACAGTGATGATCAGGATGAACAGGTGAGAACTCTGTGGGAGTTGTGTTAAATTCCCATTAAGCATTCAAAACATGTTTGTGTCTTCATAGTTGTCCCAGTGCTGCTTTTGGGCTGTTTATCCCGATCATCTTTAGCCCACCTGTTCTCTGAAAGCTGGGCTAGTGATTATACACAATCAGATGGCAAGGGGCTCTTCCCCTTCAATGAACTTTGAACTTGTCTGGCCCACAAGCTTCAGTATGGATACTGATGCTTCAGTACTTCCCATAGGAAGAACATAGTCCAATAGGAAGTTCCTCCCATAGAGGAACCCTGCTGGTTCCTCTAGCACAGGTTGCTGGGAATTCTGTGGATCTCTCCTAACTCACAGTAAGGAGGTGAGAGCTCTGTGTTCTGCTGCAGCCCAACTGTTCATGCCCCTCAGTCACAAGCTGAGCTTACTGCAGGATTAAGGCTTTTTTAATCTGCAGTGTGAGGCAGTCTCTGCTGTAAATTCCTTTAATCCCTGTTAATCAAAGTATGTCAGATGGTGAATGCTGCTGTTACTTGGGGAGAGTCACCTGGGTAATAGACCTGTTGTAGCTGCTTCGTATGGTTAAAGCATGTAGGAAGAACATTTTTTTGCATTCTTTCAAATAGTTCCAGCAAATTATTGGATAAGTGTTTCAAAAGGATCCGTGTTTTTTCTGCAGTCAGCACAGGGTGCTTTCTTGTTTACTTTTAGCAAAGTTGAACTTCACTAAAAATGAATTCTTACTTCTCAGTTCCCTGATTTGCACCTGAAAACAGTGTTAATTGAGCAATCTTCACCCATCATTTTATTTCTGGCTTTTTGGGGGCTTCTTTCTTCCCTGCTGCTTTTGCAGATTGTATTTATTTCCACAGTGATATGCAGCCTGATTCATTCACTTTTTCTGAGATCTTGCTAGAGAAAAATCACCAAATATGATCAGGGATTTGTGGTAGCTTCTTTTGTTAGGCACACTGGAACACTTGACCTTCTTTCATTGTTAACATTTTTTAGATATTAACTAAGTTTATGTTTAGAGAAAGGGATAAAATAACTTCATGTAGTGCTTTGTTTTTTTCTTCTGTTTTCTTGGAAATTAGAAGCAAAGAGAACTGATCTATTAAGTTGAACTTCATTTGTTAGTGTTTTATATACAGCTCCTACTTGAAGTATTATAAATGCTGATGTATTGTTTTTAATACTGCACAAAGTATACAGGGGTTATCAACCAGTAAACATGTAAAGGCCTGTTTTAATAAAGTTTTGTAACTCTCTCCTCAGATTAACCTGAAAGACAACTTGGGGAAACTCTCTCATATCCTGGAAATAGACCACTTTGCTTTAGTGGTTCATGAACAAATTCAATGTGAGTATGATACACTGTGCCTTGTAAGAGGTTATCTGTGGTTGAAAGTAAGAATAAAGTATAAGTGAGAGTATAAACAAATTATTAATAAACCAAATCCTCTTTCTGTCTATCTTACTGTGTTACTAACAGTAAGAGCCTAGTGTTGCAGTTCTTGTGGAGTGAATGTTAAATCCATTAATAACCCCTTTTATATACTGTAGTTTACCTGCTTTTGGAGCAAGGTGTTGCTTAGGGCTGAGTGCCTGAGTCTACTCCACTGTACCTTGTTAGCAGCAGTAAGCCAGTGAATAAGGTCCTGCAGTACAACTGATCTTTGCTTCCCACTCCTGTCATACAACTTCCAGCAGTTTCATCACAGTGAGCATCCCAGGTTAACTAGACTTCATTTTTTTGTCCTTTTTAAAGCAAAACCTTTAAAACATCAACATTTAGTAAGATTGAGATGTCAACACTGACATGGCTGTCTCAAGACAGCTTAATATTTCTTTTTTTCCCCATTTATTCTGTTTAAACTAACTTACTCCTTTTCACCTGGTATTTTTACTCCAGGATTTACTTTTTGTAATCCATCTCAAAACTCTTTACACTGTTTTTTTTCATAAATTGGAAATGACTAAATAAATCTTCAGAGCTGGGATATATCACTGTTACATGTGATTTAATATTTTTTCCTGCTTTACATTCCTTATAGCAGGCAACTTGCAAAATTACAAACACTGAGAAACTAGACTAAAAACAATGTTAAGACTCACTGGAAAATTTATCTGACAGCCAACTCAAATATAACTAAGTAAAGAAAAGTCAAAATGTGGGCTTGTTCCTGATAATCTTCATAAGGACATGCTCTTGACTCTGTGCTGACTGGAGTCTCACTGGAAGCTTGCAATGGAACAAATATTGTGTAAATAAAAATTCCAGGACAATCTGGCTGAACAACCTGACTCTATAAGTAGGTTAAACATCTCAATACAACCAGGCTGCAGGAACAGGCCAAAGGTCACTTGGCCTCTTTGTTCCCAGGTCAAAGACTTATTTATGCTCACAATGAAAAATCAGCTGAACCTGTGTTCTCAAGGCAGCAATGATGAGATGGGTAATAGGTGTTTTGGATGTAAATGGAAAAATGTTGTAATGTGATTTTTAAACTAATTCTGCATTTGACAGTGGTGTTAGGGTAGTGTTGCACGTCTTCTTCCAGTGGTCCTGGATAATATCTGCAACTGCTTAAAGTAAAGCCACAGAAATAATGCATCAGGAAAATACTCTTTATAAGAGAGGATTTGGTTTGAATTTTTGTGTTAAGAACAATAAGTCTGCAGCTCCTTCCATAATGTTTCAGTTTCTATAATCCCTTTTCTTGAGGAGACTTTCTGAAATGAAAATCCTTGCCACTTCCTGTGTGACTGTTGGTCAAGATGATATTTGGGTTTCCCCTCAATGTCTCCAGGGGTCATCAGTGAGTGATAACCAGCTCTGCAAGTGGGCCCTAACTCAGAGCTGGGTTGGCTTGGCACCTGCCTTCAAAACCAGTGCCATTAAACCCATATGGGATGGTGTGGGCTTGTGCCTCCTACAGCCAGAATCCCCTCTTTGTTCCTCTGTAGATCACAACGATGGCTCCTCCAGCAAGCGCCAGATGGTGTTTGGCGTCGTTACAGCCATTGACCTCCTGAACTTCGTGACTGCCCGAGAACGGGAAAGAAAATCCAGCTGAAGCCAGGTAGCAATGTGGATGGAGCCTCTTCAACAACATTTTGCAATCTCCAACAAAGAATCAGGTTTATTTCTTAAGTAGAATGGTCTGTCTTTAGGGTGTTGTTTTCAGTGTTTTGTTTATTCTTCTCCAATATTCCAAAACTGAGCAGTTAGCTATCCTGGTGTAGGCTAAATAGCCAGTGCATTTTGCTGTATTGCACAGCTTTTTGGGACTTGTCTCTTAATCAGGTTACACAATATTTCTTAAGACAATTTATTTTTTTACCTATATATGTATATATACGTGTAAAAATATTGCCTAAATTAACTGCTGTGTTCTTTACTTGTTATGTCTGAAGTCTGGCTTTCAGATTTATAAAATGTTGAAATAAAGAATTACTGAAGCAGAGGCCCAAAAGAAAATTATGGATTTTTTTTTTTCCGTGCAAAGTTGTTAGGAATGGGAGTGGGGTATGGAGAGAAGAAAGGGAGGTTTTTCACTTTTAATGACATCAGTGTAAAGGAAGAAGAAAACTTGAGGGCTGGAACTGAGTCTCATTTTAACCAGCTGCTCTGAGTGAAAACTGACTTGAATGGAAGCCTACCAGTGAAGTAACAGGAACTAGTGACTTCATTTTACTGATGCACCAGCTTTCCCTGTGAAGACAGACCTTTCTTTTTCCAGTTGTACTCTGATAAGTAAGCACAAGAGAAAACTAAAAGATAAGATCAAGCTCCTTGCCTGAAGGTTTTCAAAAACTGTTGTTTAATATCTTCCTCTTACCTACCAACCTTCTTGTTTATCTTAAAGTGCTTATTTTTGTGCCATAGTTAGAAGAACCAAAGGTAATTTTTCAAGAGCTGTAAACTCTTTTGAGGATAGTTCACTGTAGTGCTTTATTCCAGGAGAAAAAAACCCTACTATTAATTGAATTCACTGAAGCTAACTAAGCTTGGAAGTAACGGGCAAACATGTGGGCTGGTACTGTCATGGGTACATGAGATTAATGTGCAGTGGATGTGTGCAGCTACAACTTCTCCCCAGTTCTGGAACGCTGGATTCTTCAGTAATGTTTGACTTGCATAGCTGTGGCACAATTTGGCACTAACAGCACCATCCATGGACACCGCTGTGCTCAGGCTACTGCCTGCTGCTTGGTGTAATGAAGATTGGAATCACCCAGTGATTACAGGAGAAAAGTAGCTGCTCTTTATCTTCCTGAAGGCTGCTCCAGTCATTTTCTGACTGGCCTTTTGCCAAGAATAACATTTTTGGTCAGCACAAGTGATGCTTTTTTTAGCTTGTCTCTACACTGCAGTAAAAAAGAAAACCCTCTCTATTTTTAGTCTGGGGCTATTGCTGGTAGGAGGGCTAAGTTGTGTTTGGTTTTTGTTGAAATAAAAAAAAAATAGGCTGTGGGGGACGGTGAGTCAGCTAAAAGAAAACAGAGGCCATTTAAAAATCACAGTGACAACCTCCTCTGTATATAGATTTCTTTCTACATTGCTGGCCTCCTTGTGGCATTGAAATTTGCTTTCCATTTTGGCAGTGTGTGCTCAGAGGAGAGAGGTGGTGGAAGCCATTGCATCCCATGTTGTTCCTGAGCAAAGAACTCCTAGCAGAGCCTTTGCAGTTGAGCCTTAGGTGATGCTTGCCTGGAGGAGGGAGGCAAGCCAAGAGTTCAAAGCTAAAGAAGGGACACCAGTGTCTGCCTGCCAGAAGTGTGACAGCCTGGTTTGTTTTCTAGCTGCTTCTCTCTCACCTTAAATTCGTGAATGTTAACAATTTAATTGTAATAATAAAAAGCCACAGACTGATTTCTGATAACTCTTCAATGGCCATGCTGGTGAATGCTAAGTTTATTCTGTTCTTGTTCAGTTTATTTCCTTAGATGCTGACTCTCCCTGCAGATTAGGGCTATTACTGGACTAACAAGACCCACACTTAGCTTAAACAATGCTTTAGCCATTGATACTTTAAGATTTAAGACAACTTTGCCCAAGGCTCTGGAGTGAACTACTATACAGTCTGAAAATGTGCAACTTCAATAATAATTGATTCTAATGGGTGGTTGTTTCTGTGATTTAATTTTTCCCCTCCTTATACTGAGCAGTGATTCCTTTCTCAGTGGTAGCTCCTGCAGGTTGGGTGCTCTGACTAGTGGAAAGCTGAACCAGTGTGATTTATCAGATGTGTGTACTGTTTTCAAATCTGGATTAGCTTTCTGTAGGCTGAACAGCTCTCTTACCTCTGCTGTTTGTCAGAGCCTCATCTTTCAAATTGTTTTTTCGGAGGCTTCCCAAGGACATGGTCTTTGCACTTTGTGCTGCTAACATCTTTGTTTCTTAGTATAGACAGTCTTACTTGGACTTTCACTGCATCTTTTTATTCTCATGTCAATTGCTGATGTTAAATCAGCAATTGAAGGTCTGTGTCTGCTAGACCTCATCTCTTGTTATTCTGGTTCCTGTTTCCTTATGTGGTCAGCCCTTGCTCAGCTCTGTCCAAACAGCACAGGACCCTGCTGACCAGTCTCACTGGGCTGTTGTTCCATCTCAGAGACCCAGGGGAAGGTCAGTGGGTGTAGCAGGGCTTCCCCTGCTTGCCAGTCCCACAGCCATGGGGCATTAATTCCTTGCTGGCTTGCTTACCTGTGTGCTGGGTTTGCTTACAGGGGAACGGGTACCTACCTCTTTGAGCTCACACAGTGCTCCGTCCTCAGCTTTATCTTCTCAGTCCTGATCGAGTTTGCTCTCCAGCAGTACAGGGAGACAGATAAAGTGGGGAAAAGATACACTAAACTTCCTTTACCCCACACATCCTTTTCTTGTGTTCAGTTGAAACACTTGTTGCTGTCACTAATCACGTTACCTTTTGTCAGCCTACTCCGAGGCAGAAAAGATCCTGGCAGCAGAGTCTGACACACAGAAGGCTCCATCCCAGGCTTGCCTGTGGAAGGAAAGAGCATTTCAGCAGAAAGGCCAAAGGCTAATCCAGCACAGAGAGCAGCAGGCAGTGTGGGGGATCAAGTTCCATTTACCAGCAGACTAAAGGCATTCCTGCCCCAACCCCGGCCCCTGCTCGGTGCTGCTGCTCCTGCCCCTGGGCTGTGGCCGTGGTCCCAAAGAAGGAGCTGAACTGACTAAAAACTGTCCCTGTGAGGTAGATGAGAATCACAGAATCATTAAGATTGGAAAAGACCTCTAAGATCAAGTCCAACTGTCAGCCCAGCACTGCCATGCCACCCATACCACATCCTGATGTGCCACATCCTGACATGCCACATCCATGCATTTTTTCAGCACCTCCAGGGATGATGCACCTCTTCCCTGAGCAGCCAGTTCCAGTGTCTTGCCACTCTTTCAGTAAAGACATTTTTCCTAATATCCAAAACTAAACCTTCCCTGGCACAACTTGAGTGCATTTTATCTCATCCTATCACCACTTATGTAGGAGAAGAGGCTGACTGACCCCCACCTCACCACAGCCTCCTTCCAGGCAATTGTAGATCAGGAGCAGTTTTAGCCCTTGCAGCTATTGAGCGAGACATTCATGGTTCCCCAGAGTGCCTCTGGGCCATCCCATAGCAGCAGCCCCCAGTTTCAAGCCCTCCATTAGCACGTTTCCCCTGTTCTTACAGCAGGAGGAGGGACTTTCCTGACCAGACACTGCCTGATGGCAGTGCTGGGACTGAGCTGGCCCCAGCTGCATAGGTACACCTCCTCATGAGTCACCAACACAGGGAAAATTACTGGGTACTGGATAATTACTGCTGTACTGACTCTGGAGATAAAGGGAGGACTTCAGTCCAGAAAGTCACCTTACAAAAGCAATAAATTCCCTTTGGGAAAATAATTATAAAAACAAACAAACAAACCTACAAACCACCAACCCACACTTGTATTGCTGATGGAAGCGCCTCTACCTTTCTGCCACTGCCAGGTAGAGGCAGATGTGTTTGAGCTTTGCTCCTGAAATATTTCTGAAGGAATTCTTTATCTAAATGGGCTTAATGGGAAGTGGAGCTTTGGAGAAGGAAGTGGCTATGCAGTGGCATGCAGAGGCACAGTCCCTGACAGGACACGAGGGACCCAGCACACTTGCCCCACTTGCCATGGGGTTAAACATACACAGTGGGGATGCTCTGTGTGCATGTCGGCCCCACAGAGCCTGGGCCCTCTTCCTCTTTCCTTGCTGCTTCTGTGCTGCAACCATGCCCAGCCTTGCACCCAGCCACCCATGCTGCTGTGTTTCCTGCCAGGGCCCTCTCTTGGCCTCACAGCTGCCTTTGCACTGCACAGTGAGCTTGCCTGGCTGACCACATCCAGCTAAAATGCAGCTTTCCCCCCATACCACATTACCTTACCAGTGAAACTGATTTTCTGGTTTACTTTCCTAGGCATGTGTAATGGACAGGACAACATATCATAGACCCAGAGAATGGTTTGGGTTGGAGAAGACCTTAAAGATCACCCTGTTCCAACCCCCCTGCGTGGGCAGGGACACCTCCCATCAGACCAGGTTGCTCACAGCCCCATCCAGCCTGGCCTTGAACACTGCCAGGGAGGGGCATCCACAGTTCCCTGGGGCAAGGTGTGCCAGTGTCTTGCCAACCTCACATGAAATAATTTCTTCCTAATATCTAACATGAATTTACCCTCTTGCAGTATGAAACAATTCCCCCTTGTGCTATCACCATATGGCCTTATAAAAGACATATGATAGGGATGACTGGAAGGATGGGAGGAGAAAGGGTTGCTCAGCTGCGTACCCCTGCTGCATCACAGAGCAGATCCTGCAAAGCAGGACCAGCCCCATGCCTTACTCAAGATCAGAGGGAATGGTGGAGGAGAGCCACACATTGTGGCTATGTCCAGTCACTGCTTTGTTTGGTGCCAAGCACTGAGAGTCTTCCACTGGCTGTAGTGCTGGAGGACAGTAAGCACGGGTAGAGCCTGCAGGATCTGACCAATGTGGCAGTCAGAAGAATGGCCAACTCAGCTGCCACCACCCCTGCATTAGTCTTTTCCTCTATTTAAGAGAAAGGCCACATGCAGTCTACACTTCAGGTTGCACTACTCATTTGGTAGACAAAAATATCCCACAGTTTCTTTGTACAAATTCACTTTCTTCTTTTATAACTGCCAGTTCTCTCAGGCTTTGAAAAGTTCTTGGCTTTTCTAGCAGTGCCCATCTGGATTTGTATGCACAAACAAACAGGGCAGGTGGTCTGCGTGCACCCACAGCCCCTGCATTCCCTGCACTTTGTAGTGTGCAAACAGAGACTTCATGTCCATGGGGAAACTGGAGCGAAGACAATGTGCTGATCCACAGTGAGCCTGTTGCATTTTGGACCCATTGGGTACTGAAATGTGCTGATCAGCCCCATGGGCCAAGCACAATGGTTCTGACCTGCAAATGATGGGAAATCCAGTGTGTTTGGAGCTACTTGTGCCTTGGGTTCCTTCCAGCATCTTCCTGAAGAAAATCCAGCAGGTCTGTTCTTTTCCTTGTCTCTGTCTCCCTGGGGCCAGCTGCAATAGGTGCACTATCAAAGGGAGCACATCAGGTGCACTGAAAAGATCCGTGGTTTGTACAGGCAAATGCTGACCTCTCCTGAGACAGCTGGGTATGAATTGCTTCTTCAGTGCAGTGACAAAAATGTAACTTTTTAAACCCGTTTCTGCCTTGGAATGTGACAGGCTTGGGCTGGTGGACGTGTGCTGGTTTTGATTGGGATGGAGTTAATTTCATAGAATCATAGAATCATAGAACTGGCTGGGTTGGAAGGGACCTCAGAGATCATCAAGTCCAACCCTTGATCCACTACCGCTGCAGTTACCAGACCATGGCACTGAGTGCCACATCCAGTCTCTTTTTAAATATCTCCACCACTTCCCTGGGCAGCCCATTCCAATGCTTGATCACCCTCTCAGTAAAGAAATTCTTTCTAATGTCCAACCTAAACCTCCCCTGGCACAACTTGAGACCGTGCCCTCTTGTCTTGCTGAGAGTTGCCTGGGAAAAGAGACCATAGTAAGAGACCTTCATAGTAGCTGGTATAGGCTGTGTTTTGGAATTTTTGCTGATAATACTGGGATGTTTTCAGTATTGCTGAGCAGCACTTACACAGTCTCAAGGCAGCTTCTGCTTCTCCCACACGCCAGTAGCGAGGAGGCTGGGAGAACACAAGAACAACTGTCTTGAGCTGACCAAAGGGACATCACCATGTTCATAAAAAGGGGGAGATGTTTGGAGTGGTGGCATTTCTCTTCCTAAGTCACAGTTACATGTTATGGAGCCCTGGGGATGGCTGAACATCTGCCTGCCAGTGGGAGCAGGGAGTGAGTTCTTTTGTTTGCTTTGCTTGTGTGCGTGGCTTCACCTTTACCTGTTGAACTGTATTCACCTCAAACTGTGAGTTTTATCACTTTTACCCTTCCAAATGCAGTCATGGGTAAGGCCATGTTGGAGAAGGTTCATTTCTGAAGGGATTGTGGCTGTGGGTAAGGACATACTGGAGTTGGGATTAAATCATGACAGCACCTTATAGTGAGTATCTTGCTCTGTCATACAGTCCCCTGCTGATGTGAGGCAAGTCATGAAACATGAACAAGTGTCAGTGGGGTTGAGCCACAGATAATTAAATTGGGTTTGGTAAGATTTAAATAATGGGGATGAGGGCTTCATAAAGCCCACAAGCTAGTCAGATGGCAAACATGGGTTTCAGCTGGAGTAGTTTTACTACTTTAAAATAAAAAGCTTTAAAAGAAAGCTTTTGCACCAAGAGTGTTAAACAAGAGAGAAGTAAGTTTAACAGGAAGTAAAATCCTCCTTTTTTCTGTTTGCCCACATATTTCAAACAACGGGTATTATGATCAGTGTTCCATTCAGCCTGACCAGATATTGGTTTTGAGCCTATGTACCCTCAGCAAAATGGCTTTCTCCACCAGTCAAAGATAAGCTAAAAGCTAAGAAAAACCTGTTCTGCCCTGTACTGGGCCTTCCCAGAACATTGCTAGCCCCTCTTCTCCTGACATCCTACCGAGCCCTATCATAGACCTTCAACTGCTTTGGTGAACCCATTTCGAGTATTAAATTACATGGGAGGGAAAAACATGTATTTCTTCCCACTTGGTAGTTTCTTAAAACCTGATTGTCTCCACTAGGAGAAAAAAATCACCTGGGGAGTGGGTCTGTGGTCACGAACAATGTCTCAGAAGTAAAACCTGAGTGCTGCATCCCTTCTAACCCCAACAAGATGAGTACTATGAGATCACCTCTGCAAAGAGTCTTTTCAGTGATACTTTAAAAGCCGAGGCCCTCTCCCTGTGCACAGGCAGGAGCTCTCCCCTCACACCTTTTTGTCTGGAATGCCCTCGGCCACCTCCGTCCCTCCCTGTGCCTCCCCCTTCTCTCTTTATGACCCAGCCGGCTCTCTCTGGTTGCTGCATCCCCGTTAGTCAGCGGGATGCTGCAGGCCAAGAGCTGCAAGAGATAAAGGACAGGGCTGGTGAGCCTGCCCAGGGATAAACAGCTGTGAGATGTGCTCGCCTGTGGGTTTCTTTTTTCTTTTGTTTTCAGCTTAGTGATGCTTGAACAGGAGCATCGCAGATCAACAAGGTGAGGGGAGGTACCCGCGGGGCAGGTTTTTATGAGGTTCCCAGGCTGCAAAGTGCCTGCTGTATCTGTGTGGAGTGGAAGCATCACAAGGGTGAACACCCCAGCCAGTTCCTTGCAAACCAGGTCCTCCTCTGGTCTTAAAGCAGGTGCAAGCAAAGCAGAAAAACCCATGTCTGAAGAGAATGTTTCGTTGTAAAAAAAAAAAAAAAAAAAAAAAAAAAAAATCCATTAAACCAAGTATTTTATTTAAAAATGGTCTTCCATTCTTCCAAATGCCCGACAAAATCTCTATTTCACTTTAGGTTGAAAACATCACCATATTTTGCAATTTGGTGAGGAGGAATAATCTTGTCTTTTAATGTGGCTTCCCTCTGAGCAGACCCTGCTTGAGGAGGCAGCCAGGAAGGGGTGGCTGGGTTATTCTGTAACTGCAATGGCCAGAAAACACAATTCTTGCCGAGGTTAGGGTTATTTGCAGCTTCTTTATGAGAGACCTGCATGCTCTGCATCACGTCAGATAGCCCACAAGATCTTTCTGCAGTGGATTACCTCTGGCAATGTTTTCCAGAGAGCTTACTTATTGCAAAAAGACCAAAGGTAATGTGGTTTCTGGTGGTAATAGCTACAGGAATAGTGTCTTTGAAAGGTTTAATTCCAAAATAAGCATTCCAATAAGACTTTTTCCCAGCTGATCGTCTTAATAGCTGTGAAGTTTCCTTTGTGACTGTGTTGGGGGGGAGCAAATAACCCTAAGACATTTAAATGTGGTGCTCAGGGGCATTGGTTTAGTGATGAACTTGGCAGTGTTGGCTTGGACTTGATGGTCTTAAAGATCTTTTCCAAACAAAACAATTCTATGGCCCCAATCCAGGCAGCTCTGTGCGCTCCAGCTGTGGGAAGGTGAGGAGAAAGGAGGGACTGAAATTCTCATGGTCTCTTCCTCTTCCAGTAAACCTGCACCCAGATAAATTCCTGATGGCCCAGCCAGTATTTGGGAACCAACCCGGAGCAGCATCTGTTCGCTGCTCTCAGGTAATTTAATAGTAAAGCAGTTGCATGAGCAGCAGGAGCTAGCATGAGAAAAAGAGTAGTTTAGGGCTGGGGGTGGAGCAGAGACTAACCCTAGGTTCCCAGGGGACGCAGAGAGCCCATATCAGCCAGCACCTAACATAATATGTCACTTCTGACATTGTTTATGTCTGGTTCAGCAAGGCACAGGCTGTCACAGATGACCTGGGTTGAAGCAGCAGGTTATGGATGAGACATGAAATCAGATCAGAAATGAAATTCCAAAACCACCATGAAATTGCAGGGATGGGATTGGGGGGGGGGTAGGTGAGGGAGGATAGGTTAAGAACACTTCTGAAGATACATATGAATTAAAACAAACATTCCGTTGCTTATCTTTTTTTTTTATACACCAATCATTTACTCTTGGAGAGCAATCAGGTGCTGGGCATAATTAGCTGTGACCCAATCAGTGTCCCTCCTCAGAGTCCGTACCGCTGCTCATTGGTGTCCCATTGGTGTCCCCTACCACTGGGCACATAAAAGCTCAGCACTGGGGCTCAGCAAAGGCACTCAGCTGTGGCAGTGGAGGGGGTAAGTAGGACTTCATCTGCTAAGGAACAAGCTGCTTTTCTAAGGGCAGATGACAGAGGAGCTGTGCCTACTCTCCAGGTAAATTTTTGTCGTGAAGAGGCTCGAAAAGAGGAGGAATTTGGTAGCCACTGCATCTTAGCCTGCTGAAAGTTTGATTTTGATCCAGGGAGTATCAGTGCTTTAAGCAAGATCTAAATAAATCTGGAAACTGGGAATGTTCTGGCTTCACCTTACAAGGTCAGCTGGGCAGTGGAGCAGGTTGCCTGGGGAGCTTAGTCTGGATTCAGTCTCCATCCCTGGAGGTTTTCAAGACCCAAGTGGAGAAAGTCCTGAGCACCTTGGTAAGCATAATGTTTACCCAGCTTGGAGCAGGAGGCTGGACTGGGAACCTCCTGAGGTCCCTTCCAGCCAGGGCTACTCTGTGATTCTGTTAAGCTGATGTTGCATTTGTCTTGCTCAGTGATGGCAATACAATTTCTTTAGAATAAACCAAGAAAAGGACATTTTGCTTTCAGTGGAGCAAGTTTTGCTGGTAACTCTCTCTGCCCTGCTGAGTCCACCTTGTTTTCCCTCTGTCTACTTAACGAGTGTCTTGATTTTCTTCCTTTTGAAGTTATCAGTGCAGTCTGATAACCTAATAATAGCAATCTCTTATCTGCAAAGTACTCTATAAACATCAGCCCATGCTCCTTGCCATGTTTTCAGTCACTGGCAGCAGCGTGGTACTGTACCTGTTCTCTTGGCTTGGCTCCCAGCTCCAGTGGATATTTCCATTATCCTTTGTCCAGCCTCAAGCTTCTCTATTTAAGGGAGTAACAGGGCTGTTGCAAGACACCTACAACAGATGAAATGTATTTGCCAGCTGACCAGATGATAGCTGAAGCTTCAGGCAGGAGTTAGGAGGAGTATTGGGATATAGCTAAGAGCTTTGGTAGTCAAGAAAGGACATAAAGTGTTATAAAGTGACTTGAAATTGCACAAGAGGCAGTGTGGGGAGAGACTTGCACTGGACATTGCTCTTCTCAGCCATCCTTGGCTGCAGCCAAACATGCCCACAGTGGCCCCATGCCCCTCTCTGTCCACACTTTCCACCCAGGCTGCTGAGACCATCAGCAGGGAAGCAGCTCACTGGTGTCACGTCAATGCCTTCAAAATATCTGGGAAGGTCTGATTCTTCCCATCCTTCAGTCTCATCACAGGTCATTTGCCATCTTGCATAGATGGTACTTAGATAGGGTTGTACACTTCAGGCAGTATTAAAGGTTGACTTCAGAGTATCAGTAGGTTTTAGATATATCTTAATTTAAATATAAATCCAGACCCTGTGCATAGCAGTGCAGAGATCTGAGTGATTTATAACTGGGAGGATATCTGTGAGGCCTTGCAGCACCACACCAGGAATTAATCAACTCTCAAGGAGATGCATGAGGAACCCTCCAGCAGAGAGTAATGCAGGTGTTGACCTAACTGAGGGCCAGGTCTTCTGTCTTTGATCTCTGGGCACCTATATAATAAATCTGTTTCTACTTTGGCTGAGTAAACAAAAGAAAACCTCATTCTTGCTCCATTTTCTTTATAGCAAATATTAAGGGAACCAAACCCAATGCAGCCTTATTTTAGAAGGTGGAAAGGCAGCACTTTTCTCCATGAAGTCCTCCTGCAGCAGCCATCTCAGCAACTTCTTTAGGGCTGGGTTGGCTGGTCCTGGTAGGGTTGAGGCTGGGACCTGCAGCACGTGGTGGTGGTGATGGAGGTGCTCAGATGCTGCTCTTCCCAGCCCCAAGGGATTGTCAGGGCTCTCCTGAGCTCCCAGGGAGGTCACCTACCTTAGTGACACACAAGGCTTAGTAACTGTCTGTCCCCAGTGCTGGCTGTGTGATGTTGGCTCCCCACACGTTTAGCCAAAATGCAAAGTAATTCTGGGGAACCCAGTGTGGGGGGGGGCTGATGGCACCAAGTCCTCTCTGGTGATCTCCGGAGCTTGATGTTGCTCCTGCAGCTGCCCATGCAGATGGAGCTGGAGGGCACAGGGTGTTTTTGCAGGTCCCACAGTCAACAGTGGCCTCCCTTGGGGTTGGCACCCATCAAGACAGGGAGTCATGTGCTGGCAAAGAGGGAAAAGACCTGCAAAAGTAACCCTAAAGTTTCATCTCTCTGCCTCCCTTCTCTTTTCCACACCACTACAAAATGGTGAAGAAGGGCATCATCAGCAAAAAAACAACAACAAAACAAAAAATAAAAAAAAAAACTTGTAAAATCCAGTTTGCCAATATTTTGGCTGGCAACTGGTGACCTCATTTGTGAAAGCCTGATAACTACCTCTGATACCCTGCAGCAGCTTATCTCTTCTTTATGCGTGTGACTTTTGCTCCTTCCCAGTTCATTAGGTAAACAAGGATTTGCTTGGGGAGGTAAGCTCAAGGCCAACACAAATCCTGGCTTGCAAGGAAATTAACATTGTTTGGCTTTGTTTTTTTTTTTTTTTTCCTTTAAATCTCAAAGAAGCAATAGGTTTGGCGGTGAAGGAGAAGAGCACCAGGAGGCAAAGTTTGCTGGGAGAGTTTTGTTGGACTATCTGTGGGGTCCAAACTTTTTTGGCATGACTGTCCTGCACTCTCATGGTCCCTCAGTGCTGTGTGGGGCTGGGGTTAGTGTCTCCAGAGGAAAAGAGGCAGCTCAGTCCCTAATGGATCCTCTGCTTGATGTCCTACTTTGGTCACAGCGCCAGGTGGTGACATGAGGTTGCTGAGCTCCATCTTTGAGATGCCTGAGCACTTCTGGCTGTGAAGAAAACTTGGCACGGGCCATTTCAGCCTTCTGTTATAGCTGGAGTAACACTGTGATCTATTTCTCTCTTTCAGGGACAGCCCAGCACACAGGGAGCAAACCACAGCCCCATCCTCCTGGTGCTGCCCTGGGGCAGTCCCACCACGGTGCTTCAGGGGAGCTCCCATCGAGTGGGTGAAGAGAGTGAGGGAGCAGCAAGGAGGATGGCAGAAAGAGTAATTATAGCTGGCCTTGGGCTCATGTATCAAGTCCAAAAATTAATGAGATAATCAGGACCCAGCCATAACTTCTTGCTGGCTGCTTGCCCGGGCCCTTGTGATTTAGCTGGGTTTCACAGGCACTGCAGGCAGCCTGGGTGTCAAGGAGGGGCTGAGCCAATGGCTTTATGGCCTGGGATGAAGATGATGCTCTGCAGACTTATTGGCCTCCCCTGTCTCTGCTGCACACGTTGGCTCCAGTATCCTCCAGTCAGCTGCCTGAATTCCCTCCCTGGGCCTGTAGCCCGAGTGGACTTCCCATGTCCCCTCCTCTCCATGTGGCAGCAGCCCTGGTCCTTCTGCAGGCAGCCCTCTGTGTTTAGAAACGAGGAATTTCTTCTGTCACTAGTTTGGTTCTATCATATTTCAAAATTACAATTTTTTTTCTCAATCTGAAGTTAAATGTAGAAGGAAGGTCCAACATCACAGCCTTGATTGACTACTACACTGAAGAAGAGCATTACAGTTGCTCTAATTGCAAACCGTACCACCATAGCAGGGTAGGAAGGTACAGCAGGCTGTGGTACCATAGTTTGTGTTTTGTAACACCAACTTTCATCATCATCAAAGCAAGACACAAAGTTTTTGACCACGACACTACCGAGCTGCATGGTCCTTTCATTTGTGAAGGTTAAATCAGGACAAATCCATTCTGTGAACAAGTCAGAAAAGAAACTTTCAGTTACTAAAATAATGCAACTTTTCTCCATCTGTCTGGTTTCCTTAGCATGAAAGAATGGCTGAGGAGCTGCAGAGGATCATATCAGAAAGAGTCACGTTAAAGCTCCACATAGCCCTTGTTGCTGCTATTGGCCAGTAGCTGAGAATAAACTGTAAAACTCCTCTTTTTCTTTGTATAATATGCACCAGCAACAGTGAGAACCAACCAGTCCAGCAAATTAACATTCTCACAGAGTGCTGGTGCCATGAGGGCCAGTGGGTTTAAGAGCCACTAATGAACTTAGCCTTGGCAAAATTGTTTAGACCTTTTTTTGGTTCCACTTTAACCTGCTCTGCTAATAGAGCTGCTGCTGATAATTCCATTTTGTCTTCTTATTTCATGTTGAGAAACAAAAAAAAGTGTCTGATGAATTCTCCTCTGTTTAAGCTGTTTTACTGTGGAATTCACTCTGTACCCCAGAGCACATTTGCTGCCCTTCCTTCACATTTTGTTTCTATAGATTTCATTTTTTTTTTTTTTTTCCTTTGTAATACAATTGGCTGATGGAGATATCTCTAGTGTCCTCTGGCTCTTTGAGGCCTGCTACCACCACCCCAAGTATTCTCAATTTATAGCTGAGTAGACTTATCTCCAGTTTCTTCACTGATAGGGTGAAACATACTGCTGGTAACCAAATAATCAAATACAGAGCACCAAATTTCCTAGTGAAGGGACTGCCTCAATGTTCATTAGAGCAGGGGAAGATGGTGACCAAGTGATGGTTTACCATGGATGTGGTCTAGTGCACCACTCTGAAAGAGAAATTTTTTGTTGAATTTTGTTTTTGAAATTCCAGTCGGGGTGACCCATGCAGATTGACCAAGCTGCCTTCACACCCAAATGTCATTTCTTGTCTTTGAAAATGATTACCTGGGTTCCTGCCTGCCCACTTGTCCTCCCAGTTGACTGTGGGTCTCTGTTTCCATAACACAGGAGCTGAGTGAGACATCCCTGCTCAGGAATGGCACTTGTGTGGGAAGTCAGGAAAGCAAAGCTGACAGCACATGGGTTCTTCCCAATTTGCCCAGTAAGTGTACATGGACAGCTGCAACGCCTGCCACTAAATCTCCACACTCCTGTATGACCTTGTAAGTAATTCTTTCATGTTGGTTATTTCAAAGTACAGACAGCTCAGTATCTTTTTCTGAAGTACTTCTGTTACACCAAGGTGGTCATGACCAGAAGGCAGTAGCATGTTATGTTAATGACAGATTATTTTCCAGAAGTTCTGGTATCTCTATACCCAGTGTCTCTTCTGGAGGAAAAACTTCCTTGAATCTTGCAGAAAGACCTGACAGGCTTGAGACTTGGCTCTATGTTTTCCAGCACACATTTGAAAGTGTCTGCATCTCATATTAGAAGAATTAAGATGAGCATCTTTTAGAGGCAGATTTCAACCAGGGACTTGTACACAGGGTGGACTCTGTGATGTCTGGTGTTGCACAGCAGAAGTAAAGGGGCCCCAAGCTGCCAGGCACTTGAGGAGATGAAGTATTGGCTCCCCTGGCCCCAGTGTAATGCAGAGCTCTTGCACCCATCACACTGCACAGCACAGTCAGTAACAGGCAGCATCTGAAGGACTGCAGTTTGGATGCCCTTGATCATTCTGACAAGCTGGGGATGTGTGTAAGAAGATTTTTTTCAAGACTAGCAATGTCTTCCCCAATGGCTGAGAGACCTTTTAAATAAGGACCTGGGCTTTTAAATAGTAGAAAATGGCCCACACAGAGGTTGCCCACTCTGCATGGGTCACCCAAGAGTGCAGTTCAAGGAGAAGGGATTGCTGTGGGAATTTCTGCATTTCTTGCTGTCCCAGCAGTGGGTTTCCTCCCAGGGTGAGGTAAGCCCTGCCAGCGCCAGACTAGATGAGATGAGAGGTGCTTTAATGGCCTGGCAAACCAGAATCAGCCAAGCTATTAAAGATAAGGCTGTCCTATAAATGTCAGAGGAACTGTGAACATGTCCCTGCCGTGCCAAAGCTGTAAAACATGAATTCAGCTCCGGCGTGTGAGGAACTGGAGCCCATGGGATGTACAGCACTGCTCTGCGTGGATGCCAGCCAGCCAGGACCCAGCTGGGGAGCTTTGTACTTTGTACAGCATGCCAGGCAAGACAGAGCCAGAGCACAGACATCAGTGTGTCTGTGTGTGTGTGTGTGTGTGTGTGTGTGTGTGTGTGTGTGTGTGTGTGTTTGTGAAGCCCAAACAAGCTTCCTGGTCCAGCCTGTGAAGGAGGAATGGGATACACAGTCTCAGCTCTGATCCTCAGCAAATGTGCCTCAAGGCACTCACCCAGTGCAGACCCTGAAGCGAGCACCCAAGGGGAGGATCAGCTCTTTTCAGTCAATATGTATGTTGTTTTGGCTTTATTATTATTAATTTCCATTATCTTGCTGAGCAGGATAACATTCTTGGTTTCTGCAAATGAGCATCAGGGTGCCATGCAGCAGCAAGGCAGGACTGGTGCCAGAGCCTGTCCCACCTCCCAGCCAGGGGATGGATAGCTGGGGGGCACTGGGACAGTCCCAGCCCCATACATTGGGCACTTCCCTAGGGTTGGAATCTGGCTGAGGGGGCCCCTGCAGAATCACCGAGGCAGGGACTGAAATGTAACCCACTGTATCACAGGGAAGAAAATACGCTGGGACACATCACACCATTTCTGTTGCTTTGCAAAAGTGCATGGAGGGCGGTTGTTTAATTTCTCTGCTCTGGGTAAACCACAGATGGCAGCTGATATAGCAAAAATCTCTGGACTTTCAGAGATTTCCAAGTGAAACGTGGTTGAGTTTTAGGGATAGAAGCAGAGGATGGAGTGAGGGGAAGGAGAATACCAGATGTTATTTTAATTAAGAATACTAATTACTTAAATTTTTCCAGAGATAGTGAGATAGGCTAGTTCTGATATCCCTTGAACCAGTATTACCTCCTGTAAGAATCACTCAGTTTACCAGGACTGTTTCCCCCCTCGACAACTTATGGAATAACATGCCATGAGCAAAAGAAGAAATTTTGGAGAAAAAACCATCCTTGTCCACTGCAATCCTCAACTGATACGAACAGCTGCAGGACTGGAGTTTCCCCAGCACATCCTTTAGGAACACCAAAGGCATTTGCCACAGCTTATAGTATCCATAGTCCTGCTGCCTTCAGGCCCATGCACAGAGCTCACCCAGCTGGGGAAGGAAATCAACTGTGCTTGTGTTAATTTTGTAGTAAAATATGGCAGCGATCAGGAAAGGAATGTGATAGGAACTGAGGAGGACTTGTACCACAGTGAGAGAGAGACTCTTCTTCTCCGGGAGTGGTAGCTGCTGGCAGTGCAAAAGAGCAGCTCAGTTTCTGTTTTCCACTTTTGCCCTCCCAGAAAGGATCATCCCTGAAATGCAAGGCACTGCAGGTTGCCTTCTCCCTGCCTGTCCCCACTCCAGGCTCTGCCTCTGCAGACTCCAGAACCCCACAGCAACTCATCTTATCACATCATCCCTTGCTGGGATTCAAAGGGCATGGTAGCATCTCCTTCACCACAAATGCTGGCTGAGGGTAAATAAATGGCTTTGCTTTCTTCTCTCAAGATGCCTTCCCACAGTCTAAATGGGTAACATAATCTTCAGGCCACTCTCTTGAAATCCAGGCTTTAGTTAAACACCACCTGAAGGAGCTGGAGCCTCCCTGTGCCACAGCTCCTGGAGCATTTCAAGGACTTTTAGAGCAGATGGAAAATGGCTGCAGCTGTGGTGGAAGCTCATTTATTGAGTTATTGACTCACATTTACCAGCACTGCAAAGAGGTTGTAATGTGCATGGTAACACTTTCCACAGATGGAGAAGTAAGAGCACATGTGTAATACTCCATCATTTTTGGGCTTGAGGTGTGAGGAGATTGGCTCCTTTCCATTGTAAGGACCTGCACTAAACCGCTGCTCCTGTACACTTGCAAAGCAAGAAGTGTTTCTATCACACTTGCAAAACTCGAAGGGAGGTGTTTGTGCCTAAAAGTAACTCAGCATGTCACCCCTGCACCATATGGACCTCCTGTCAGCAGCCAGCCATCTGCCTGGCTGCAATAGGCTCAAGGTTTGGAGGATGATAGTAGGTGAGAGCTGTGCACAGGAGGGCTGAGCAGTGAGGGAATGGGGCTCTGTCACTCCACTCAGAGACAGGGGTGCTGGCTATCAACCAGGAGCAATACATTTTTGACCCCAATAAATGCTGCCTTCATTAATTTTTTCCCTCTGTCTTTTAACAGTTCCAGGACACAAGATCCCTGGCTGCATGGAAACCTGTGTATGGCTGTGTGTTGGGCAAACAAGTCTTTTTTCTAATCTGGTTGCAATTGCTGTGATGTGGTTCTTGGCTTCTTGAGTCTGACAGAGACTAGCAAAACCAGGAGGCTGGATTGCACTGGTGCAAGAGCCTGGTTTAATTATTTGCAAAAAAAACCCCTATCAGGGTCCCCTGTGGCTTGGAGCCATCCTTGCAAACCTGAGAGTCCTGGCAAGGCAAGCAACAGTCGCCCCAGTGGTAGCTGCAAATGTGGAAAGCAGAGTTGGTGCTGTGTAGAACAGAGGAAAGAGGAAGACCCTTGGTTTATGCATGGCCTTCTGGATTTCTCACCCACTATGTAAAACCCCAAGGCTTCTCAGCTCTTCCCACTCCAAGCAGATGTATGTCTGGCCAAGAGCCTTCTAGAACAGGACATTTCAGAACTGCCCTGAAAATTTATTACCTTTTTTTAATGTGAAATTATTAATAACTCATTGTATGAGTGATAGAAAATTATAGCTAGCTCCTGTTGCCATTAGTTGTCAGTGGAGACCTTCAGTCTCAGAGCTGGGTTGTCTTTCGGTGGCCTTCTTAAAGTTGCTGGAACCTCACTTGGATTCTATCTTTGTTCATGCTGCCTAACAGTTCTTTTGATTTGACATATTTCTTTTTTTTTTTTTCCTATATTATTTTAGGCCAGAAGAAAAAGGGATCTTGCCCAACGTCCTGAAGAGAATTGGCTCCACCCCAATGGTCCGAGTCAACAAGATTGGGAAGTCCTATGGGCTCAAGTGTGAGCTCTGTGAGTGTTCTCTTTCCACCAGGTTTTTCCGTGCCACGAGGTGAGGGGGTGATGTTGGAGGGAGGCTTCAGAAGAGGCTCTGGGAAGAGCAAGCACAGATGGAGAGGGAGAGATGTGGCACGTGTTGGGCACCCCAAGATATTAATTATATATTTATCAGGTAAATTGGGTGGTTTCAAGCTACAATGAGCATGGGGCTGATGGGAGTGGAGGCTTCTCTCCTCCCAAACAGAATAGTCTAATTGTTTTGGTTGGAAAAAATCTTTAAAATCATCAAGTCCAACCATCAACCCAGCACCACCAAGTTCACCACTAAACCATGTCCCTGAGCACCTCATCTACACATCTTTTAAACACCTCCAGGGATAGTGACTTAACCACTTCCCTTGGCAGCCTGTTCAACCATTTCTGTGAAGAAATGTTTTGTAACGACCAATCTAAACATCCCCTGGAACAACTTGAGGCCATTTCCTCTTGTTTTATTACTTTGGGGAAAAGACTGACACTACCTTGCTACAACCTCCTTTCAGGTAGTTGTTGAGAGATACAAGATCTCCCTGCAGCCTCCTTTTCTCCAGGCTAAACAGTGCCTCCTCCCTCAGCTGCTTTTCATGAGACTCATACTCCAGACCCTTCACCAGCTTTCTTGCCCTTCTCTGGACTTGCTCCAGCACCTCAATGTCTTTCTTGTAGTGAGGGGCCCAAAACTGGACACAGGATTCAAGGTACAGCCTCACCAGTGCCAAATACAGGGGTCCAATCCCTGCCCTAGTCCTGCTGGCCACACTATTGCTATCACTAGCCAGGATGCTGTTTGCTTTCTTGGCCACCTGGGCACACTGCTGGCTCACGTTCAGCCAGCTGTTCACCAGCTCCCCCCAGCATCTCCTGGCAGAGAAGTGGAGGCTGCAGACAGCTGGGTTTATCAGTGACATGCATGCCAGGCCCTGGTGCCAGGTCAAGGCACTGGCTATGGAGCCAAGTTTTCCAGCAGGAGTCAAGACCTCCCCCTGAAGGAGATGTTTTTGTAGCACTGGTGGTATCTCATGTAAGGTCTGGGTTTAGCCTTGTCTTCTACAGACATAAGAATGGTATGAGTAGGTTATTTCTGTGTATACAGACTATTCATTCTCCTTTCCTGTAACTTTTAACCCTATTAATTAATTTCAGCCAAACTAGGCAAACAGACAGGTGTCTCAGAAGCAGTAAGATTCATGACACACAGCTGGGTAGGAAGGAGAAATTTAATGAGCATTTGCACTCACTAAAAGTGCACAGCAGAACCTATGCAGCAGGGAATCCACCTGGCAGACAGCAGTGGGTGCATGGACACATGGAGTGTGCTGTGCTCTTCCACCAGATCCCTTCGCTGGACCTGGGATTCTTGGGCCCCTAACCCTGCAACCATCTTGTTGCACCATCTCTCACTTTCCTGAATGAAACCTCAGCAAATAGTTGAGCAGAGGTGGTGGAGGTGGGATGATGGGTCTGCAGTGTCTGGTAGTAGAATAAGTCATAGAATGATGGAATGGTTTGAGTTGGAAAGGATCTTAAAAATCATCCAGTTCCAACCCCCTGCATGGGCAGGGACACCTCCCACCAGACCAGGTTGCTCACAGCCCCATCCAGCCTGGCCTTGAACACTGCCAGGGAGGGGGCAGCCACAGCTCCCCTGGGCAAACTGTGCCAGTGTCTCACCACCCTCACAGTGAACCATTTCTTCCTAATACCCAATCTAAATCTCCCCTCTTTGTCTGAAACGGTTCTCTCTTGTTCTATCACTCATGCCCTTGTAAAAAGTCCCCTCCCCAGCTTTCCTGTAGCCCCTTCTGGAAAGCTGCTATAAGGTCTCCTTGGATCCTGTCTCTTGTCTCTTGTCTCTTGTCTCTTGTCCTTCTCTCTTCTCTCTCTTCTCTTCTCTTCTCTTCTCTTCTCTTCTCTTCTCTTCTCTTCTCTTCTCTTCTCTTCTCTTCTCTTCTCTTCTCTTCTCTTCTCTTCTCTTCTCCTCTCTCTCTTCTCCTCTCTTCTCTTCTCCTCTCTTCTCTTCTCCTCTCTTCTCTTCTCTTCTTCTCTTCCTCTTCTCTCTCTTCTCTTCTCTTCTCTTCTCTCTCTTCTCTTCTCTTCTCTTCTCTTCTCTTCTCTTCTCTTCTCTTCTCTTCTCTTCTCTTTCTCTTTCTCTTCTCTTCTCTTCTCTTCTCTTCTCTTCTCTTCTCTTCTCTTCTCTTCTCTTCTCTTCTCTTTCTCTTCTCTTCTCTTCTCTTCTCTTCTCTTCTCTTCTCTTCTCTTCTCTTCTCTTCTCTTCTCTTCTCTTCTCTTCTCTCTCTTCTCTCTCTTCATCATCTCTCTGGCCCTCCTCTGGTCCCCCTCTGAAGCAGTCCTGTCCCTTGATGGGAGAAGTGCCTGGTGGAGAACTCAGTTCTATGAGCCATGGGGTAGCCGAGGAGATGCTGTTTTCTGGGCTGGTGTCTCCCCCGCCTGGCGCAGGAGGGGAAAGAGCAGGAGAGGCCCCGCAGACGCGTGGTCTCTCTGCTCTGCAGGTCAGCACAGAGCCTCTTACCAAAGAAATGCAGGAAACCTTGCAGCACTGCCTTGGGAAGGAAGCAGTTATGATTGGACGAAATTACTTTGTCACCTCTGAAGTTTTGGCAGTTTTGCATTATAAAATGCAATGATGAGCACGAGATATTTTTTTTCCCCCATCTGGCTGCTCAGGTATTGGATTGACTTGTCAGCTTGAAGTAGCTGTCTCTACTAGGATGAAGTGAATGGCACCCTGAAAATACCCACTTCTCCCTAATGCCCTTCAAACAGCACTCGGTACCATCGGTTCAAATATAGATTCTCATCAAATCCTTGGTGAGAAGAGTCCTGACCCAAGAGTTAGCAATGTGGAGATCCTGACTAGGAACCAAGGGGTGCCTTGTAGTTTGTGTATACCTTGAAAATTGTCTGTTACTTGGATTTTTTGGTAGCTCAGTGGTGAAATTATAATGTTGGCTGACACTTGAAAGTGCCATTTCTATTGCTTGTTTTTCTTTATGGCACCCCATTCAGGACCACAGATCACCCCTATACTCCTGCCATGCCTCAGAAAAGACCATGAGACCTTGTTGTTAACCCTGACAGCTCATGTCCTCCAGGTCCTCAAAGACAGGGGTACATTGTACCAGTGTGGGACCCTCCACCTAGCTATCACTGTATATCAAGTTGATTTAAAATTTATCCTGGACTTACCAGGCCTGCCTGCCACCTTCAGAGTGCTGCAGTGTGATGAAATGTGGGGGAAAGATGAACTATGGGCAAGTAGACTGGTGGGCAATCCCATGACAAGCTGCAGCACTCCACAAGCAGATGGTAGATACACTCCCCTGTGCAAAGGACCATACCACAGGGCAGGAATGGATGTCCTCAGATGACTGCAGTGAGTGCTGGGGGAGCAGGGAGCTGGTGTTTGTCCCTGATGGAGCCTCACTTTTTATTTCCAGTGGCAAAATGTGAATACTTCAATGCAGGGGGCAGTGTGAAGGACCGCATCAGCCTGAGGATGGTGGAAGATGCAGAGAGAGCTGGGATTATAAAGCCAGGAGACACACTGATTGAGCCCACTTCAGGAAACACAGGTGGGAAAGACAGGGATGCTCCCTCTGCCCAGGTCCCAGGTGGGGTGGTGTCTCTGAGGTGGGGCAAGGATTCCAGGAGTTACAAGGTCAGCTTGGGGCTCCACGGCTCTGACTCTGTCCTCTCCATTAGCTCCACTCCTCATGTCCAGAAGTAGGCTGGGGTGCTGAGGTGCTTCATAAATGAAATTCTTGGGGGCCTACGAGGGTCCCATGCCTTCCCAGGTATGCCTGCCAGGGCACCCTGAAGTGTCACAAACAGCTTCAGGAGTTGGAGGAGCCAGGACAACCCTGGGTGTTTTCAGTCTGGGAAGCTCTTTAATATTCAGAGGTTCCCAGAGGTGTTTTTCCTGATGGGCTGGAAGAAAAATAATCTTTTTTTTTCCCCCTTGTCACTGTCATCCTGCTCAAACACTAGATTACTGTGAGGTATGGGGTGAGTGGGCACAGCAGAGGAGCATCCCCCCTATTTTGCAGCCTGCACAAGACCATCGGTACAAGTTCCCAGGGCCCTTTGCTGCTCCCTGTGCCAGTGTCCTCACCACATCAGGAACACTGTGTCTGCACACTGTGCTTTCCTGAGAGAAGGCACAGGGGAGGCTGTCCAGTGGGTCTGGACAGAGCTGAGTCTGCATCCCTTGCTGTGCTCCCTGCCTCCCCCTCACTACCCATGCAGGGTAGGGCCCCTCTCTATGAATTTTACTCCATTGCTGCAGGCACCCCAAGACCCCATTTCCCCAGACAACCCCCGAACATGGGTGGGAGAGGTGACCTGTGTGTTCCCAGAGCTGTTCCCCATGTTTGGCCAGGGTAGCCAGGGTGGCACCATGCTCCCTTCAGCTTCCCCTCTCACAGGGATACACTACTCCAGCCTCGCTTTCCTCCCCTAGCTGGGGAGCAGCTGGCTCCATCCATCCATCGCCAGCAGTGAAATCGGAGCAGAGCTGCTCCTTGCCCACATGTGCAGCTTTGTGTGTGTGTCCCCCACTGAGAGCTCTTGAGGGGGAGGGGAAAGCACTCGTGAAGCAGAAGCACCTCCTCTCTCTCCCCTGTTTTGGAAAGCCAGGGAAGAGGCCTTCCCCCTCTAGTAAAGGGGAGGAAAGTGCCCGCACTAATAGAGTCCCGCTAGCAGAAGGGACGCTGCAGCTGGGGCTCCCCCCTGCCCACATCCTTCTGCGCTCCCCGGTGCTCCCGGGGAATTCCGGGAGGCTGGAGGGGGATGCCTTCACCTCTAGCCCAGCGGTGAACATTTCTAGGTTATGATCAATGGCAGGAGAGAGGAACAGACTCGCTGAATGCTCTTGCCAACCAATTCCCTCTCCTCCCAACCACCTAGGGATCGGGCTGGCGCTGGTAGCTGCAGTGAAAGGTTACCGCTGCATCATTGTCCTGCCGGAGAAAATGAGCATGGAAAAGGTCAGAGCTCTCTAAGGTGTCACCCCCCAACCAGGGAACACCTTCCTCCCTGTCTCTCTCTGACTTTCTAGAGACTTCAAAGGGTAACAAGCCTCACGGCACACACTGACATAGCTTTGCAGTTATTCAGATTTCCTCTTGATGAAAAAAAGGCACCCTGAGGTGGCCTGGCTTCAGCAGTGCAGCTGGGGTCACATATTGGCCAAACACTGTGCATGGCTGCAGAGAAATGGAGCAATATCTGCTGTCTGCAAGGGCAAGGGCTGGATGGAGCAGAGGAGAGGCAGGCTGGAGCTGGGGCTTCTCTGCCAGCCCTGGTAACTTCCCCTCCCATATGTGATGTGTCACTGGGTGTCTCCATGTCTCTAGGGTTTTGTTTAACCATAGCTTTTTTGAGATGGTGGAAGTCAAGTTACTTACATAAGAGCAGATGATCAGGTGAAGCTGACATTCTGGAGACGGCAGCCAAAAAGTCTCACAAACTGAACACATACCAACATAGCCAGACCTGGTCCTTGACTTGCTTCAAAACTGAACCTTTCTCCAAAGAGCCATCCTAATTTCAATCTGAATTTCCCTTAAGCATGGTCTGGATCAGATGCCACCACCAGCTGCTGTGGACTTCATCTCTAGGCATCCCGATGCTCATCCACCCTTGTCTTTTGACTCCAGTTTCCCTCTCCAACAGCCACGTCTCCCATCTGATTAATACCCTAGGGCTGATTTGTAGTTGTTTCTTCCCTGTGCTTGGTGAGGGAAGAGAAGGGACTTGGGGCTAAATTGGCTTTCAGACCTTCTCCTTGCATGCAGGGCTCAGACCACAGCACACAGGAGATGCTGCTTCTTACCCCAGTTCCCTCTGTCCTTTCCTCAGCCACCAGGGACCAGCAATATCTCTCTTGTGTCCCCATTCTGCCCTCTGAGAGGGACCAGGCAGGAGGCCAAGCTCAAATCCATATGCCAGCTTCAGATAGGAGGCCCTGAATGCCGGGAGGATGTTAGAGATAGTGTAACAGAGAATCAGACATTATATCTCCAAACGCTAAATGTCTCCCACACGCAAAGCTCTTCTGGCATCTGATGCTGTCATGACCCCCCCAGGCTCGGATTACCATTGCTATGTGGGATCAGTTGCCTTACATCTCCTCTCCTCCCTCCCAAAGGTCGATCTGCTGAAGGCATTGGGTGCTGAAATTGTGAGGACGCCGTGTGCCCGCTTTGATGCCCCGGAGTCCAATATTCGTGTTGCCTGGAAGCTGAAAAGTGAAATCCCAAACTCTCACATCCTGGACCAGGTAAATGCCATTCCTCCACTGACTCTCTTTACAAATACGGTTTATAGCACATGCTCCAAGACTGCCAGTGTTTAGGGGCTTGATGCAGACTGGCAAAGGAGGCGGATTTCGTCAGTGTTTTATGGCATTTGAAACTTAATCGCTTCTCTGCAAAGCACAGGTTGGCAGAAACAAAATAAGAGACACTTCCAGACCTGTAATACTTGGGCCAATGCCTGGAAGTGGGGGAGTCTGGGGTTTCTTGCATACTTCCAAGACTCCTTAAATTAATTCGAATCTAACTTTGACCTGGAAAAAAAAAGAAAAAAAAATCACTTTTTATGCATGGCTAACAGCCTCTGTTCTGCCTCAAAAATAAGCCTCATCCTTATTCTACAGACCACTGACTCTTGTACAGGAGGGAAAGGGCTCTTCTACAGACCACAGGGCTCTTGTATTTCTCCCTCCAGTCTGACTGCTGCAGGAAGGCATCCCTGCAGTGAGCAGGAAAATCCTATAGTGCAGAAAACTCAGGGGAACTCCTTCCTTTTAATATGAAGGGAGCTCAGTGTTTGCAAACACTTTGCAGAAGCAGCCTAGTCTATGGGTGTGAACATGGAACCACACACATTTCAGTGCTGTACCTGTGTACCCCCCCTCGTGAATCCCTCTGCACAGGTAGCATCACAGTTTAACACTGGGCCAGCACTTTAACAAATGACAGATGCTCTCTATTAACCCCTCCACTTTGGTCCACAGTTTCCAGCCACCTAACTTGCTGCACTGACAACCGCAAATGTCCCTAATGATGAAGCAGCTCTCAAAATTATATATTTATATATATATATGCATCTATATGACACTTGAAAGAAGTTTCTGATACAGAGGGGTTTTTGATATATTTTCAGAGCTTTTTAGGAGTATTGTGGGGCTGTATTTTCAACTTTTTCAAAGCAACCAAAAAGTCTAAAAGTCTTGTATCTGATCAATAGCTTAAATAGTGAGGAGCCCCCTTGCCTCCAGCAGCTAAGTCTTTCACAAAGCCAGCAGATCCCACACCACCCAGCAACGCTGCCTGCAGGACAGCTGCACCACTCCAGAACAAACAGGCACCGGGTGCTCAAGAGGGAGTGCGTATGGACACATTTCAATCTTCCAGTGTGGGCATGCCCTAAGTGTCCTTAGAAACCTGTCCCAAGGTGACAACCGGGAGGAGTACCTGTGACCTGGCTTGGTTGTATTGCAGTCCACCCTTTGCCAGGAAGAGGAGGGAGCAGTTGCATGCTTTGGGTAGAGCTCATCAGGAGCTATTGCTAGTTTGGTATGTGACCTACACTGCACACAGTCAGTGGTTCATGCTGTTCTCTGTTGAAATAAACAGTACCGAAACCCAAGCAACCCACTGGCTCATTACGACACCACAGCTGAGGAGATCCTGGAGCAGTGTGAAGGTACTGTCTCTGTTGTTGTTTCTACATGCTGAGGATGTGCAGAGGGCCACAGCCCCCTCTGGGAGGCTGGTTTTACACTGTCTGTTGACCCAAATGTCTAGAAAAGGCCAAAAGGGCCTCTGCAGGGGAAGGCACCCATGATAACGCTGACATGCGCAGTGTGGCGACTGCACAGAATCCACTCCGGATCCACCTGAGCCTGCAAGACTTTCCTGCTTCAGCCTCCCATTTCAAAAGCCTGAGGGAGGACGCCAGAGCCTTAACAGACTCAGGAATCCATTTCTTGGTGGCCACACGTCCATAACCTGTCAGCTGAGAACACAAGGTGGCCCAGGAGGCCTCATGAGAACACAAGGTGGCCCAGGAGGCCTCACTGGTGAATGTACATCCACCAGGGCACGTCAGGCTGCCCCTGATACAGCACACTCATTTGCAAATCAAAATAGAGTGAAACTTCACAGACTAATGACATTTGATGTGGTGGCTGGGGGAGGATAAAGAATTATTCCAGACCACGTCTGTGCAGATAGAAGCGAAATTTATTGCCAGTACTGGGACCACTGCAAAATGTAAACAGGACTCAAGGGCTGTAACTGGAAAGCAGTTATCATAACAATAAAGCAGTTGGTTAGCAACAGGAACAAGAGAGCCCCAGCCTCCCCGCCACTACAACATTTATATTTGCTCCTACTGGCTGCCAGAAGTGAATTACAAGTCCCTTTTCCCCATGTGGTTGCAGTATAAGGCTCTGAAGGACTGACTCTGATTCTGCTCCTACCAGTCCTAAGTCAGTATAATTCCACTGGTGCCAGTGGGGCTACATCTGACCGACACAGGTGCCAGGGCAGAGCTCTGCCTTCCCTCCACTGTGGATGCAAGGGCTGAGATCCTCCCTCCCCCCCTTAAAGATGCCAAAGACAGGGAAACCATGGAAACTAGTGGGAGATCAGGAGGTCACCTTCAGTTCCCTTCACAGAGGCAGGATCAGCTGTGCTCGGTTCTCTCAAGTTCAACTGAGCTTCTCCACAGGACCATGCTCTGGCCACTAGCATGACCTCTGCCTATCCTTTCTGCACATGGGGCTGCATCTGTTCTGGGCCCCAGAGAAAGGTGAGACTGCCCTGGAAGCCATCCTGAGTCCCTGCAAGCCTCTCTCTTCCCTGACCTGCAGGCAAGGTCCACATGGTGGTGATTGGGTCTGGCACAGGAGGCACCATCACCGGCATTGCCAGGAAGCTGAAGGAGAAGTGTCCAGAGTGCAAGGTAAGTTGGGAGCCCATTGGAAACCACAGCTCCTCTGGGTTTTCCTGCCTGTGCTTTTGAGCAAGCCTAACCCCACCACTCACCTGAGCTAGCACTTGTTCCCTCCACCTATTTGGTTTTTTCACAGCACACTTGGCTTTTGTTGTAAGCAGTTTGGTGTTGTGCTCAGCTTGAACTAGGTCCATCCTTAGAAGCCTTAGAAGCCAAAGCCCACTAATCCCACCCTGCCCAGCATCCTGCCCTTTGCAGGACACAGCCAGATGTCTCCTGCAGAAGTGGCTGACCCAGCTGGACAGCATTGCTGCTCCCACTCCTGGTTAACCGGTCTGGTGGAACTTTCTGCTCTGGCAGCTCCATGAGGGGCACAGACAGTGCAAATGCTTCTCATCTGCCACTGCAAAAGCCTCTGTGCTGCATGGCCGAGCCCAGATCTCATTCTGCACAACCTGTGCTTCAAGGCATACTGGAGGCTTGACAGTCATGGCCTCACTGGCATGGCTGGTGTGTGAACAACCCCTGATCCACCACAGGCAAATTAAGATGTTGTGGACCCAGCCACGGGGAGTCCTGGGCACGGGATAGCCTCTCTGACTGCCTGAAGCTGCCTGTGGAACAGTGTCACCAACCCTTCTGGAGCTGAGTGCTGAGAGAGGCACCCACAGCCCAGACATTAAGCTGCAAGCAACGAGGGAGGTGCCACTGCCAGTCAGCACACAACTAGCTTCAGGATGGATGTGTGTAGCTACATGTTTCCACAGGTTTGAGCTAACTGGCTGGCTTTGCACTGGAGCAGATTAAAAAGTGTTCACTCTGTCCTGAGGGTTGAGCTTTTGAAGCAGCAGGCTCTGCCAAAGGGATGACAATAAACCCCTTGAGAGTGATTATGTTTTAAGCCACCAGTCACTTCTGCAGCAGCTGAACACTACCTAGGATTTATTTAGTAAGCCAGTGGGAAACAGTAGTCTTTTGTCCTGGATACTCTCCATGCTGCCAGTTGATAGGAATATTAATGAATATCATGGGAAGGAAAACATTGCTAATAAGGGCACAGTTAATTTTTCCCTTCAGTTGTGTGTTTTATAATTTCTAAACTCCCTTTGTGGTTTAACAAAGCTTCCTTCCCTCAAAGATCATTGGTGCAGATCCTGATGGCTCCATCGTTGCTCTTCCCAGTGAGATGAACATGACGAACACCACAACCATCGAGGTGGAGGGCATTGGGCATGACTTTATCCCTACTGTCCTTGACAGATCAGTAAGTGGCCGTGTGATGAGAGGCATCTGTTTGATCTTTGGCTTTGCTTCCAGCCCACTCCCAAGTTCAGAGGTAGCCAGCTCTGGCACCTGGCTATGGCCCACCCCTAAGGATATTTGTATCCCTGGCCAGTGCAGAACATGCTATGGTGTGAAGATTGGCACCTCAGCACTAAAGGGTCTCTCTGAGTAAATCTTATTATATCTGACCTACAAGTAGAAGCAAAACATGGTGGAAAAAGAGAAATGTGTCACAGTGCCACTTTGCCCCTCAGCTTCACCAGTGTTCAGGGTGTGCCTCTGTTACTATGATGGCATGTGAGAGGTCAGTGCTGAGGTTGCTCTTTACCATACTGGCATTTCCTGAGCCTTCGCTGTTGTAGGCACCACACACACACAGCAGAAGCCCTGCACCTTTTATGGGATGGAAGACAAGATTCAAGCCATGTAAAACAACAGATTAAGAACCTTGTACAACTTCTAGTCAAGTTTTTCTCAGTGCATCTGTTGCCCCCAGACAGGGAGCTTTAAAGCCCTAACTCGAGATGCCTGTGCTCCACTGGCCTTGTTCTTAGGAAGGTCCCCCACATCCTCAGACTCCAGATTCTCTCTGTTTTCACATTGTGTTAACAATATCTCTGCTCTCAGCACACAGCTTTAGAGCTGTGACTTGTAATGACACAAAACTCTTTTTGTAGCTGGATCTGATTTTACCTGGTAAAATCTGGACCATTAACATAGCTTAGCCCAGGACATCATGAACACCACTCTCTCTAACTCAGGACCCATCAGACATCTCTAACTCTCTGAGGAAAGGGTGCTGGAAAGGGTAGAGTGGGTGCTTCAAAGAAGGACACACCCTCTGGACCAAGGATACCCTGACAAATGTGTCATTTTTCAACACATGCAGAAAGCAGCTCAAACCTGTGGGATGTTGTAGGCACCAGTGCTACAGTATGGCTCAGAGGGTTGGGACAGCCTGAAATAACACTGCTGAAACCCAAAAGTCTTGCTTTCTCTCCAGGTGGTTGATCAGTGGTATAAATGCAACGACAGAGATTCATTCCTCATGTCTCGCAGGCTGATCAGAGAGGAGGGATTACTGTGTGGTAAGCACCAATGACAAGCAGGTTGCTTCCCTTAACAAACTTTCTGAACCACATTCTCTTGGGACCCAAATGCTTCGGGGTAAGTGCTGTCTGCATTCTGTGTCTGCTAGGTTAACAGGGCTGAGTGGCCACTCCCTGAGCTGTGTGTAAGTTGCTGTAGGCTTCAGAGGTGTGGCAGCAAGTCTGTGGTCAAGGGGCTGACTCATGGGCTGCAGTAATTATAGAAGCAATAACTCTCCTCTTACCAGAGCACTTCTGCACATGGAACTGGATCTTCAGGCCCGTCTCTCTGTGGTGTAGTGTTACACGGGCTGAAGAGAGGATTAATGGGACTCAGGGCAGGACAGGTGGGGTGGAACTGTTGCTCCACTAACAACTCTGCAAGGTTGTGTTCTCTGGCATTAAATGGTTGCCACAGTAGAGGTGCCAGGTTTGGACCAGGGAAGCCTGAAAGTAAAGAATGTGTAAGATGTACTCTTGCTGAGTATATCTCCCTGTGCCAACATGCTGTAAGTGATCCCACCAGCTTTCTAAAATGAACAGGTGCCCTCAGACAAACCCTGCCTGTACCCTTAGGGCCGTTATACAGCATCAGCGTTTTTTCAGCCTTCCCCGCAATCACACAGAGAAGTTTGCATCCAGGACGAGAAAATATGCAGGCTTGCAGTTAGAAACTGTGAAAGTCCTGAGCCCTCATATCCAGGGAGTTTTGGAAAATATCAGGCAGCTTGTAATGAAACACTTAAATGTTGATTTAACCTAGCAGGCACAGAGTCACTGTGTTTCAACAGAAACCACTTGCTGAACTCACCTGTAATTTGTGAATAGCTTCATGTTTCCTTCACTGCATTTTTCAGTGCCTTTCCTCCCTCGTTAGAAAAATGTGACCCAGTGCTAATTAACCTGCTGTAAAATACGTGCTGCCTTGAATGTAATGTGTAATTGGCACACAGATAGTGGAATGTGTTTGACTTCCAGCACTCAAACTACGAGTGCAAGAATTGCCTCTGTAGAGCAGGGACCTCCTTTCCCTACGTGCAGGAAACCACATGCGTGCAGACGGACACAGGGAGCCTTTAAGTCTTCTCATCACCTTGGCCTGGTATTCCAAGCATGAATGTAATGTTTATGGTTTTTTTCAGTCTTTGCAATGCATTTAAAGCAAATTTTTGATAGCCAAATATGTCAGTCAGGAGTTCTAGATTGGGCATGTTATTCTCTTCACCCAAAGAAAGGGTGTGGAGTGGAGGAAAGCAGTGGCACAGAGGTCCCCATATCGAACCTTTCAGCCCTTGCCATGCCTGCAGAGTTACCACCAGAAATGGTTCATGAAGTTCACGAGGGGACTCTTATGCTGCCTCAAAAGCTTGTTGCCAAGAGCCACCATATGAACACGTCCCTTCAGTCCCTACCTCTTCCTGACCCTAAAGGCTGTGGGGCTGACTATCCTCCCACTACCAGCATCTCGAGCTACTTCAAAATGCAGTAGTACCTACAATTAGTTACTTCAAGCTGCTTCTACATCAGCAGCTCCCTGCCCTGAGATACCCACCTATGAGATGCCACCTCTGCCACTGCTTTGCCTGGGTGCCTCTGTGCCAGGGCAGTGCTGTGCCCCACACACCAGGACTGTGACCCAGCACCCTGGGCAGCCTCAGTGCTTGTCTCTCTCTTCTTGGTACCCATCCAGGTGGCAGCTCAGGCAGTGCCATGTCCGTGGCTGTGCAGGCTGCCAAGGACCTACAGGAAGGTCAGCGATGCGTCGTCATTCTGCCCGACTCCATCAGGAACTACATGTGAGTTTCTCTCTCCCTTTCCTGCTTCCTGGTGTTGGGGTGGGAGCTCCCATAGCCTTCTCCCCCAGATTCTCTCTGCATATCACCCAGGTTGGGGCCACGGGACTCTTCAGTGACACAGAATGGGCTGCCCAGGGAGGTGGTGGATTCTCCATCCCAGGAGGTTTTTAAGAAGAGACTGGATGTGGTACTCAGTGCCATGGTCTGGCAACCACAGCGGTAGTGGATCAAGGGTTGGACTTGGTGATCTCAGAGGTCCTTTCCAACCCAGGTGATTCTGTGAGTCTGTGATTCTGAGCTTAGCATGGCTGAGCCCAGATGGTGTGGGCTGCTGGAGACCCACCCCAACAACCAGTAGCATGGCACCTGGAGTGAGGCCAGAACTGGGAGGCTCCCTTCAGCAGCTCACATGAAAAAAAAAAAAAAAAAGAACAACAGGGAGAAATGTGACCATGGCAAGGACCAGGGGCTGGATGTTGGGACACATGGTTTTTATTTCCTCTTGTCACTGACTCACTGCACGGAGCAGGCATCAGTCAAGCTTCAGTTTTTGAACCTGCATGCCTCAAGTTGGGAAGGCAAATAGCTGGCATGCTTCTAAGAGCTGCTGAGCACCCGCAGCTCCCGTTGACCTTAAAAGGGGCTAAGAGCAGCCAGCTGCAAAAATCATGGGAGCCCTGGGGCAGTGCTGTGGTCTAGTGCATGAAACAAAGCACGGCTTCTTCTGGAAGGCTCACAGATGTGCTCTTTGTTGCTGATTTCTAGGTCCAAGCTTTTGAATGATAAGTGGATGATAAAGAATGGTTTCCTGAATGACGTCCGGGAGCACAAGCCTTGGTAAGACAGCTTCCACCAATATAAACTTTGCTAAGGGAATCAGTTTTCTGAGTCTGGAAATGATTATCTTCAAAGGAAAGTGTTATCTTTTAGCATTTAGAAAAAATGTGACCAAGTCCAGATCCCTCTGGGGAGGCCATAATGTCAGCTCCTCTCTTTGGAGTTGTTAGATTTTCCATTTCTCCAATCAAAACTTATAAAGAAGCTGTTTCTGTCCTGAAGTTACCAATCTGCTCCCACATAGCAGTCACTGTCCAGGCCACCTAAGCCCTACTGAGCAGAATGGCTGAGGTAGGCACCTATCTCCACTCAAAACCTCCTCTCTCTACTCCACAGCTGATGACAAGAGAACATCACTGGCCCAGTGGAGAGATGAGTCCCTCCTGTAGCAAGCACTTTTTCGATCAGCTCTGGAGGTCTTTTCAGGCAGGGAAGAGTAGCTTTTCAGTTTTCAGAGCTGCAGGCCAGAAAATATGACTAACTCAGCTGTCTTTCGCACACCACAGGGAAAAAGTCCCCTGAAGGCAGAGAATCCCAGGCTGACTGCTGATGCCAGCTGACAGGTGGCTGGGCAAATGGTCATTGTTTAGAAAGTGCCTATTCTCACTTTAAAGCCAGCAGGTATTTTTGACTCACCTGCTCCTTTGGTTTATTATAACCGAAGGTTATTGCAAAATATTTTCCAAAAATTTAATACACTTCCAGGGCCTCTCGTGCTTTGTTAGAATTGCTCTTGGCCCTTCCAGCCTCTGGCATTGCTCTGCCTGTTCTGCAAGGATGAAGGGCTGAGATGAGCTGGGACTTGCCTGTGGTCCCCAACAAAGTGTAACTTGTCCCACAGAAGTCACACAAGCATCTCTGCCAGGCTCTCCCATGCAGGAGCTGCAGATGCTGCATTTGAACACTAAGAACACAAACCAAAGAATTAAAACTGGTAGCCCTCCCCACTCATGAGCATGAAGTGAAGCCCTCAATAGCTTCCTTGGATTCAGGGCAGCTGAGCACTTTGCCAGCTGCTGGCCTCAGTGCTGCCTCTGGAGTTGCATGGACACCAGCTGTAGGGAAAGCTTGGCTTCAACAAGATTTGGTCGTGGTGGACTTGTGGCATTACTGCTTTGGAAGTAGGAGTGGGAGAGCTTTTGCAGGCAGGCAGAATACCTCTGTGTGGTTAGTTTCAACTGTCCTGGCCTTGATTTTCTGACCAGAGCCCACAGCTACACAGCAGAGAGTAAACAGCTTGGTGCTGCCATTTGTCTTTCAACAGGTGGTGGGACATCAAGGTTCAGAAACTGAATCTCTCAGCCCCTCTCATTCTCCTCCCAGAAGTCAGCTGTCAAAAGGCAATTGAGATCCTCCAGGAGAAGGGATATGACCAAGCTCCTGTTGTTGCTGAATCAGGGTAACTATTTTTACTCATGACAGAGATGGCCATTCACATAGGAAAAGCAGCAGATCTAGTGATGAGGCTCCTGTGCTGGATTCTGCAACTCACATTTTTAATGCATCGGCTACCTCCTTGGGAAGATTCATCAAGAAAACACCCTGTAAATGAGCTAGTTAAAGCCAAAGCCAAATCCTGTGCCCACCAGGCTCAGCAGAGGCTGGATCAATGGACAGAGAAGGAGAGGCAAAAGGAGAGATGAGGGCTGTGTGGGAAACCTCTACAAATAACTGGATTGCTGAAAAGTTTTCTTTCTGCTAAACACTGGACAGCAAAATCAAACTTTAACTGCTGTTAAACCAACAACTTGGTGAGGACAAGGATCTTCTCCTGCCCCAGTGAGGAGAAAACTTGTGCCTCCTGCTGATGGCAGCAGCAATTTAGCCACTGATTTCAAGGGGAGCGGTTCAGCCTCTACATGAAACGTGTTGCACTTCTTCAGGTCTGACCTACTGAAAAAGTCCCTGTTCCCTTACAGACTTATTTTGGGAATGGTGACCCTCAGCAACACCCTCACCTCAGTGCTGGCTGGAAATGCACATTTCTCAGACCCTGTTACGAAGATCATCTATGACCAGTTCTCAAAGGTACTGACTGATAAGGCTGGGGCTGCTGTCAATCACTTCTGAGGGGCAGGGAGAGGGGGAGAGGTGCAAGAGGATCTTGGACAAGAGGTGAAGGTAGAGAGAAGTGGGAGGGGTGATGGCAACAGCATGGAGATGAGGCTAAAGCACCTGTAAAAATTCTGCTGGGCCTCTGGGGTTCAGACATGGGACCTTTCACACCAAGAGCAAAATCTTGTGAATCTCTCTCCCCCAGTCTTACATTGTCAGAGGATTTCATCCAGCTGGGGAACCAGAAGCCCCTGAAATCAGAGCCCAGCTATTGCCAGGGGTCAACAGGGATTGTACAACAGGCATGGGTTCTGATGGGACATGGAACAGCAGAACAGGTGGTTGTGCAGGGAAGGGATGCCTGGAACAGATGATAATCAATGGTCCAGAGATGGAGTAAGGTAATGGATGTTGTTTTAGGGAAGGTGGAGCCATCATCTCATGCTGACCCATAGAGGCCCATTGGGCTGAGAGCAGACAGCACTGTAGTTCAGCTACAGCAAAGCCAGGTTTGCAGGCTGCCTGCATCCCCTCCCATCTCCCAAAAGCTGCACCTACCACTGTCCTCTAAATGTAAACTGAAATATTAAATGTCTCTTTGTCCTGTTTAGATTGGCCTGGAGGACAGTCTTGGGAAGCTTTCCTGCATCCTGGAGAATGACCATTTTGCAATTGTTGTACACCAGCAAATGCAGTGTAAGTGCCTGCAGAAGCACTCTGCTGGCTTCTTACAAATGTTTGAGAGGGGAAGGGAAACTCTCAACTTGAACTCTGTAGGTATCAGTGCAGCTACTCCACTTTTTCAGCCCCTGAGCCTCTGCAGAAAGGATTTCTGCTCCTTGATTCTGCAAAGCCCCAGAACTGCCAACAATTTACCCAATTCCTTTCCTGACCCCACAGGAATGAAAGGAGGAAAGGGAGAGCCTTAGCTATAGGAACCTGGGACAAGGACACTCCTGGATGTACATCCTGCAGGGGCACATCCCAGATCCTGACCACAGGAGCTGTGGTGTGTCCCCCATGCAGAGGTGACACTGAGGCACCCGTCAGTTCCATCCCCTCCCATTTTCTCATGGTTTCCCATGGAAACCAGCATTTGAGGATGGGAAGGTATTCATTATGGATTTGCATTTTGTCCCCTCTGACAGCCAAGGTGCAGAGCAGGGAGCAGCTTGGGGTGCAGTGCCTCTGCTGCACAGCTGTGGGCTCTGTCCTTTAGCACTCATTTAGTCTCATGACCTTGAATTCAAACCACTGCCTTGCTGGCTGTGGGCAACAGAGGAAATAAGGGGGAAGTGAGGGAATCTCCACAGGCTGAGTATCTCAAGGAAAGGGTTGAAAGGAGCATTTGGGCACATTAGAGGGAAATTCAGACATGTGAATGCAATGTAACAAACCATACAGTCTGCATCCCATTGCTTAAAAAGCTAGTGCTGTGCATGCCCAGAGGCAGTGCCATCTTCTCTGGACACCCCTCATCCTACTTGCCACCCCTGGAGATGTCCTTATGCCTCTGTGCCCCAAGGTGTCTGGGTAAATTGATATGCTGAGGGGCCTTGGGTGCTGGGTGTTATCTGACACCTACTTTGGAGGTCCAGGGTGAGCAGAGAAAGCTGAAGAGAAATGTGTTGGACTGTAAGCAAGTCCTGAGGCAGGGGCAGATGAGTCAGGAGGCACAACACACACTGATGCACGCAGCCTGGGGCATCTCTGTGTGATTCTTACCTGGAACATGGCTTGGCATAGGGATGCTCTGCCAGTTCAGTATCACCATATGACTGGTCCAGTATTTGGTTCGGTTTGGTTTATTCTCTAACCACTGTACAACCACCTCCTCCTTGGTGAAGCAAACTTGCTCAGCAAAGTCACGTGCAGTAGAACCACTTCGGCACAAGGGCTGCTGACACGTCGGTGGCAGCAGGGATCAGCAAAACAGGGGAGGTGATGTTCTGCAAGTATGACCTAACACACCTTTCCAGTACAATTATATCGTAAAACTTCTGGAAGTACAAATTTGGCCTTATCTTGTGGGAGTTGCCTTGTTTAAAATGTTAGCAACATGAAAAAAGCAGTCAGATGACCCAAGTTTAGCCATTCTAAATTAGAGCTTAAGGGTGTAATTATATTGATTTTATGTGCAAAGCATTCCTACAGTGAGCAGCAGGCAACATTGCAGTGTATTGACTGCCAGCAAAGGGCTGTCTGCTGGGCTAGGGGCCTCCAAAATGCACTTTGCACAAACATCCCAACAATCTCTGCTTGTAGCTCTGTGGCCTGCTGCCCCAAAGCCCTATCAGCTCTAAAGCCCCCATCAGCCCCATCATTGTGAGCCCAGCTGTGCTTCCACAAAATATTGCAAGAAAAGGTCTGTCATTCAGAACTGCCTTTGAGGCACATCTCCAACTCTGCCACCAGAAATGTGAGGCAGAATTTCCTTTCTCAGCTGGGTTGTCATAAAATAATAATTATTTTTTTTAATGCCATATTTCTACATAAATTAAATGGTATCTACGAATTAAATGATACCCACCAAAAAGTATCAGCAAGCTGTATTCAGTGCCTCTTGCTGGATTTCAAACAACACATTTTCTTTTCCAGAGCTGCTTTTTTATGCCATCAGTTACCCCCTTGTTTTATTACTTTCTTCCCACACCTTTGGAGCTTGTATTTTATCTCGTGTTTGGACTCTGGTGGCTAGTTTTATTTTAATTTAAGAAAACACTTATCAGATGCTTAAGGCAGTTGTTGCAATGCTGTTTTATTAATGGTGGTGTAGGAGCTTACGAGAGCAGAGCAGAAAGCGTCTCTCTGCTGCTCTTAAAGAGTCTCACTAGTTTGGCCTGAAAAGTTCTGTGGGGATAGAAGCAGCACTGGAACAGAGACTGGGTAAAAACAACTGGGAAATTAAGTTTTCTGCTCTGGTAAAGGGTGCACTGTTTGCAGCTGAAACCTCCCTGATGTGCTCCCAGTTACCCGACTGAGTTTTCATCAGCCCTTTCTGTCAAGGCAAAGCAGAGGCAGCTGCTTTCCCTGCTGAGGTTTTCTTTTAATAAAAAAATAGCAACCTCTGGACAGCTGTGGGTTGGTTGAGTTTATCTTCTTTCTTTCTTTTTTTTTTTTTTTTTTTTTTTTTTTTTTTTTTTTTTTTTATTCCCCTACTAAACTGGCATTTTCTGTGCTTGCAGTCAATGGAAATGGCAGCTCCTTCATGAAGCAGATGGTGTTTGGTGTGGTCACAGCAATGGACCTCCTGACCTTTGTCAGCAGACACGACAAGAAGCATCACCACGACTTGGCTGCACCCACCTCCACTCCTCTGGCAGGGCCAGCTGCACCCCCCAGGCCTGAACCACCCAGCTGAGGGGGCTTTCTGGTCTAATCCAGCTGATAATTTCTCAAAATGACTAGGTGAAAATTGTAATGTAATAACAATATGTCTACTAAATGCCACTCAGAATGTCACTAAAGACAAGATAACTAAAGAAGTTGTGTTGAATAGCCCTATGTGGTTACAGAGAGTTTCCCAGGGCTGGAGAGGTAACACTAGGGGAGGGAAGGGGATGGTTGCTCGTGCCCAAATTTTAGCAGGTGGGGGTTCAATGTGTTTACTAGCAGCAGGTACCCATGAGTCACCTTGGTCCTGCCAGGGCTGGATCCTGTCTCTGCCATGAGAAACTCCATCCTTCTTCTGGGCTGGAGCCAAGCCATGCCGTGGCTGCATGTCCTGTTCCTCTCCACCCCTTGCAGGGAAAGTTGCAGGCACCCTCCAGAGACTTCTCACTGCTGGCTCCTTCTGAGAGTGGAGGTTTCAGCTTCTTCCTTTCCTCCCCAGGGGTGAGTGGGAGAGGCAGAGCCTTGGAGGAGTGAGGAGAAGGGGACCAGATGGGACATCCCACCCTGGTCCATAAAAGGTGGGGAGCTGGGCAGGCAAGGGCAGGAAGAATGGGAAGGGACAGCTGAGGGCTGTGGTGGGCAGGGAGGATGAGATGCTGGGCAGGTCGGGAATGATGTCTCCTGTAGCAGCAATTAGCCTTTGGAAAGCACCTTCCTCACTTCTGGAGGAGGCACCAGGTGTCTCACACATGGTCCTGTGGGAGGTAGCAGTGAACCAAACCCATTCAAGAAGCAAAGGTTCATTCTCATGATACACTAGCTGGGAGAAGGGAGATTGCTTCATGCCTGTGACCTGGAACAGTCAGCTCACAAATATCCATCCTGAGAACTTGTTGTCAAGGGATAGAGAGGAAGGTGAGGGTGATCTTAATTTTGCTGTCAGAATATTATGTGCTAGGAAGTGATAATGAAGGTCAGAAGAGACATTTGCTATGTCTGAAAAAAAAAACCCACAAGTGAAAGCAAATGTGAAAGGAGGGTCATGGGACTGAACTGAAACACTACTGAATCCCAATTTGGTCAAGTTGCTCTCAGAAGCTGCAAAAAGCTTTGCAGTCTTTTTCATAAGTCTTGGGAGCTGCTCCAGTGTGACAACAACCAATCTCTATTTTGGCTTGCTGCTAAGTGGTTAGTCCATACTTTCAATCTAATCTAGTTTGTATGGGGCTTTTATTAAATTATAGAATGATGAACTATTTGTATTTAGGAAAGAGTGCCTCTGCTGTCTTTTGTTTCCTGAGTGACATGAGCTGTATCAGATTTTCTGTTTTTGCTTGAGTAATAACCATATTTGTCCAGAAAGAGTAAAACCTGATTAGCTCAACCTCAGTTGTATTGTATTTAATTTAGCAGCTCTGTTGCAAGCTGAAGAATATTACTCCATGCATCTATTCCAAACTCACACGAATAAGTCTTAAAGTGTCCCACAGCTCCATGAAGTGCAGAAGTGTGAACCTGGACCACTTCAAAGCCTGGGACATGGTCAGGTGGGGGTTGGGCTCTTCTCCCAGGCAACTAGGACAAGAGGGCATGGCCTGAAGCTGCTCCAGGGGAGGTTTAGGTTGGATATCAGAAAGCACTTCCTCATGGAGAGGGTGATCAGACTGCCCAGGGAAGTGGTGGAATCACCATCCCGGGAGATGTTTAAGGAAAGGCTGATGTGGCACTCAGTGCCATGGTCAAGCTGATGTGGTAGTGTTAGGTCAGAGGCTGGACTTGATCTCAGAGGTCTTTTCCAGCCTCAGTAACTCTGTGATTCTGTAATTGTAATATGTCTTTCTGTGCAGTAGACTTGGCTGCAAGAGGCAGAGGAGAGATTTGCCTCCACTGACAGCCAGGGGCACAACTCTCTTTGCAGAGAGCTGCCCTTCACTGTGGGTGGGACCCACCTCCCATGCAAGTGCCCCAGTGGGACTGCTCTTCCCCCAAAGGCAGTTTGTGAGGTTTAAGGTCAGGTGTGAGCTCTTTGGGCTGCTCAGGAGACATGGGCATTTTCAAGGAGGTGGAGACCACTGCCACCCTGCCCCAGAAGTTGTCCCTGGAAGCTGCACATGGAAATAAGTCCCTGTGTGGTGAGCAGGTCTCCCCCAGGGAATTAGGGAAGCTTTAGTCACACTTGAGCTTTGCAGCAGGAATGAGTGCTCCAGGCTGATGCTGCATGTGCATGTGAATGCAAACAAGGCCTTAAAACAGCTCTCCTCCTGATGTAGCAGTACCCAGGGCTGTGGGGGACAAGCCATACTAATGGGCTGCCCTCTCAGAAACTTCTTTATCTGAAAGGTGTTCTGTTACTGTGAGACTGAACAGAAAGGAGTACAAGTTTTTGTGAGGTGCTGGAACTGAATGTTTGCTTGCAGAGCAGGCTGCTGCCCGGCATGCTGAGTGTCTGGAGCTATGTGCTCATCTGGACCTGCAAAATGTGGAAGCTTTAAAAAAAAAAAACAACAGCCAGATGACAGCCTGACAGCACGTAATGACAGCCCAGTTGAGAGGCAAGGTGAAGTGAATGCTGAATATTAACTGTGAATATCTAACACAGCTTCTCTGTGCTAACGATGAGTGCGGGAACTAATAAAGTTGGGTGTGAGCTCTGAGCGCTTTGGGATTGCTTCACCTGGGCTGGGCCCAGCCTCACTGACACTGAGGTGCCCCCAGCAGGCACATGCAATAAGTGGCATTGCCCTGGCCAGGGATGTCAGTGCTGTCTCTGCTGTAGTTTGCCACAGACCTGAGGATACTGATGCGCACAGCAGGGCAGAACGCTGCCCCACCAGCGTTACAGGGTGGAGAGAGGGATGGGCTGCTGCTGTCCTGCCCACTGCATCTCTGGGGTGGAAAAGACCTCAGCAAGAAAGAGAGGAGGTTTCATGTGCCTTGCCTGCAGAAACCCACGCAAGACACGTAACCATGTGCCTGTACAGAGTGGCAGTGCCAGCAGTGGGACCAAGAGGTGTGTGTGTTGCACCCTCTGCCTGCCATCCCTTCTCCCCACATCCCCCAGTCTGCCCTCCGGCAGTGACAACCCCTTCAAGATAACTGGTCTTTCAAGTTCTCCCTTTCCCTGGACATTGAGGCCTCACTATTGCTTTACTTGTCCATTGAGAGGTGGCCACCCAAGGGCTGTCACCATGCTCAGTGCTCCTCAATGCTCTTAGGCTCCACGAGTTTCAGGAGTCCCAGATATCTACCAAAAGTATAGGGATTTTCAAGCTTTAGAAGCCATGAGAGGGCAGCAGGAGGAGGGTGGGGTCTGGGCAGCCCCCCATCCCTGCTGCCCTGGGTATGTCACCCAGCTCTGGTGCAAGAGAAGGACCCCGGTCCTGCAGCACCAGCCCAAGATGTTCCCCCAACACCTCCTGCTCTGAGGGGTGCATGTGTGTGTGCATGGGCAGGTGTGTGCTCCCCAAAAGCTTGCTGCTCTCCACAGTCCCATCTCCTGCAAGAATTCTCTGCTGTTCATCCATTGCTCTGCAAGGTTGGGGGCACATTTGCAATAAGTTCATAACCCAGTAAGTTCATTAGCTCATCAGCCTAAGGTATCTTCACACCAGGCAGCAAATGGCTTCACACCAACGGAGCTCAGGCTTCCCAGGCTGGTCAGAACACAGAGGTGATGCCCGCATGTGAAATCCATGCAAATCTCCTCCTCTGGGACACATGGCCTTGGCTCCCTGCTGCTTAATCCAGAGGAAGGCAGCCACACAGGGCTTAAAGTGCTTTAAATGGTGCCTGTCAAGCATGTGGTGTTAGAGGGCTGTCCTACCCCGGGAAGCTTCGTGGAGGCAAGGGGTAAAATGTTCATTCCAAGGAGGCTCATGCCTACCTTTGGCACCTGAGGAGGAGCATTGCAGCTCTGGAGATGGCTATCCTCTGCCGGTGCTACCACACCAGAGCTTTTAAATAATTTAGCTTTCCCTCTGGATGCTGGTGTTTGTGCTCAGGGCAGCTTGCAACAGGCAGGGGAATGCCTGTTGCAATGCTCTTCAGAAACCCCTGGCTAACATCTGCAAAGAGAGGTTTAGGGGGGGGGGGGATGGAGAGGGAGGCAGAGGGAGAAACGACAGACCTGCAGACTGCTGGGAGACACCGGATTAGTCTCTTCCTCAGACAGACTAAACCAACACCACTCGAAAGATAAACATCTTGCTGGCCCTGCCCAGCCACCTTCTGTGTCAGGGAGGCTTCCCCGCCTCCCCCGTCTCCCCCCCACCAGTGTTTCATCATGGATCTACCACCCGTGGCACATAAATAGAGCCTGGGAGGGCTGTGGGACAAACGAAGACCACAGAAGCCACCTCAGGGTCCCTCACCGCACCCCAGCACCCATCACACCTGACCCGGACACCCCACAGGTAACCAGCAGCAAGGACCCACAGGGTCTTGGTGTGGGGCAGGAGGGGAGACTCTTATTGATCCCAGAGCTTAGTTTTCCAAAACTAAGGGGGAGATGGAACATTATCACCAGGAAAACCATCCCGGTGTGAGCAGGGGATGGCGAACTCGATGTTGTGGGGTTTGCTGGGAATTTGGTCTGCTGAAGAAACCAGATTTCATTGCTAGGTGGGGTCAGTGGTTTCAGTGGGTTTTGGGTGTGCAAAACCTGTGACTTAATGGTGCTTTATGGCACTGCCCTGCTCTGTCTGCATGTGGAGACCAGAGGAACGGGGTGGCTGAAGCTGGGGTGGCCAGGAGGGAGCTCTCGGCATGGGGCTGTGGAAGGGAGATCCCATCAAACTGCAGCCTTTCCACAAGGAGCAGGTCTGGGCTCCCTGCTGCTCAGCACAGCCATCAGTCCACTGGGAATAATGATCAAGTAATTGGTAGACTAAAATCTGTGAAGGAAATGAAGGAGCAGAACAGTAGCTTACATCAAGGATGAAGCAGTCACCAGTAACTCAAACAAGCAGGAGTTTGCTTTAATAACAGGAAAGCTTAAAATCTCTCTTTTTTCAAACGGAAAATGGATGGACTTCCCGCTTTCAAGTTCTTCCTTTATAGTTAAGCAATTTGGAAACATTTTTCTTTAAAGAAGTGCTAAAGAATTAATGGAAGCATTTACTTGCACATCTGCAATACATGGGACTACCAAGGGCACAGCATGAAGGCAGTGATATAATTGTAATCAAAGGTGGCACTGAGGCAACCAGAGAAGAGACCCAATCTGAAAAGCCCCAGTACAGGAGGGAAGCAAGATTGTTTAATTTAGCAGGATGTGAAGTCTCTGAGGCAGGGGGAAGACAGATCAGATTCAAAAGTGGGAGCTTCAGGCAAGGAAATATTTGGTCTTGAAAGGCCAGAAGTCCAAAAAAAGAGTCCTCAGCCTTAAAACAGAAAAGGGAGGCAGCATGAGCTTCTAGCTGGTGTAATGCATCCAGATGTAAGTGGAGAAGGAAGGAGCAGGCCCAGGGAGGGGATTTCATGCCTGTGAATGTTTCTCTGCTTGGAAATGTGCTAACCAAAAAATTGAAGAAGGCAAAAAGCAGAGAGTAGAGCAGAAGATCGAAGAGCAGTCACACAGGAGGGCCTGACACTGGAAACATCTCCCTTATGAAACAAAAGCCTCACAGGTTGAAACAAGGATGAGGTGACCCCCTTGGTTTCCCTTGAGGGGATGAAGTGGCTGGCAGAGGCAGGCAGGGAGGTGCTAGAGAGTGGCTCATCTTGAGGGGCTGAATGCCTCCCAGGAACAAGTGGTAACTGAAACGTAAATTATTAGCATCAATACAAGGATGACCAAGTGCCATTTGCTGGCTAGAACAGTTGTGCCAAAGCTCTGTGTGTGCTGCAGCAAGGGCTTCACTTACCAAGTGCTCTCATTGCAGCCTTCTCATTCTTAATGGACACCTTAGTTGAGCCAGGATGAGCTTTTGGGCACAAGACTTTCACGGAATCACAGAATCATCCAGGTTGGAAAGGACCAACCCTTAATCTACTGCCACTGTGGTTACCAGACCATGGCACTGAGTGCCACATCCATCCCTTCTTAAAAACCTCCAGGGATGGAGAATCCACCACCTCCCTGGGCAGCCTATCCCAATGCCTGATCACCCTCCCTGTAAAGAATTTTTTCCTCATATCCAACCTAAACCTCCCCTGGCAGAGCTTAAGTCCATGCCCTCTTGTCTTACTGATGGCTGCCTGGGAAAAGAGACCAACCCCCACCTGGCTACCCCCTCCTTTCAGGGAGTTGTAGAGAGTGATGAGGTCTCCCCTGAGCCTCCTCTTCTCCAGGCTGAACACCCCCAGCTCCCTCAGCCCTTCCTCACAGGGCTTGTGCTGGATCCCTTCACAGCCTCCTTGTTCTATGTTTTAGAGCAAACCACCCTGGGTCACAGCAAGCTGCAGATGACCAATCTTCCAGCTAATGGGCATGCTGGGGAGAGGAAGCTGCATCCAACTCCATTGAAACCTCGGGGGGTCAGGGGGCTCCAGACCTTGGGGGTTTGGTGTGTCCATACCCATCATTACCCCATCACCTCTGTCTCCTTTTCTCTCCCCAGCACCATGTCTCTCACCGGTGCCCTCCTCCTGCTGCTCAGCTGCCTCCTGCTCTGTGCCGCTGCTCCGACACCCACCTGTGACCCCAGCACCTGCACCCCTTGTGCCGAGAGGGACACAGAGGACACCACCACCACTGCCACTACCGGGGGCTGCTGCCCACCCTGCCCCCCACCCTGCGCCTGCCCCCTTTACCTGGAGAGCGACTGTGAGATGCAGGGCTTCGACAGCGGCTTCGTCCCCGCCGGACGCTCCTTCTACATCGACTTTGCCCGCAAACTCTGCACCTGCCACCCCGGGGGGGACATCACCTGTGCCCCGCTGTGCCCCCCTCTGCCCTCCACCTGCCAGGCTGTGGGCAGCCCCGTGGCTGACGGGTGCCCCCGCTGCGTCTGCTACGATGAGGAGGAGGTGGCGGTGCCCGCTGGGACCGTCGCTGCCCGGGGCACCCAAATTTGCAGCTGCCCTCCCCAGGGGGGGAAGCTGCAGTGCAGTGGAGGTGAGAGCAAGGAGTGAGCCTCTCCTCTCTGCCGGCTGAGGGCAGGAGGACAGGGGGGGGGCCTCTCTGGCAACAGAAGGCTTTCTGCACCTTGGGGCATCCTCGCTGAAAGGTGTTAAAGGCTTCAAACTGTCCTAGAGGACCTGGTGATGAAACGGCTGTGCCACAGAGATGGAGAGATGCCTGATTGCATGTCATTTATAAACCAGGGCAAAGTGTCTATAGAGGGTGAGCTTGCTTTGTTGTAAGGTTTGTTCCATGGCAGCGGGCTATGAGAGCTTAGATTGCTGCTAGCATGTAACTGGAACAAATGCAGTTATTTATTTATTTGTAAGATGATCAAGCTTTTGAATGTGTTTGTATTCATATGGTGTGCAGATAGCACAGCCCTAAGTCAACTCGTTAAACTTCTTCCCGTGATCCGTGTTTTCACCTACAGTAACTCCATCAAATTCAAGTGTTGGGACCAAAATCATAAAGCTGACATCCTCTTTTCCAGGCTTTTTTTGAATCTGGGAGAGGTAGATGTGCTATCACATGTCTGTGGTCTTAGGATGAGGTAACTTTTCCTGCCTCCATCCTCAGGACCAAAGCCTTAATGCATGCTGGCAGTCAAGGGTCAGCCCTTCACAGCCACATCGATGAAGCAGTTACCAAGGATTGACCCGTTCACCAGTCCCTGCTGTGTCCTGGTTCAGCAGGAATACCACTAATTGTATGTTCGTGACAAGAAGTAATGGATGCAAAGTTGAACATAGAAGTTCCATCTAAACATAAGGAGGAACTTCTGTACTTTGAGGGTGACAGAGCACTGGAACAGGCTGCCTAGAGAGATTGTGAAGTCTCTTTCTCTGGAGACATTCAAACCCAGCCTGGACACCATCCTGTGGGACCTGCTCTATGTGAAACTGCTTTAGCAGGGGGATTGGACTAGATGATCTTCAGAGGTTCCTTCCAACCCCTAAAATTCCAAGATTCTCTAATTATGTTTCCTCCTCACACTTTCTGTCTCCTTACCACTTCTGGAAGACATAGCACGTGGCAGAATTGCATCCTCTTAATGCTTTGACATATATAAATACACACACACTCACTTATATATGTTTACAGGAAGACTGTAATAAAAAACAAGCAAACAAACAAAACAGTTTCATAAGGCTGAGATGTTAATAAGTGTTAATTATGTTCCTCCCACAGCACTGAATAAAATCAGTTTTACAAAAAAACTTTTGAAAACTTTACTGATAAGCACATGTAAACTTTTCCTCGTATGTTATCTGGTGTTACTTGGGCCAAGAGAGCCTATCTCCAGCCATCTTGGCCTCAGGTATGCCTGGAAACATTAAATGTGCCTCTTGGCTTCTTTTCATATTCCTCACTGATGTTCTGTCTGATGCTGGTTAACTGCAAAAAAACAGTGAGCAGATGAGATTCAGGTAAAGAGGTAGAAAAAAGCTGGAGGAAAACAGGCAAAATTGAACTTCAAGAAATAACAAGGCTCCCTGCTGATTGGGGCTGTCAGAGGCTGATGGTGCCCTGCACTCTGATGAGCTTCAGAGATGTGAGAGCTCAGCACTTAACCTGCCACACCTCAAAGCTGGGCCTGAGGAATAAGATCTTGGTGTGGCCACACTCTCTCCCTTTGCACAGCTACCCCTCTGATGGCCCTGCAGGGTATCTGCAGGGTGGGAGTGAGGTGGGACCCCCAGCCTGGACATTTAGCAAGTCTGGAAATCTCTTGGGCTCTAACAAGGCCATGCTGGTTCAGAGCCTTGCACTAGATGGTGGTGTAAGAGCACAGGAAGGGCTGCTGCAGGGATGGGGAAGCCAGGGAGCAGGAGAGGAGAAAGATGCCTTTAATGGGAAAAACATTCTCCCTAGGTGCCCACCTGGTACCTGAAAATCTCCCCATCCTGTTCCTGCTGGGGTGATCACCTTGTGGCCATCACCTGCCCTGCAGAGCCGACCTGCTTAGCAGTTCCTTCTCCTGCCTGTGTGGTCTGCAGAAAAGCTCTGTGAAGGGGGCTGGCTGGGGTGAGGAAGAAGGCTCACTGCAAAGTGGGATGTGGCATGGCCTCACAAAAGCCAGCAGGCACTCACAATAGGCTCAGAAAAAACAGAGTAAGCACCAAGTCAACCCACCTTTGGGTAGTCAGCAACATCTGCACCCCTTGCTTTGCAGTTCAGAGTTGACCATGAGTAGTGAGGTTAGGAGACAGCACCTCTTTCTTCCCCCTGGTTTCCTGAGGTGAGGGTTATTAGAGGAGGTAGACAGAGACTCCAGATGTAAACTGACATGGAGCCTGTGGTGGTCAACACTCAGCTTTTCCACCATGGATTTTATTGCAGCTGAGCCATAGGGAGGGGGTCAGAAACTGCCTGTCCCAAGCAACAGGGGTGCCTGTGGCTCTGTGTATTCTGGATCCAGCTGGCTGCCAGGCTTCCCAGCTCCAGAAAAAGCTGAGTCGCCAGCCCCACACATGTCCCTGCTCTGTTCCTAGAGAATGTGTTTCTGTCATGGGCAAAGGGTTTTTACTCAGCATCCCTTCCCTCTCTGCTCTTCTCCATTTGGTTGATAATACCTCTTAGTTTTTCATGAGGTTAATGCTCACTGTCACCTACAGACCAGACACCAGCATGAGCAAAGCAGGGAGAAAGCATCTCCCATCTCACCTGGGGTGGAGGAAAACAGCACCTTCACCAACTATATTTGACACGTGAGTATCACCTGCTGCTGTTGAGAACAAGAGCACAAGAAATTCCTCCCATTATGGGCTTCAATGACATGCTGTCCAGGTCTTGCCAAATAGCTGAATAAATTCACATCCTGTATATGCTTGCAAGGTGTGAGTATTTCAGTCAATGTGGGTAGAGCTCTTCTGTGGCTACCAAGCACTTGAGGAAATCAGAACAGGCTTGCAAGTGCAGCAATCGGTTTTGCAAGTGTAGTGATTGTTCAGAGGGAGGCAGAAGTGATTTTTGCAGACTCTTTGCCGCCTGGGGGGTGGTAGTGGTGGTCAGCTGAGGATGTTTATTCTTTGTCACATGTCTTATCTGTCCCACTGCTCTCCACCCTTGCCTAACTGATAACCTTTGAACAGAAGAGATTGACCGACAGATGGCAATCCCTGAATAATGTTGGTTTTGTCTGAATGCTCTTTCAGCCTAGGATCAATGTTGAATTATTCCTCTGTGTAAAAAGACCCCACCAGCTCCTTTGCAAGCCACCCTAAGGAAGTGGTGAACTTTGCTCTGCCACCATCTCCAGTTCAAGGACAGCTTGCATCTCAAGTCTCTGCCTGGGAGTCTCACAGCCTCTCTGCCTACACTTCACCACACTGAAATAAGTAGTCAGCTTATGCCACTTTTTCCATGAACAGCTGCACCAGCACAGAGAAAAGAGAAGAAAGACATACAGCATTCAGTTTCAAGAATTAATTCACTTATGTTTAATGTCTTGTGTTTCACCATGTTTTATTTGAATGTGCATTGTCCTGAACCACCCCTGTGCTTTTCTACAGTGTGGGCACAGTGTCGCTGGTATTATTACTTATATTTTTCCAGGTCTAATTTTCGCCCTGGTCTGGACATGAGTGTAGTTTTATGGCTACCCTTTTGCATGGTAACTATCATTTTGCATCACAACCAGGTATGTGGTTGCAGGTAAGGAGCCCTACATGATGCTTAAGTGCAAAGCAGCATGTAGATTCTTGTGCATCCTCACATAGAGTCAAAAGCAAAATTTACAACTCCTAAAAAGAACTAATTTCACATACAGCATAATCAAATTGGAGTGGTGGCAGAGAAGGTTGTTTTTGTTGTTTTTTTTTTATTCTTCAGTGCCTGGTAACTCCATAAATGTTCATTATTGCTGCTTACTTAATTGTGGAACTGACAGGGCCTTTCTTCATTGTATTACACTGATTTAAAAAGAACTAAGTTTGGGGCATCAGTTCTTTTAACAGGCCCTCTCAAATCCTGTCTCATGAGCCTGTAAAATATTTAGATTAAATATTCATAGCACAAGCCCATTAGGAGGTGTCTTTCTGGCACAACTATATCCAGTGGCAAGAAGCTGAGGTGTTGGCTCATCCCACCTTTACTGACACCCAGACAGAAGCAGTGAGTTCTACCTGGGCAGTTCACCAAACATCTTTAGCATCCCTGGGGCTCTGCTCTGCTGCCCCAGCCTGAGTTTGCAAAGCCCAGGAGTAGGGGGATGGCTGCCTGTTGTTTTGTCTGGTTATGCTGCTTTTAAATTGTCAGAAATCCTGATCCTGAAGGAGGTTCTGCTCTTGGGACTTCCCATCAGGAGAGGTTTGTCTAATGTAACCACTCAGAGTTGGCAACGGAGCAACATCATGCCCCTAGGAATACTTTTTCTTTAAAATTTGGAGGCAGGAAGGGAGATAGTTTGCCACTTCATCTTTTGAATGTATTCCTTATAAGAAATTCTAGGTGTGTATTTTCCTTAGCATGCCTGCTGACATGGTGCTGATGCAACATGCTAACCAGCAACCTGTACGAGGCTGAGAACTAAACTTGCACACAAATGCCACGAGTCAACCTAAAAAGTATTATACAAAGTAAAATACATGACCTATTCCAGGACATGCAGACGCAGGATTTTAAAATGCAACTTTCCCTTGTATCTACTTGCTTCGCTCTCACAGTGAAATATCACAGAGGTTATTATGGCACAACAGAAGTCCTTATGGTTAGATGTTTTCTGTATTACAAATAATGGCCTTCCCTTCTTCTGTGCAGGTGGAAGCAAAAATGTTGCTTTGGTGTTTAGAACAGACATCCCCTAAGCAGAGTAGAAGAGATGACACTTGACTTAACTTAGTCAAAATGACAGAACAGCAAGCAAGGAGCTGCATAAGAGGTTGGATTTGCTGGTAATGAGTTTCAGGGCAAACTCAATAGATGTATACTTGATCCAGTATATACATTACTTTTGAAATTTAAAACAGAAAAGGATTTTTTTGGCCACTTTAAAGAGCAGTTACTTTCAATTAAGGATATGCATTATTTAGTAGGGAGGTTTTTTGCATGCCCTAAAAAAAAAAATTAAAAAATGCACATTTTGTGATGCATGGTATTAAAACAGCATATTTCTATGCCCAAGACTTTTTACTAGGGCAAATACAAACCTTGCAAAATAGCATGTATGTGACAAAAATGACCCACAGTCATTTGGGAAAAGAATGTACAAACTGCTTTGGGTCTAAAGTTTATCTGTAATCATGGAATAGAATCACAGAATCATCTGGGTTGGAAAGGACCTCTGAGATCATCAAGTCCAACCACAACCACTGTGGTTACCAGACCATGGCACTGAGTACCACATCCAGTCTCTCCTTAAAAACCTCCAGGGATGGAGAATCCACCACCTCCCTGGGCAGCCCATTCCAATGCCTGATCACCCTCTCTGTAAGGAATTTTTTCCTAATATCCAACCTAAACCTCCCCTGGCAGAGCTCAAGTCCATGCCCTCTTGTCTTGCTGATGGCTGCCTGGGAGAAGAGACCGACCCCCCCCGGCTAATGTGCATCTAGGCTACGACTCGGCTTTGGTTATCATTCCAGTTATCATTCAAAGTAGCACCCAAGGTTCAGTTCTGTACAGCTGTTGGTCTTTTTCCAGTGAAGCTGGCTTTGAATCTTCAAATGATTTATGGAATCATTATTCAGCACTATTCCCATTTCCAAAGCTCAAGAGACTGAAAAAGTTTAGGATATATAATCAAGGATTAATTGTTGCCAGCTCTCCAAGGAAGGAAGGGGGAAGAAAAATAAAGAAAAAAGAACAGGACTACAAAAGCAGTTGTTTGAAAACAGGATGAAGGATGTCAGAATTATTATTACTATAACTGCTCAAAGTGTCACGAGATTTACAAGTGAGTCAGAAGCATCATTTCCTCCAGTATCTGAAAAGCTAAAAGGCAGCACCGGTATTATCTAACAAATGCCAGTCTGGTTCCTCAAAATCTGAGTTTTGTTTGATGATGCTTAAATTTTTCAAGAGCTTCCAGGTCTCAATCCAGCCAATTCTTACTGTGTTAAGAAAGTTAACCAGAATCAGCTGTGCAAAATAGCCCAAACCAAACCCCATCAAACAACAACAACAAAAAACCCAACCCTCTTTGCTCTTGTTCTATAAAAATATAGTGTGACACCAGTAACAGAAATAAACTCTTCTCTTTCCCAGCCTTAACTTGGATCTCACCCATGTAAACATACACATGCCTGAGTATCCCAGGGAAAAGCCCAGTACCTGTGGAGTAACTGGTTTGCCTATGTCTAAGCCCCCTTGTCTTCTGTGTGCCAGCATCTGCTGAAAAGTAAGTCTAAACCTTAAACACCAAAAAATGTTCTAAACTGAACTACACAGAAATGGATACAACATAATTTGATGGTGAACATAATGTGATGAACACTAAGAAATTAAGAAGAGCCTCTGTGCTTTGTAGCTTGCAGTGAAAGGTGTGGGGGACACAGCAAAAATTACATCTGTCAGTCACCAGTTTCCTTAAGCATGATCTGCATTATTTTCATAACTATTAAAAAAAAAAAAAAATAAAAAAAAATCTAAGTTTAAAAACACTTGGATCTTAAAAAAAGTCTCTAAATTAAATTTTATTTCCACATTCACATTTAGTATGTGCATCAGTTTATACGTGAGATTCAGTGATCAGCTCAACAAAAAGTGTGCTAGGAATAAGGGTCAGGAGTAGGTCCAAGGGCCTGATCTTCTGACTTGTGCTACTAGTGACATTAAAAAGTCCAAAGACCAAGAGAGAAGATAAAAATCCATAGATTATCACTGATTACTTCATAGGCTCTAAATCACATCTCAGTTGCGTAAGGAAGACAAACCAAAGCTGACCTACAATGGCCACATTGCTTTCAGATTTTAGTAGGGTATCTTACTGACGGTTTGTAATTAAATTTTTTTAATACATCACAGGCTTAATCCTGCATCCCTTGCACACACTGAACTTGCATGAATTTAAATATGGATTTGGAATAAATAATGCAGCACCTAGTATATGTGTTATATGTTCGGGTTGTTTTTTTTTTTTGCAAACTCTTCATTCTCCATTGTGTGTTTATTTTCTCTTGTTTAGGCACTGAGGATATTGTTCTGTATTTCTGCAAAGAGGGGTATTTAGAAACAGTCCTAATATGCTTACTAAATGACTACTTTTTGTAAACAGGTGCTCCACAAAAGCAAAGAGTCTCATCAGTTACCTATGTTTCTAATTCTTGTAACACCTTCTTGAAGAACCAGATTAATCTTTCAGGGGAATCTGAAACCAACAGACTAGGAATACATTATTGGACAATTTAGGTGATATTCTGCTTTACAGGGTTTTCTTGTTGGTTTGCTGTTTGTGTATTCTCTTCAGACTACGCAAAAATATTGCTCCCTGGCAGCACTGGAGTTAGCACTATTTCCAGCAACATCACCAAGAGTTATTCTTAGGCACTCACTTAATGTCAGAAAAAGAAATTATTAAATACTTCTGTGTCTATAACACATATGATTCAGTTAATCACAGATTAACCCATTAAAAACAAAGTATGACTCAAAATCCTTGGGGAGACATTCTGGAGTAAGTAAAACTTTTCCCAGGCAACTCTCAGCAAGACAAGAGGGCACGGTCTCAAGTTGTGCCGGGGGAGGTTTAGGTTGGACATTAGAAAGAATTTCTTTACAGAGAGGGTGATCAAGCATTGGAATGGGCTGCCCCGGGAAGTGGTGGATTCTCCGTCCCTGGAGATATTTAAAAAGAGACTGGATGTGGCACTCAGTGCCATGGTCTGGTAACTGCAGCGGGAGTGGATCAAGGGTTGGACTTGATGATCTCTGAGGTCCCTTCCAACCCAGCCAATTCTATGATTCTATGATTCTATGAAAACACTGTAAGAATCTGTCAGAGCCTCATGAGGCTGCACCAGCTCTGTTGTGCACAGTCACACACAGCCCCTTCAGCCAGATGCACTGAGCTCAGGGCTCTCCTGCTTGGGGACCACACTTGGGTGTCACCAAGCCAGATGCTGGGGAAGGGAGAGTAGGAATAGGAGATACTCCAGTGCTAGGCAGAAGTACATCTTATTTTCAGAGAACCTGTGTCTGTCCTAATTTTTGCTGGGTAAGACTCATACATGCTGGATGAAACTTGAGTTTCTTGCTAGAGGAATCTCTATCTTGCAGTAAACCAAGCTATTTATTTCTGAAGATTCCCCATCCAGCAGACATGGTAATTTTACAAATTCAGTAGTGTCTATCTGGCTAAACAAGCTAACACATGGGATTTGCACGAGGGGAAGTCTTTTCAAATAAGCTACTACCATATATTCTTGGAACCATTATTGAAAGTTTGATGTCCATGCCATTTTAATTAACAATTTTGAAACAACAACAACAAAAAAAAATTCACACACATTATGGATTATTTACCTGCTAGTTCTTTCTTTCACTGAAGCTGCTCCTGCATTACACAAACATAATAAAAATCCCCATACTGGTAAGAACTAGTAAACAGTTTTCTTCATTTGCATAAACACAAAACCCCAAACAAATAAAAAGGCTGAGGACTGTCCCTGGCCAAGAACTGGTTAACTGCTTTGAAACTATGCTCAAGGTTTCTTGAAAACATATTTGTCTTTCAGCCAAACAATACTGTTAAGGTTAAGGAAATGAGAATGCTTTGCTTTAAAAATGTGCTTTTTCGGTTCACAGAGAAACAAAAGAACTAAGTCATCCATGAAGCATATTCTGATTTTTAATTTTATCCCTTGACAGATTAGTTGCTTCAAAATCCCTCAACAACCAAGGGGGGGGGAAAAAAAAAATTACAGGGTTCAATCACATTTTAAAGATTGTTGATTGTATAGACCAAATGTTGCTAAGCCATGGAAAGATTTTGTGACTTCTGTCACAACCTGAAAACAGTGACCTCTATTACCATGGGAGTCAATATCTTTATAGGAGTCTGTAAGGCTGATAAGTTATTTCACTTCTTTCTCATACCTTGCTTTTCTCTGGCAAAACAGCCGTGATTACTCGGTAAGTCCTAAATAACTGAGTCACAGAAAAGGAACAGATTTTGAACTCCTGGGTGACAAAAAATGAACAAGTAACATGACTTGGACAAGCACTTAAAAGTTACATTAGTGTCAGTTTCACTACACTTTACACCAGATGATCAAGTCATTTTAAAACTTAAAAAATTAAACCCAAGACCTATCTGAAAGAGGTTACACTAAGCCAAAGGTGGAGTGGGGGAGGAATCCACACTGAGTTTTGAATTTGGCAAAACCAACCAGCTTTACCGTTCAGCTGCACTGAACAGTAAAGAGCAAAGTGTACTGAGCACAAGGATGATGATTATTTGATCACTTGCATGCTACAATTAAACTTGTATTTCCATGGATACACTGTTTTTAGGGGGCGGTGAGAGTTTCAATTTATTATTAGGAAACAAAAACATTTCACTTAATTGTTTAACATGCGAGATTTTCATGAGGGAATGAAGGTTACTTATATTTCCAACAGTTAACTCTAAAAATTAAGCTGAATATAAGGCTGAAGGGTTTAAAAGTGTAATTAAAGTAACAGAAGTCAGAAAGACAATAACAGTACAGCACCTAAAAATGGGTAATTCACACATTTTTGACAGTTATGTCTTGCATAGACAAATACTTATTAATTTTTTTTCTCCCAAGACAACAGCTTCAGAAAATAAACCTTAAATCAACTTTAATTACATTTAAATGCATGTGTTCCATTTTTTCCCAAAATACCACGGTGTTTTGTTTTTTTGTTTGTTTCTTTTAAGTGCTACAAGTCTAATGGCTTTATGAAACCATCATCCCTTGGAGAGGCTTGTTTCATCCTTTGGGCTGTCAAGTTCAAAAAGTCAGGAAGCTTAACTGCTTTCTAATTGTTTTTCCACGTGATTAGGGAAACAAATAGATATATTATTAATGCATTAAGTCTTTGTGTCCATACTCCATCAGAATATCTGTAAGCCTGAAGCTACTTTTAAAGCACAGGAACTGCAAACTAGTTCCTCATGGTAGGTTGGTCTGCCTTCTGTCCATGTTTTGAACAACAAAATAGTTATGTGATACACACCAGGTCAACACAAATTCCTGCCCTGTAAGCCCTTTGCCCATATGCTGGTTTCCACTAGAAGAAAACTTAGGTACACAGGAAAGATAAAGCTGGAGAGCTCTCCAAAAGGCTCCTAAAATCACTGAGGGTTCAGAAAAAAGAACCACTCCTCTTGCAGGTAAATGCAGCCCAATATGAATCTGAGTTTCCCCAAGGTCAGCAGGACTCCACTTTGACCCAACATCCAGTGCTAGGAAAAACTCTGCAGAGAGCTAAATGTTTTCCAACATGATTATTTCTTTGGAACAGTAATTTAAAAATACAGCCTGATCAATTTGGAACCAATTTACTAAAACACAACGTTTCTTAATTTAAAGAACCTTGCCTGTTACAGAAATTCTGAAAAAACTGGCCTGAGAACCCTGTTTGGGTTAACAGTCCAGTTTACATTGCAACAAATTAATGATTCAATAACTGTAATTGCTGAAGAATTACACTGACTTTAAAAGCAAATTAGTTCTATTGCTTTTGAACATGGTTTTGAAGTTAGGCCCCCTATAAAGACTTAAAGTGATATAAACATGCACCTTTCCTGAATAATGATGCTTTGCTTGAACCAGCAACCTTTCTTACACAGTAAAAAGGACATTTTTTTTAACTTGTGAAAAGAACAAACTCTTCTGTGCAGGTCATACCTACTACAGAATTCTCACTACTTTAAAAGACACGGTTTGAGTTCCATATATTAAGCAATACCTTTGATTATACTGGTAAAGCCTTTTCAGTTTTAGGAATTCATGTCCCTATGCTTTTACACTGCTAACTTGACAGTAAACTATTCCATATTCCCCTTCTCACAGTAAGTTCCACGAACTTCACTCTCCAGGTGTTGATAAATTACCTGAAGACGAAGTTGCAAATGTTTCAGAAGAATAGAACTTCTGCTGCATATAAGGTGAGGGGAATAGAAAAGCTAACCACATCATTTTCTTTCTGAAAAACAAATTTTCAGAAGTTTACAAACCCTGATGCCTGATTGTTTCCAAATTAGTTCCAAGTGGCACACAGACTATACCTTCCTGAACCTTTTTTTTTCCTTCCAGCTGTATAGATACTGAATGGTTTTAATACCCTCTCTCTTTTAAGACCTCAGTTCTCATAGTTTTCAAGTATGGGCAAATGCCCATTGCTACATTCTCTCAAACCATTGAAGTTTTTTTCCAATTTTGGCTTACCCTTCCCCTTGACTGCTGGCCACTTCCTACCCCAACAGATCTGCTGGCTACAAAGCAGAGTGAGGAAAGCTCTGCTGGGAGATCTGAGGCAGCAACAACTGGTCAGGGAAAGTAAGTAGACAGTAAGAAATGGCCTGATCCTCCAGTATAGATAGATTTGGAAAAATACATATTTGTCCATAGGGCCCATCACATGAGAAACAGACTATTCGTCTGCCTACATGCTAGAAGTACAAAGATTAATGCACTATTAAATAGAAACAAGGGCAGCTGAACAAAAAGCCCAAACCAACGAATATAACCTACTATTATAATGGAAACTGTGGGGGTTTGAAGCACTTAGCTAAATAAAGAAAGGAAAATACAGAATCTGTCCCTCCATTTTAGTAATCTCAGGTATCCTTTGTAGGAGAAGTAGGCTGAAAGTTTTCCAAAGGAGTATGATTTGTATAAGGTTTCCATCTTTTTTCAGCATTTTTGGGTCAAACTGGATTTGACAGTAGCCTTTGAGACAGTTGCACCATGTCAAAGCTTTCCCAATGAAATATTTCATTTTTCACTTACTATGCTCTTTTACAAACACGGCACATTAGTGGCAAAATAGAGAATTTAGAAGAAAAAAAATATTATGAAATTATTGCTCCAACTGGAGTAGGACCAATCATCATAGCATTTGAACTAAGCAGCAAGATCCTCAGCCAGAAACAAGTCAAAGCCATAGCAGAAACAACACATGTATTGAGTAAAACCCAACACCAATTCTTCAAAGTTGCTACTAGTTATTGCAAACCATCTCTTTCTGAAGTTTTTCTTCCTACCAACTTGCACTTGTCTTGGAAGACAATCAGTAAAGACCAGGTTCCAACCATTTAAACATGTCAAAAAGTCCATGTGCTAATCCTACTGAGATCACTGTGACCTAAACACATGCCCAAGTGTTTTGTGAAGTAGAAATTAAGTATTCAACTAAATATTTGCAACTGTCAAGGGGCTTTGTCCAAATACAAGGTCTAGATTCTAAAAGCTAACATCTTTTTCCTTGTCATGTTAGAAATGCAACTAGGTTTGATCTAAAACAAAAGTTCTGGTTTGATCTAACCCAAATTTGTGACAAAAAGATGGGGTGAAAAGAGGACAATTTTACCAGAGACTCTTGGAGTCTGTTATTTATACTTAATCATGGGAAATATGAACTTCCAAAGGTAAGTGTTCATGGACAGACACACACAGACTCCAATCTCTGGGGAAAAAGCAAGTGAACAGATACAAAAGAAAAAAAACAAAAACAAACCAACAAAAAACCAAAACAAACAAAGAAAAGTTTTCATCACTAGCTCTTAGTTTTTAGATGACACAAGGACTTTCTACTCTAATAAAGCCTGCTGTATATTCTGGTAGTAACCTTCAGATTTGAAGAAACATTATATAAATACATAAGTTATATTTCTTTTTGTAGTAGGGGAAAATATTTCAAATGCAATAAAATAGCAGAGTGATAGCAGAATTCATGACTGTATAGTAGGCAACTTCCCATTTTTCAGATTCAATTGTACAAACTATAAACTGTTAAATTTCTCTAATAACTGGAAAAGCTGTGGGTATTTGAATTTACTTACCTGAATATTCATTTAGCAAATATCTTCAGACACATGTCTAGATACAGAGTTAATGTAATTTGAGTATTAGATTACACATAATATAAATCAATGTTTGACAATATCAAAATCCCATCAAACAGTGGGCCCTTCTGAAGCTATTATCAAATATAGTATATCACTATCACTGTGGGATAGCTGAGAATCATAGAATGCTAGCATAGGCTTGTTTTATTAAATTTGGTCAGTTTTCAGACCTTCCAAATAGGAATACTAAACATTTATTTTTCCCCTCTGGAAATTGGTTTTTTTTTTTTTGTTTTTTTTGTTTTTTTTTTCCTCCCCTCCTGCTTAATACAGTCGTCATCCCAATTCCTAGTGAATTTATAAAAATATTTTTTATCCAATAACCCCGGCAAGGTAAAAATAGGAGTTTTCATAGCAAATGATAAACAGGCTCATGGACTATGAGAGAAACTAAACTTATTTAAATTGCCATACATTCGCTACTGAATCACACATCAACATTTTCTTCTTATGTGTGTTGCTGTCCACCTCAGACTAGCAGTTTTTAAGGTGCAGAAGCATCTTTCAAATATATGCATCTAAGTCAATGATCAAGTTCCACACACTAGTGTCACATGCTTTAAATTTACAACACCTGCCCATCAAGAGCTGTCTTAAATAACAGCACCAATTGAAACTGCATTATTCTTTAGAAACTGCAGCACTTCCAATTCATAGAACAAAGGGGTGCTTACGTGGTTCTTTATATTACTAGATATAATTTTCTGAAATAAGGAAAATAAATGAAAAAACACATTTGAAAGAAGTTGCTGCACCTGCAAAAACACTCTTTAAGCTTACTATGAAATACAAAAAAGTGCACCCTTCTATATCTACATATAAAACATATTAGAAATAAAACTTGTGTAAAATGTTTGCTGTGCAAACTATAAAAACAGTCACTCAGTCAGTCCATTCTTTTTCCTAAAGGTTTTGTCACACTCTCTTGCTTCCTACTGCAGAGAATCGCTGTTATCCAAGACCAGCCCACTGATATTTGTTGTTGAGAGATCTCCTCCATCATCTTCACCGCTGTCTACAGATTCATCCTCACTTTGCCCTGCCATCATAACTTGCTGAACAGCCAAAGTAGCACCATCGGATGACAAAGACTGCAGACTGTCTACATTCATGTTGACTGGAGCTGTAATTGTTACAACAGCACCTGGAGAAGCACAAATTGTAGTACTTTAGCATCTTTCTTGGTTGGTAGCTTTAAGTAATATATGTTTATATATATGTAAGAGTTTGTTTCTACTCAACAGGAAGAAAACTTAAAAAACTAAATTGAAATAAAATCCCTATAGGTTGGAAAACACTTAAATATCAAAAAATGCTAGAATTAAGTTGGCCAGGAATAGCTTATCTGTGAACACACATTAAAGCAATTTTTCAAACAAGTCATCACAAAACCTCTTCTGCAAAGTACTCCAATTTCACTCATAAAAAAAAAAAAAAAAAAGAGTGTTCATAGAGACTCTTAAATGGATAAAGCTCCTGTCAGACCCAATGGAGGCCGAAGGAAAAGTTGCTACAAACTGGAATGGAATAATAAAACAATAAAGCAGCAGGTGGCAGGACAGAAAGGATAGCCCTGAGATTAAAGCAGTTATTTTTCTTTCTTAAATTGAGCCTATTCATTTGATTTGATGCTATGGAATTTACTTTAGACAAAGTCTTTGGAGGCTTTATTACATTTCTTTGCTTCTCAGTGTTCAATTTGAAACACATGAGGCATATATGGAATTGCAGATGCTCAGTCCCTGAAAGAGTAGTGAAAGGAATGCAAACAGGATGGGGAGTCCTGAACTGACATTGTAGTCCAATACTGCTGATCAAATAGAATGCTATTGACCTGCACTCACATACTAAGAAAAGTTAGTTGGACATCTAACATTTGTTATGTTGCTTCATAACTTTTGAAACAAAAGCAAGTCTCTCAAATAGAATAGAAAAAAACAAAACAAAGCAGTCTCAATTCCAGCAGAATACCCCCCACAACACAGGAAGGTTTTAAAGGATGAAAAATTGACACACTTCTGTTATGTTCTTTAAAATTAAAGGCACATTTATACTGAAATATCAAGGAGTTCCCCTACCCTCAAAGTCATCAAAATCTTCACTTCCCAGTTACAGTGAAATTAACTGTGGTTTAGTCAGTTCTCCTTACCATCTGACATCGTGAGCTCACTAGATTGCTGCTGAGCAACTCCTGAGGCAATGGAGTCAGGCCAGAACCTCTGAACTGGTCGGTTCTGTGCCGTTTTCTTCTTTGTTTTTGGAGTTTCAGAACAACTGGAATCCAGCATCGGCTGAAGAATTCGCCTTCTAGCATTGATAAACCTAAATTAAACCAAAGGCAAGAAGCACTTAAGACCACCTGGTTGTAAATTTTCTCTCCTTCAGATTCATGAAGTATTGAAGTATTCAGTGGGAAAAAAAACCCAAACAAAAACAACAAACCACAACACAACAACAAACCAGCTTAGTTTAACAGTCTTTTTAATGTGTAAAACTGTTTCTAGAACACTGGCATCCTTTGAATTTGGCATACTAGCTAAGAAGTACTTCTATCATTTTGCTGCTAGCAGCATTCCGCCCCGGCCCCTGAAAGAAATCCTACAGGCAGCATGACAGATGTACATTTCAAGATCTTGCTAAAAACTAGGCACCAGAAAACTTGCTGACAGCACAACTCTGAAAGCTGATACTCTTTGTGCCTTATGGTTCACCTACAGTCTAGCCTCTGCCTAACTTAGTTTGTTTGGTCTGGTTTCATTTACTTCTTTAAGCTTCCACATTACTTGTTTTACAGGCTGCCTGGCTTTCCAAGGTCTGGTTTCTCATCCAGGAGACAACAGCAAACACATTTTTCAGCTCTTTCCCAATTTCTTTTAGTTACCTGATTGTCACTTATTTACTTCAGCATGTTAATTAGTCCCCTTCTCCTTTCTCCTAGTGAAGAAGAAAGCACTTAAACCACATCTTGCTCAGCTACCAGCAGTTAAATTAACCAATTTCAACACAGCAAGATGTGGCAAGGAGCTGTGACCAAGGACTGATAGTATCCCTTGCTAAATCTGACAAAACATCCATGACCCATCTTTACCTGCAATGGAAGGAAGCAGGGTGCAGCTGGTAGGTCCACATGGTGTCATGCAATGCTTGGCAAAGACATTGGTCAGATCCCAGTACCACAAAGCTCCACTACTACCCTGTCACACAGGCACAGTTACATGGCACCACTGCTGGAACCAGTGTACTGCCACACCTTAACTATTCCCCCACTGGACCCCTCTGCAGCCATGCAGCCTGTGTCGTCTTTGAAATCTGAGGAAGATCCCTGTTGGACTTAGCTGCAATAATTTTAGGAACCAGTATCACAAGTGTAATAGGATGCATGTCAGCACCCTCACTCCCCTTTTCTGCAGGGACCTTAAAAATCTAGTAAAGATAAGGCACACTAAAACATGTTGAATCATTAACTAGAGTGGTTGAGGTAGTGACACACTCTGTTCAGACATCACTGCTCAGGGGATAACATCCTTTGATATAAGAACAGAATTAATATATGTTGACAGTAACTTCTTAAACATTTGCAACCATGTTTACCAGAGAATGCTTTTCAGAGCCTCAGCTCACTGAAAAGCTTTAAGCTTCAATTTCTTTACCTGCAGAAATGACACGAGTACCTCCATATCTTTCAGCAATAGAACAGAATGTAGTTCCTAAATGTTGCAAAGTTTTCTGTAGTCCTATGTAATTTAAATGACACAAGCATTATTATTCTTTACTATAAAATAATATGCTTGTGTAGGAGTGCTTATTTCTTGTATTTCTATATGTATTTTGTAAAACAGGTAGAACAGCAAGTCCAGCTCCAGATGTCCAAGTTATAGTCTTAACTGTTTCTTTATGTTGTAAGCACGTGGAGAAAATGACAGACATGAAGTAGGAGTTTTTGTTCTTACCAGTTGTTAACCTGGAGTAGTGTCAGATTTGTTTGTGCTGCAATCTGTTTCTTCTCATCCTCTGTTGGATATGGATGCTAAACAGGACAAAAGCGGGAAAAAAAAAAGGCATAAGCTTATTTTATCTCCTCATCAAAAATAAGAACTCATTTATTACAACTGATTAAAGCTGCTAGATTAAAACCACCTGACTCATTAAAAAACAAACTTTAGAAAACTCACTAGCTTTTATAGATAAAATAATTTAACAAAGAGTGCTTTGCTACATGAAACTGATTTTATCCTTGAAAGTGTATATGATACCATTAAACTACTCATGTGCAATTCAGAAGAAAAAGCTTCTCATGGCTGACAGTCTTCATTAAACAGCGTGATCCCTGGGCAACACAGCATGTGATAAGATCTGATTAGTTATGCTGTATAAAGGAAATGTCATATGAGAGTATTGACAAGCATTTTCTAGTTAAATAAGCCTCATCAGAACTAAATGGATGAAGAGAGCGTATGTCATGTAAGAAGCATACACACAGTTCCCATGCAACATTTGTCTATTGTAAAATAGTTGTAAAAGACAAAATATCAATCAACTAAACACTGTCATATAACTTGAGACGTATTTATCCTTTATGGATAAGCATTTATACAAAAGAAAGACATTCTATGAAATGCAAAGGTAGATACAATTGATATACACTAAAAGAATTGTTGGAAAGGAGATAAAGCCCCAAAATTTTAAATTCTCCCCTACAAAAAACCCCCACAAACACAGATGGAACTATTTTTTCTTCTGCTATGAAATCAGGGTGTAGAGAACATTAAGTTCTTGACATAGTAAAATGAAGAAAGATTCCTTTTAACAATGTTTATTGAGATCATGAAGTACAAATGTAGCATACTTATCAAAATAATAATCAAATAAACTGGCATTAGGTTGTGGAACTACTCCAAATGACTTCAGGGAAAAATGAACTGAGACCACACAAATGACAACAGAATAAAATCACCTTCTTTATGAAGTGAAATCATAGGAGACCACATAAAAGAGTTACATAAAAACCTGTGACTCCTAATCATGTTCAGTCCTTACCCCTATGTGCTGAAAAAGCCAAGATCTCATCACATTTGTAGCGTGCTTCGGAAGAACTCCTCTTTTATTTTTTGATGAGCCATCATCTTGATGCAAGATGCCTAGATCTTGGTTTAATTGCAACTGAAGCTGCACATAAAATTTTAGAAGAAATAAGGCAGTTAGCAAAGTAATAGCAGTATTCTGTATCAATGTATGAATAACTCATTTATAGAAGAAATGAAATTAGGCTTGAGACATGCTGATTATAAAAAGCTACTTTATTTGCTGGGGAAGAATTTCAAGAGCAGCTCTCCTACAATAGCATTCCAAAATGTTTTTATCCAGGGAGAATGCTATTTCTGATTTCTGTAATTTTCACACCCCATGTACCTTCTGTTTTAAGAATTACACCTACTATCAGACTCTGTATGCGATCTTGTGACAACAGCCAAATGCTGATTTACTATAATTTAGAATAAAATCCACCTATGTAGTACAAGTAAGGTGAATGATCCTCTGACTGCCCTAGGGATCCAGTTGCCTTTGCACCTTACGTAGTCATTTCCACATGTAAAAAGCACTTGAAAAACGCAATGCTGAATATACTCACTGTGTGCAAACAAACGGCTATGGAAGGTGTAAAACAGTACAGATTTAAGATCAATATTAAGGACTTAAGGAACTGCAAACAAATATGCTAAAGGTCCTGCTAAATAAATGCATCTAAACTCTCAAAGAGCAAGACAAAACACACAGTAGAACAACTAATTCACTTTACAACACTCCCGCTATTTTCCTTAAGGTTCATATTTCTTCCCCACTTTTGCTTTCTTTTTCCTATGGAAGCACTGAATCATTTGCACATCAGTCATCTGAACATTAGGGAACGTGTACTTGAATGCTTACACAGAGATATAAATTGCATATGAGGTTATATTTCTCTCAATCGTAACTGAAAAAATTCTAAATAATCTTTTAGACAATACAGAACAATTTCTTCATGCCAGTCATTATGTCTATGCCGTGTACGAAGCAAGTTTTAAACAAGGTTTAATCTGTGAAATTACAACAAGTATAAATTTGGAGGATATTTTTATTTCCAAAATAACATTTCGCATTCTAAACAATCTGCTTGTAAATGGAGCCTTTATAACGAAATTCCAATAGTTCTCCCCCAGTATTTTTCTCCTATATTCACTTTCTCCTATTCCAGCTTTCTGAAGGACTGAAAAAGAAGAATTTGAAGGATTTCCTATGAGTGACAAAGAACAGAGGTATAACCCTATGTATAGTGGGTTTGGCGATTCCTACCAACATCAAGAGTAGCCACAGATAAATTAGAAGCTCAAGTCCTTTTCTTAGTTTATTTTTTTCATTCAAAGCATAAAAAGCATTTTTCTTCAAAAACACTTCAGATTAGGAAAGTAACCTTTCAGGGAGAAAGGTGTAAAATATCTGAAGACAGAACTGCATTCATCCTAGAGAATAATATGAGCAAGTATGCTCATGCTACTGCCAATTAAAAAAGGTAAGAATACTTTAACAATCCTTTTATGGTTGAGAGGTCAGAAGAAGGAAGTCAAGATGACAATGAATCAGTGACTACCAACAGATTTTATGCTGTGGAGATGGTTAGCTCCTCATAGACATTTTAAAGTGAGCTTTATCTTTTATGGTATAAGTCCAGTGCAAAGATCTCACAGTCTCAACTAAATATTCTGAAGGCTTTATGGCAAAACATTTCTCAACATACATAAATTCTGAAATATATACAGTTCTACAGTGCTAGTAGTTGCCATTATGATAGAAGTAAAATTTCTGACAACAGCAGTGTGGCACCATAATGCAATATAGCAAATATACTGATCTGTAAATCTAGTTCAACAATTAGAAAAGTTTTAATAACTGGAAGTGTCTGTTTAATTAAGAGGTTTTTTTGTCTGGTGGGGTTTTTTTTGTTGTTTTTTTTTTTTTAATTGGGTTTAGGGGTGTTTTTATTTTTAAATCCATGCACCTACAATTTTCTGCCATCAGTAAAAAAAAAACAAGTCTTTAACAGGTAGGAACTATGGATGACCTTTTGTGGCAAGGGAGATCTGTTTGGGATCTTACGCCATGTTACGCCAATTGTAACTCCTATAGCAGTGCTTACATTATTTTACATTAGTTACTAGGAGTGTGTACACAGTGCTCATTCTGACTGTCAAATTTAAACCAAAACTCTTAAAACCAATGAAATTCATTTGCACCCAGAATATTATTCTGTGAAGCCCATGAAACAAACCTGAGAGTTCTGGATCCGAATAGTGCCAGGTGACAGTGCTTGTGTCACCACTTGACCTTGTGGAGTGACCACAGTGACTGGCTGATACACTGTCCCCCCTCAAAAGAAAACAGCAACAAAGACCACAAGTAAGTAAAAGCCCTTCAGATATCATCCTCTTTAAACAAACACATCAGCACTACAGACAAGAGTTTTCATAATGCACTAACTATTCTGTTCTAGTAAGCACGTAAGATGTACTCTACTATACTAATTTTTTTTTCTTTCCACAAAAACATGGTCAAAATTTGAATGTTTCCCTATGTTTTAGGTATCTAAACCTATTTTCAAAGGAAAATTTGTTGATTACTGGGCCATAAAATAGTTCATAATTTTGTTTTAACTAAGCTAACTTTTCAGCCAACAAGGGTCACAAATCCACAAATTTGTGGATCTACAAATCCACATATATGTGTCTCAGCTGGTTAGGGCAGAAGGCTGGGTGACACTTAGATGGCTGGGTCAACTAAGGTGACAGAATATTAATTAGTGAATGCATAGGGGATCCAGGGCACCAAAGCCATAATGCATGCCTTGTCTCGGAACAAGCCCTCTGCAAGTACACGCTGTAGAAGCAGACTGCTTTGCTAATCAAGGTGGGGGCTTTTTATTGTTTGTTTTAAAATCTTGTTTAGAAACAAGATAAAACATTTCAGTTCAAATGTCATCTCCATTAAAAAGTAGAACAACTTTGGACTCCGAGGATTTCACAGATTTGTAGGTATGGTTCTAAACTCCATAGAGAATGAGACAGTTAGCACATGCAGTATTTAAAGTAATGCATGTTTTTTCAAGCAGAATTCTTTTTTTTGAAGGAGAAAAAAAAAAGTAAAACACCCCAGACTCTGAAATGTCTTTCAACAAAAGTGGTGTTGCACAGAAAAATCTCTTCATATTACATATATGCAACCTCTGCTCACATATGTATACTTCATACACATACCAATGAAACAAGTATTAAGAAACCAGTAAGGCTGTGTTATAACAACTTTTCAGGTATTAGAGTTAAAAAACATGTTTTAAAGTACTTGTGTATTTTTTGTAAAAACTATACATGACACCTACATGAAGAGCAAGGTGTCAGTTTTTCTTTACTGTGTCATACCTGCTACTGTTGCCATAGTTACATTTCCCTGCTGCAATGCTGATGCTGGCACCATAATCCCTTGGGGACTGAGTGTGCCTGCAATGGCACTTGGAATTTGCTAGAAAAATAAAACAATTATTTGCTTGCATTTTTTTTTTAAGTTTGGTTGGTGTTTATTTTTTTTAAAGGATATAAAACATGTTTGTGTAATTTTGGTTCTAAAAATACATTTGGAGTTTAATCACAGGATTAACTTCAAAGAGAAAGAGACTTCATTAAGAGGTTCATCATTACCTACATTAACTTTCTCATTGTAACTAACCATTACCTTTGAAAACCCTCATGAAAGCAACTGTTAGAAAAAAATAAAACCAACCTGAGAAATTTTAGGAGAGAAATTATAGCTATATAAACACTAAGAGAAACAGTTTCCAAAAGCACAAAGGGAAAAAGATGAAAATGGACCCTTGATTCTCTTACTGCAATCATCAAAGCTTTAGCATTGTAGATATTACCTTAATACTTTCAATTTCAGAATAATGTATTAAGTGTTCAAGATGCCAAATATGTTTTATTATGTTCAGGATAGTTCTTACTCAACCCTGATCATGCAAACTTTGACACATTCCTTAATATGTATGACTTGAGAGTAGGAAGGCTCTTCTGAGGACACGAACAGGTTTGATCAATGGGCCAACACTAACTGTATGAGGGTCAATAAGGCCAAGTGTCTAATCCTGCACTGGAGTCACAACAACCCCAGGCAATGCTACAGCCTTGGGGAAGAGTGGCTGAAAAAGCTGCCTGGAGGAAAAGGACCTGGGAGTGCTGGTTGACAGCCAGCTGAGTATGAGCAGAAGTGTGCCCAGAAGACTAAGGCCAACAGCATCCTGGCTTCTATCAGGAACAGTGTGGCCAGCAGGTGAAAGGAAGTGATTGTGCTCCTGTGCTTGGCACTGGTGTAGCTGCACCTTGAGCACTGTGTTCAGCTTTGGGCCCCTCACTACAAGAAGGGCACGGGGGTGCTGGAGCAAGTCCAAAGAAAGACAACCAAGCTGGTGTAGGGCCTGGAGCACAAGTCTAATGAGAAGCAGCTAAGGGAACTGGGGTTGTTTAGCCTGGAAAAAAGAAGGCTGAGGGGAGACTTTATAGCACTCCACAACTACAAGGAGGTTGTAGCAAGACAGTGGTTGGTCTGTTTTCCCTAGAAACAGGACATTAAGAAATAGTCTCAAGCTGTGCTTGGGGAGCTTTAGGTCTGGTATTAGGGACATTTCTTCACCAAAAGGGTAATTAAACACTGGAATAGGATGCCCAGGGAGGTGGCTGAATCACCATCACTGGAGGTGTTCAGAAGATGTGGAGATGTGGCACTTATCAACATGGCCTAGCAGCAGACTCAGAGCTAGGTTAGTGGTTGGACTCCATGATCTTAAAGATCTTTTTCAACTAGAGAGATTCTGTGAATAATCCCTATTGTTACCAGTCCCTCTACAAAGATTGTAACAAACATACAAAAAACCTTTTAAAAGTTGTTTCTGTCTGATTTTAGCCTTTCCATTCCAAACTTTCAGACACCAAGACCTAAGTAAGGAGGTCCAGATAGTAAGGCTTACAAGCCATTGATATTTTTTAGAATAAATAGCATCAGATACATTAAGTCAGAAAAGGACCATGCCCTAAGACCAGACATCCTGTAGGTACAGAGCATCTAACAATGGAAGCATCAACCATAACATACTAAAACTGTCATTAATTAACTGTTGCCAATATATCACAAAAATACAAATTATTATTGCATTTAGGCAATGTCAAGAATATATAAACTGAGGTTCAGATGTACAGAAGTGGGTCCTGTTAATAACTACACAGGCACCCCAGGTAACATGCAATGACCTACATGTTATGACCACAGTCCATCAGACATTGTCTATTTGTTCCACATCTCAATATTCTAATGAAGCAGACTAGACTAAGGAGACCCTCCTAATATGGAAACTGTTTACTCCTTTGTTTATTCTGTTTCCTAGCCTCCTTCCCACAAAATATCAATTCTGAATACCTCTATTTGTTGAACTGAGAGAAAATCATAAAAAGAAGACAGACAAAAAAAGTGACTTTGTGTTCTGACACATTTCAACACATTTGCCCATTGGGGCACACACAGGTGTGCACAAAAAACACAGCTCTTTCTACTCTTAATAACTGATTTTGAGGAAGTGAAACTGCAGGTAATAGCAACAGAAGTGGTTATAACTTCCTAAGGAAATCTAAGTGTAATTGTATTTGAAACAAACCTGAGATTGCACAGGTGAATAAGGACTTCCAGGCTCTCCACTTAATAGAGTTTCACTGTTCATTTTTGTCTTCAGGCAGGCAATGTAACGGCTACAGAAATCCTTGCAGAGTTCATTAACCTTTTCTAGCTCAAGGAGATGAATACGTAGAACTTGGATTGCTTTTACCATCTAGGGAAAGAAGTAGAAAACTTTAGAAACAAAATAATTTAAAAAGCATTTAAGGTGAGATTTAGACAAGCATTGCTTTCCAATAACAACAACCATCCAGCTAAATAAATGAAGCAGAGCTATTAAGTGTTGACTGGAGTTCTCTAGCTCTGACCATTACACTCCTGAAATGTGAAACAAACATGTTTACATATAAACCTATATCATTCCACAGCCTAAGAAAACTATCATACAGGGAAAGCAAAAAACAACACTCTATCTCTGTCACACGGGACACTTTAGAAAGACAGTGCACAGTTAAGGTATACAAGGAGCACGGAAGAAGCCTGCATGTCCATGTGATCTTTTATCTCTATTATACAGCTATGGGTCATATACCACACAAGACCAAAGGTGGAGCAAAGCAATCCCATCCATAATTATTTGGAAAGCATGGTTGGAACAGCATTGGTATCATCAGATGTCTTGAGCTACATGAGAAGTATCAGGTTCAGTTCCACATTACAGCCTGACCTATGAAACCCAAAAGTGTACAGATGAATTTGAGGTACACTAAGAAGACCCTTCTGTGACTTAGAATGAAGTTGTCATGCTGATTGCCAAGAGTGAGAAATGCACAGAAGATGGCCTTCCATCTCGCCTTTAATAAAACTACAATAGCTTTCATTTTTCTATAAAATTAGAATTCAGAGGCCCTGAAGTTCAAGCCTTGATGAACAATGTGACAAAATAAAGAAGCAGTTCTTAGTCCTAGAGGTCTTAAGTTTCTCTGAAATTGTATGTCAAAGATTAACAGCCCCAGGGTATAATCTTGTAAGAACTTTCAGGTGTGGATATTATTTCTGAAATATAAACCAAATACAAAGCACTAAACCCAACATGAAATCTATGTTTGAACAAAAAAGAATCAAGTACAGGAGACACTGCAAAAAAATACTTGTAAGCTTGGGTAGCTAACTGTATTATATATGGCCTAAAAACAGCTTAAGTGATTGTAAAGGGTCATGGCAGAAGATCAAAAGCTAAAAATCAAATCCAGATGGTCTAAATTTTCAGGAACCAGCAGAAAATCCATGACATTCAAATAGGCAACATAGCACATTGGCAAAGTAATTATCTAGTGTGCCACTCCCCAAGTTTACTTGCTATGCTAGATCTCAAAAGAAAAAAAAAAAAAAAAAAAAAGCGCCTTCAGTTTTAGAAAAATGAATAAATTATATTTTTGAAATATAGTTCAGAGCTATGTTTAGCATTACCTAGAAATTTTTTTCCTATATAGGGTCATTTACCTGGCTAGAGTTCTGAATCCAGTGACCAGAAGTGATAGCATAGTAAGTAAATGGCTTATTACTTCTAATAGCCAAGTGGGACCTGAAGTTGCCTTTGTTCAAAGTACCTGAAGGAGATCATGATAGGCAAACTCTTGTGTGTACTCCACTGCACCATGACTTTAGTTTTCACTGTGGCAGATCTCTGTTTTTTCATTTTTATGTTGTATGACACTAAACCAGTGTAGAATATTTTATGTTAAAATAAAGTAGAAAAAAAAAATTAAAAAACAAAAAAAAAAGGAAACCTTATCCCTTCTCAGGGCTAAACAGAAAAAAAAATAAAAAATAAAATGTGTATTCAAAATCACGCCTGCAGAAAAACCTGAGCTAGACTTGTGGCAGCTGACCCAAATTGAAGTCTAAGAACTCATGACCTATGACACCAAAAGCCTTTGAAATAATACGTGCAATAGCCCAGAGCTGAGGTATGTAAAACACCAATCTTCTAAAACAGCTCTCAACAGTGGCTGCTGTTTAAACACCTTTAAACATGACCAAGTAACACTACGCAAATTTAAGTAGATTTTAACAGAGAAGATAATCTATATGCAAAGATACTCTGCTCCTTTCATAATTATTAATTCCTGTTCTGTAATACTGCAATAGCCAAAGAGTTTCAGGGACAAAAAAAGCTTCAGTTTCTTCCTGTGTGGCAGACCAACATATATTAATGAATGCCTTAAACTTTCAGTCAAAATGGAAGCAACAAAAATACACCTTTGGACACATAATATTTGGCCCTTTTAGCAATTAGTTTTGCTCAGTAAGGATGTTTTTTCCTTAAACTATTACCCATATTTATATTGTTTATTGATCAGCATTTCTTTGGAGGAAAAATAAAAGTTTTTTCAGCTTAAATTTAGTTTCTAATTCATGGCTGATAATTGAAGTGAAAAGTATAAATTAACCACAAACCAAGAATTAGTAACACTATGCTGGTTTCTGCAGAGCCACACACAGTCACACTACTCCTGCAGGAAGCTGTGCTACTGTGGTTAGGAAGGCAAACAAAACTTTGTATATATGCCATGCTTGTCACCAGGACTTATGTACTCATTTACAACCACATTAATTGTGGCCATATGGCTCCTGCTCTCTTGCAGCATGGGTGGACCAAACTTAAATTTACTGTCAGAAGTTCACATTTTCCTTGAAACTAAAAAAATAAGGAACTCCTAATAAAATCACAAAGGTAATACAAAGAAACGTTTTCAAACAGATCACAGCAACAGTAATATTTCATTCCCATATTCTTAAATGGCACACCTTAAAAATCTGCAGCTACCCTGTTTTTGCTATTTAGTACTACCAAGTAGAATATGCTCCAGAACAATTAATTTTTATAACCCACTTGATTCAGTCTTATCAGACATAAACCTGGAGCATCATTTTAGAGAAATGCACAAAGACAAAGGTAACCATGAGATACATTGTTGAAACTGTGGTAAATAAAGATAATAAACTCTTAAGCAGAGAAAGATGGATCACTGAAAAATTTCTAGTTCTTCCTAAAGCTGCTATCCAGACTATATTAACATATAAATATATTATCCATTAAATCTGAGGACACCCTTAGCCCCAAAAATGCTTTGTATGGTGTCTGTGCCCTGTCTTTTCAGGGCCTCAAGCACATGGTGATTCAAAGGGCACAAAACACACAAATGTACACCTTACTCATAATCCCTAGCTAGATATATGCACAATATTTTACAGATTTCAATGCACCTAATATAAGCATACATCAAATACATATGTGCATAGCATATACAAAAGAATCTTCAGTTAGTGACAAGCAATATTCTCACTAAAAGGACTTCTCATTTGCAAAAAACTAATTAAAATACATTGACTGCTCACCTGCCTTCCTGAGCAAATCCTTCTGTGTAAATTTAAGTAACCAGGGGAATAACAAATTCTGTGACAGAGGGTACTTTGTTGTAATTTGGTTTTAATTGGTAAATAATACAGGACTAGGAAAGGTATGAATATATGTTTATGAGACAGTTCTGCACATTACAATAGTAAGAATACTTTTTAAAAGATGGAAAAGCATGGTTTCTTCACTCAAGAATATTCAAATGACATCAGCTGGCTTCACCATAACTTGTACTGACACAACTAAAAATCCCGTAAGATAGTCTTTGAGAAAAGGATACTGAACCAAAAATCCTTACCCCAAATGAAACAAAAAAACTTGGGGAGTGTCTTCAAAAAATAGAATTGTCCTGTTCAAATTCAAAAGTGAGAGTATATTTAACACCCCCATTTTTGTATTGTTTCTAGACTTGATAAAGTCATAAATAACCTGTTCTGACCTCACAGCTGACACTACTTTGTGAAGAAGGCTGTAGTACAAATCTCTTGAGCTTGCAATCATAGAATGCAACCTGAATTATCCTGCAGTACTGTGAATGCAGAAACTAAAAAGAAACTAAAAAAGCTACTCATACATGGGAAGAGTTTACTCTGAGCAAATAAATTGTAATAAGTAGTGTGCTAAACAAGAAGCAGTAGCCATCCTGAGGCAAGGTAGTGTAAGAATTATTAATAGGTCACTGTCTTAAGGCATAATGCAATCTGTAAATGCTCTAAAAATTATCTGCACTCATGCTGAACAACTTCCTAGACATGGAGAAACCTGTCCATCTAAGTCCACAAAAGGATACTCATGAAGAACAAAATAGACACTGGTTCATTGGTATATTCCAAGCTCTCTTTTATCTAAATATGAGAAGATGGAAAAGGGTAAAGAGCTCCAAACAATGATACTTCTTGTTATGGGGATACAGCTAAGCACACTTCCAGAAAGAAGCACATGCACTTGAGAACCTCCAGCTAGCAATACAGATCACCAAGACCTGGTTCTCAACAGTGAACATGTCTCTTCTGATACCAATGCTTGATATGACTACAGTGAATGCACAGTAGTAATCCAAAACGGAGGAAGTTACAGCTCTGGCAAAGAAAGCACAATTCCAGTCTAGTTAAGAACTCAACTCTCAGTTTCCACTTTCTTCCTACAGGGACTAGGATTTGTAAAGGGGAGGTCTGCAGCACTTCTTCCAGCTAATCAGTACCAAGTCCAAGTTCAGAAGAGATCAGTGGGGACAAAGCACAATTAACCAAGAATCAGAGAACAAAATTGTTGAAAACATCCCTGTAGAAGACATTCCAAGATAGAGTATAATTCTGACTTCAATAATATGCTACTCCATATGCATATCTAGCAGAGCTAAATACTTACTGCAAAAAGATCACAAACTTGTACCTCATTTTTCTACCTCCCTACAAAGTTTAACCTGTGTGGTCAGAGCCAGTGAAGTTGGAAGGGAAAAGTTTCAAAGTTTTGTTCGTGGCCAGTAGTTCCTCAAGAGCAAATCCTGTAACTACAACAGAAAAGACACCTCTTTGGCCATTTATTAGGGATAGACTGGAATTCCTGGGATGGTTCCAGTCCAAAGACAACTACCTCTTCTGACTGGAGGATGAATCTGTATTAAAAGACATACCTATTATGCCAAGAATTCCTAGATCTCAGGACAAGCTAATAAAATCTGTCCAGGAGCTAGCACTGAAGCTTCAAGGTTTCTTTCAACAGATCTTAAAGAGTTGAACTTCCTTGCTGGTCAAACTGACTTAATGCCTGTGCCATCCAGAATAACGTTCCGTGGCTCTCTGGATGAAAACCAAGCTTTTCTTTTGGCATACTCAAAGCATTTCAAGTGAGTGCATAATGTGAAATGTTGTCAGGACTGCAAGAGGCCCTGAAAATTAGCATCTCTAACCCTTCACAATTTCTGTTATCTAGTCAATTAGCCCACAGGCAATACAGAGCCTAAAATGATACTCTTTTTTGGAGCCATTAGTTTAAGCTCCATCAGAAAGCAGTAGTAGTTGAGTGTGCAGCATAATTGAGTTCTACATTACACTTCCAAAAAGAAGCAAAATGAAAAAACCCGAAACAGCTGAATTAGCAGCAAATTTTCTTACTGCAGGCAGGGCTGTGACTCTTTTCAGACAGGACTTGAATTTGTCTCATTGTAGGACACTGAAGTCATCTAAGTTTAGCTCTGGTTCCAAGTTTATGAATGTTAGTGACCAAGCATTTACACCTTACATGTGTGACTCTGCTGGGGTCAGATAAAAGCACAGGTGGAAAGCAAGTGGTTGTCTGTCCCCACCTGCTCCACCTTTCTGGCTTGTTCTAATTAGCAGTCTTCACTAGCTTCTTCTTTGAAGTGAATGGCTGATGTCATGCTGGAATCAAAAAGGGAGGGCCAGCAAAAAGAGAAGACCTAAGAAAGCTGCATAATATTAGAATACCCTTCTATAGAAAAATATTTTTTCATCTGTATAAAAATGTATGTATTTATGTGACACCAGGCAGAAAGAACTGCTCAGCTACAGCCTTCTCTATGCAAGCACCAGTATTTCAAGATGAAGAAGAGACTGAAAAACCATACTAGCTGTCACAACTTGGCAAAAACTCTGCTCTTTTGCTCATTGCCCCTGACAAAATAAATGAACGGCCTGTCAGAATGTCAGCTGTTCAGAGTCCCCAGCCTTCAGGACAGGCAAAGGACAAGTTGCACTCAGATTTCATTTGGTATCTAGTAATAGCAAGTCATGGCTAATGATACGACTGCAGAACAGGAGTTCAGCGCCAAAGATTCTTGATTTTGCAACACGGTTCCAGTTTAAGATAGTACTGACCTCAGCAGGCATGGAATAGGACACAAACAAATACTTCCTCATCTGTCTCAAGCAAAATCAGCTAGATTTAAGCAGCTCATCAACAAAGGAGAACAACACGTAAACAAGATTTTGCCACCACTGAAAACACAAACAGGTCAATCATAAGCAGGTCAAACAGGAAGGTCTATTTGAACACAGCAGACCCATCTAAAACCCAAGTGAGGTGTACCTGAGAGAACACCTGTGTACAACCAAAAGCACGTGATGCAGGCCATGACACACAGGATCTTTGGAAAACTAATCTTTGAAGGCTCACAGACACCTCAGAATTATTGAGGTCAGAAGGGACCTCTGGAGATTGTTTAATGCACCACCCCTGCTCAATGCAAGGCTAACTAGGGCAGGTTGCTCAAGGCAATGTCCACTTGGGTTCTGACCATCTCCAAGATAAGAGACTCCACAACCTCTCTGGGCAACCTGTAACAGTATTCAATCACCCTTAGAGTAAAAATATTTTTTCTTATGTTTTAAGGGAACTTCCTGTGCTCCAATTTACACTCATTTCCTCTTGCCCTTTTACTGGGCACCACTGAGAAGAAGCAGAGTGTCCGTCTTCATTGTCCCATTAGGTATCTAGAGACATAGACAAACCTTCACTGCTGCAGACTGAACAGGCTCTGCTTGCTCAGCCTCTCTTCATATGAGAGATGTTTGTCTCCCAGTAATCATTTGGTCCTTGGTTGGACCCTTTGCATTATATTTATGCCTACTAGAGGGGAGCCCAGAACTGCATCAAGCAATTCAGATGTCTCTCACCAGTGCCAAGCACAGGGAAAGGATCATGTCCCTTAACCTACCACAATGGTCTTCCTAACACAGCCCAAATACACTGAACTTCTCTGTTGCAAGGATGCACTGCTCTCCCACATTTGGCTTTCTGTCCACTAGTACTGTCAAGTCCATTTCCACAAAGCTACTCTTCCATCTGTTTGGCTCTGAGAGTGTACTGCTACTGCATTCCTCCCTAGGTAGGAACTCGGTGATATTCCAGTTTGTCTATTTCTCCAAAAGCAACAAAGTATCACTGAATGGTGGCACAGCCATCTGGTCATCAGCTACTCCTAGTTTTGCAGTGTCTGCAAACCTTCCACAGGTACACCCTGCCCCATCATCCAGGTCATTAATGAAGATGTTGAACAGTATTGGTTCCAGTATCAAGCTGTGGATTACAACACTAATGACGAGCCCTCAATGAACGTCACACTGCTGATTGCCATCCTTTGAACCCACCAGTTCACCCAGATAAGCCCATCTCGCTGCTCACTTATCTAGTCCATGTTTTACCAGTTTGTCTATGAGAACATTATAGGAGACAATGTCAGAAGTCTTACTAAAGTCAAGATAAATTGCATCCATTGCTCCTCATCCAGTGAGCTATCTATCTATTAAATTTCAAATGTGGCTCTGAAAAGAAATTGGGATTAGAGACATAAGGGAGAACAGCGTATTTGTGTTGAATTCAGAGAGTTACAAATGAAGACAATAACCTGAGGTTTAGCAAATCAGCAGATCAGCAGGCTTGCTTCAAGCAGAACAGAATTAACTGCCAATTTTGAATAAAGCATTGAAGGCAAGTACAATCAAACAATCTCTGAAAAAAGAGCCATGGAAAAATTTGTGTCTTCAAATTCTCAGCTGATGTGCAAGTAGCACTCCAGAGGTGTCACTGACAGCAGTAACAGAACACTGAATATATTACAAAGTAGAGGAGATAAAAAACTGATTCTAAAATGGTAAGTAACCCTGGTAGTCAACTTTCTAGACACCTGGGTCAAACCACAAGATCATGAAACTGGTATGCTATCTGGGGAATTGTGTGTGCCACTCATTAACAAACAAAGATACCACAAGATTTTGTACATGTGCAAATTAGCATCTGTGATGAACTGCAGGTTTTACCCTGGACTTAGTCATCTTCAGAAACTAATAGCTCTTTAAAATATTTCTCTCCTTCTCCCTCAAAAATGCACATTTTTTTCCCTCCTCAAATTGGTCCGAGTGCTTTCCTGTTCAAGAAAGTTCAGTAGCCCTCAGCCCCCAAGGATTTCTGCACTCCACTGGAACTGCTGTACTCATCTCAGACAGATCATCTCATTATAACCATGCTGAAGTACTTATTTGTGCTTACAAATGTAAGACAATCATTACATTGTGCTACACCACCCATATTTCAAATAAAATAATTTAAAAAGTAAAGCACCCCACACTTCTGCTTTTCACAGCACAGGGAGTAACTAAAGAAGAAAATTATTATTTCCCCTTGCTTTTATTTTTCTCCTTTCATTTTCTATTTTTAATTCCTACAGATGTAACAGTATTTCTGCTACAGGATTTATTCATTGAACTATTAGTAGGTGTATCAATGCTTCTTTCTACTTAGAAGAAGTCACTGTCTGTATCAATATATATTGATGAAGTGAGCTGCATCAATATTTACCCATAAAGATCTAATGACTCAGATACTAAATAGAGATTTTGGGGGTTCAGTTCTATCCTAGTTGCAACTTTGACCAAAATGACCAATGCCTGTTCTTCAGTTCTTCTTCATTTATCAACTGAGAATCTTTCCACTGAGTATGATTATGTATCATATTATGTGCTTTCCCGTCATTCTAAAGGCCACTGTGTTAGAAGATGCCCCAGAACAAAAATCTTATTTAAGCCTCAAAAAGTTTAAGCCTCATAAAAATGTCTGTAAGACAAATTGATGCACAGCCAAAGCTGTAAGAGACCTTTTTGAAATCAGGCAGATGAGTGCAAAGTGAATAACTTGATCTATTTTGAAGATGATTTAATCTAAAGTGACTTTATATTTACATAGGCTAAGATTATTGATACAATGCATTAAGATACTTCAATCTTGGACACTGTAAATTCAATTAAAACATTAAAAAAAGGAGCTCAGAAGTTAACTTTTTATGCCTTCTTAACTAGAGCTGTAAAAGCTTGCCTCACTCTAGAACACACCATCTTCTGCCTTCTTTATTCTCACACTGATCTGATTATATATAAAGGCTTCTGTAGCTCCACCTTCCATGACACTATTTATATACTGTCTTCCCAGAACTTAAGTACACTAACAATTAGTCATAAAGTGCTTGGAAAAGAATCAAGTTATACAGAATCACTATTCAGGCTCTTGAAAAAACAGCCAAAATTAATTAATTTTTTTGCAACAACATATGTCCCTCCTAACATGCTGTTCACTGCAACACTCCTGCCAATTCTAAGCAGAATCTCAGCTTTAAGTCTTGATTTTGTTTAAGAGTCTTCTCCAGGTACATAACATTAGCCTACCCACAGAGAGTATAATTTGTGCACAAAAATCCTTTTTAGATATCAGCTTGAGAACACTGCAATTTCTGTTATTAACAACCTCCCCAGAAATTTAGCTTTGTTTATGTACTTCAGATATTGAAGTAACTTTTTCTCTTATGAGGCAGAGTCAAGGATGAGCACTTGTTGCCTTACACAGTTCCCTTAAAGGAACATGTTTTCAAAAATTAAACTAAACATGTGACCACTATAATTCTAATACTCTTGAACATGCTAAAAACTAGTTGCAACATGACTTTAAAGATATGAAGGCAGACAGATAGTTTTGAAACCAGCATGCCAAGAGAGGTATCCTCAAGAGATGTGATTCAAGAGGGAGACTAAGGGACTGAGGAAAGCACAGCTTCATCACAGGAAGGGCTTTCAGAAAGCCTGAGGAAGAAAATGACATGTCAAAAAAAAAAAAAAAAAAAAACAATTTGTTAAATTCTAAGCTCATCTTGTAACAGCTCTTCTCCCACATTAACCAGATGAATCGTGATTTAAAAAAAAAAAAAAAAAAAAAGAGCATCTGGAAAGCGCTTACACTGACTACACGTTTTTTGAAAAACATATGCTATAAACTTAACACTCTAAAACTGATCTGCAGAGTCACCTGGCCATGGCAAACATATGTTACTGCTCATCTCTTATACACTGATTTCAGACAGCTTAGAACAGGAAACAACTATGAAGGCCCCAACAGAAATTTAAAGAAAAGAAGAGAAAGAAAGGGTCAGAAGAAATGAAAAAAAAAAAAAGTTCTCTAGATTAACATAAAGAATAATTTCTTGCTGGAAGAAAAATGTGTAGAGAAGCCAAGAGTACCAGCTGACATCAGAAATTAGGAAGAAGAGGCATATACGATGATTGTTTCAGAAATAAAAGAAATGGATTAAACTTACCAAATTATCTGTTTCTGGATCTTCACAGAAAAAGGGTTTTCCTTCTTTCTCTTGCTTCCTTACAAAATTTTCAATATCTACATCAAAACTAGCAGAAGTTGTTCCTTCTGAGCCTTGGGTAGATTGTTCACATTTTTCAAATAATAGTGCTAACAAGGGAAATAGTGGGTGCCTAGAATAAAAGTTAAAATACATGAATATGCATTTTCACTTACACGTTCACCGTTAAACAGTAAGACATGTAGCTCACATAAGGTAACAATCACTCATATAGGCAACAGGCAAGTCTTGAAAGAGACTGCATGTAACAGCACTGGCTATAGTGAAACAACATGATGAAAGTTTGTTGGTTTTTTTCATTTACCCCACACTCCAGAGACAAGTAAAGCAGTAGAATATGTATAGTTAGCGAAGAGAACAATCACAACCTAAAAAGCTACAACATACTATTTATTCAGTGTAATTTAGTGGCAAGAAGTACATTAATACACTGCATTGGAAATAAGCATTATGCTCCACAAATAGGATGAATGCCAATTTAAATTATGAAATAAAGTCTGATAAAATACATTTATTCTTCAATGTGGGCCTTTTTTATCTATCACAAATAATTTTACAGAAATAAGAATAGTATGCAGGCTGTACTCGGAGGTCTCCTATGAAACCATGCTCAGAGCAGAAGATGATTTTATTAACACATCTGTAAATGAGTGAATACCTAATTTCTGCTTCAGGTTTTTTGGTCTGTTTTGTTTGTTTTATTGCAAACCAGTAATAGCTATGTCTTTATAAAGCACTTAAAAGTGAAAGAACACCTAACCTCATCAAAACTGAGCATGCTGCTTAGCACAGCACCTAACACTGGAAAAACAGCATCTTTATGCAGTTTGAGCTAATTACTGGGCAAAGAAAAGGAACCAACAATCAACCTAATTACAATAAAAATAAAATCTCACACTAAAGATAAAAACTAGTATAACAAAGATTGACCATAACTGAACAGTCTCAGTAGCTTTCTAAATTTATCTTGTACTTTAAATGCAGCCACCTTTATAGTATCCTTTAAAATTATGCTGAAATTGAAGAACCACAAAATAAACGGAAGTTTTTTTCTTTTTCCCTTGGCTGAAGGCCAACAGTGGAGCAAATCCGATCTTGTTCTTTCTCTGCAAGCTACTGAGACAGTTAAGCAAGAGATCATCTGATTTTAAGGTACCTCTTATCAATTAAAAAAAAAAAAATCATTACCCTTCAAAAGACAGAACACAAGCCCATTACTACCTGTAAATGGCCTGCTTGTCTGCATCCATTGGAGTCTGAGATTCTACAGGGGCAGGACTCACCCCTTCTGCATCAGTTTCGGAGCAGTTGGGATCTTGTTCAGTTTTTAACTCTGTTACTACTTGCATCTGTAGAAAATGATTAAGTTATAAGTAATTCTCTATGTTTGATGTAAAATAAGTGTAGTTTTCTAGGAAATAGCAATGCAAAGGGCTACTAAATTGCCAGAAGGTTGGTATGACTTGGCACTTACTAAAAAAGCCACAGCAGTAACAAAACTGTTCTTTTAATCCTTGACACTTTTTGATGGCTAGTATAAAGGTCACTTCTGAGTTTCAGCACTCAGCTTTAAAATGGGAATGACAGATATTAACAAATTCTGAAAGTATTTTGTCTCTGAAGTGGTTATTTTTGATACAGGCTAGAAAAGAAAAGGGATTTTTTTTTCTCAAAAAAATTAGGGGGATGTCTGCATAAAACATCTTCAGGATGAAAACAATATTAAGTTTCTACTTGTAAGTTGACTTTCTTAGTGTTTACTGCATATTACATCAAGATACTGAAGAGATACTGAAGTTTTTCTTGTACACTGAAATGCATATTTTCTCACAACTAAAATATTCTCTGTCCATCCAATCTTTCAGTTATTAGAAGAATAACCTCCCCTGAGCTTTACCACTCAAATCTGCATATTGTAAGAACAAATTATTTTAGAAATATCAAGCTACTGAAGAAAACAGCAGTAACTGCTTTTACAGAGGCATTTAGCACAGTTACACAATCTGCCACTGCTGGGAAAAAAGAAACACAGAGCCACAGCTTCTGAACTGCACTAGAGCCTGGTAATGCCTTTGAGGTACTTCAAAAGTGCTGAGAGTAGTTTTGCCATCACCTCCAGCTAAATATCTTTATGTCTAAAAGGTCTTTAAGAAAGACGAACTCCGAAAATCAGTTTCCACGCCTTAACCCAGACTTGGTTTTCTCCCCTATGAGCACTTGGGAACATCAGTACAAAACCACTGCAATCTTTTTTTTCTACTTTAACCCTAGCAAATTTTATCTTAAGTATAGGGCAAACATTGTTCTAGATATCACCAAGCAGCCACAATTGACACGTGCAGGAAAGAAGTGTATAGATGGTAATCCTCTGCCCTCTTTTCCCACAAGATGTACCTACCACATCACTCCAATTGAAGGACTGCCCTCCAGACACAGAACCTGACGCCAAGAGAATTTAACCGATTTCCACACAACTTAAGCAAATGGAATTCATACTAATCCCAACAATAAGTCTGGGAGAAGTAAAAGGTTTGTCCTTTATTACCTGCTGAGGCCAAGCCACCTCCTAGCAAAACCAGAAACTGAGAAAATGCCAGCAAATCCTACCCAACAGAGCAGCCTGCCTTACAAAAAGCTTTCTCAGCAAGCATCGATGATTTTCTTAACTAGTGACAAGAAGGAGGAGCAATATAAAAGGGGGTGATGAATACAAGTTAGTATAAATGTTAAGCTATACATCTGAGGAGTCTGAAGGGAGAGTGCATGTTCATTTAGGGCTCTCACTAGGAGGCAATAGCTCAGTTAAAAGTCCAAGCTGTTTTTTGTGGGCCATTTCCAACTAGAAAAGCAGAAGGCACCCAAGTTACCTATCTTGGTTACCGCAAGCTTAAAATACAAAACAAAGAGAAAGCAATGCTCTTCCCAACCTGCTCTTTACAAAAAGATGTATTATTTTCAATGATCTGTCACAGGATGTCATGCATTTTCTAGGGCCAATAAAGTAAAAGATATAAAGTAGGTGACAGGAGAGAGAAAAATAAGAATTACAATAAAAGAAGCAAACAACAAAAATAAATAAGCCCCAACTGCATTCAGATAAACATCTTTTTCTAAGAGATGGAAAAAGTTGATTTTCTTCTGACTGTTCGCCACTGTTGCCATCTGCTGACAGAAGTTCTTATATTTACTTCTTAGGCCTGACACATAGTAACATAAAAATGGGTCTACAGAATACAGCCAAGGGCATGACTTGCCTCTCGCTAACAGTATTACCACTTAGCAATTCAAATTGCTGCACTACAGCCAGTTGTATAAGAAAGTATCATGACCAGACATACCTGAGTATGCATACATGTGCTTTTTGTTAACAGAAGAAAAGCCCACTGATGAGCTTTCTAATTAGTAATTCTAATCAGTAAGTTCCTTGAAATGAGTTCAAGAATTTTAGCAGTTCGCAGCCTGCAGCATAATTGCATCAACTTAGATTGATGCAATTACAGCAGCATATGATTGTAGATCACTGAATTTATCCTTCACTTACTCTAGACCAACAAGCCTGTGATTGCATGGATGTTATCTATCCATTGTAACTCCAGACACATAAGAACACTGAAGTATATTATACACAAATAATTACAAATGTCCATTTGACTTTCTTAAAAAAAGAGAACATTACAGCATAAAATTCATATAGAACAGATTCAGAAGAGAACCCCTTATCTAACCATTCTTACGGAAGTTAAGCAAAGCCATGCAAAGCCTTTAAGAAGTATCTAAGTCTAAAACTGCAGCTTATCACTTTAAAGTTCTTGTTTTACAAACAACAAGAGATGCTTAAACAATGCCAAAGCTGTAATTAAGGACAGAGTAATTATCTTTTTTTTTCTCTTGCTAACTGTATTTAATTCACAGAGAAAGAATAAACACACTTACCTGCTGTCCATCTTGATAGTTGTCTATACTTAATGTCTGTGTTGCCATCATGGTTAATGAAACGTTAATTATGTCAAATCATCGTAAGTATGAACAAATACTCTTAAAAAAAAAAAAAAAAAGAAAAAGTCAGTCACAAGTGTGATCACTTAAAATCCAGTTCTAAATGATTAAAAAAGATTAATGCACACTTCTGCCCCCCCCCAAAATCAAGTGTACTTACAATGTCATTGGTGTTTTCTCAAAAGAAAAAAAAATCCGTTCAGAAACAGGTTTCACCATCAAAAACTTCATTGTTTCAATTTATATTTTAACATAGGATCTTTCATAAGAGGCTGAGGTTCCTTTACATAAACAAACTTGAAGTAAACTTTTTACATTTGTACCACTTAACTTATTCTGAAGTAATACACAAACTCTAGAAACAAGCAAAAAGCTATGTGTCTGTATTTTGAAAAAGCTAAAAAGTATGTTGAGTAACTGAAATAATAATAGTCTGCAACTGATGAACCAAATGTAAAAAGTGTTAAGGAATTCCCTATTTCCTTATGAGTATGAATCCCCTATTTTAAAGTGAGGTCCTGAAATTACTCTGAGAAACCAAAGTCACAAACCACTTCTGGCATCAGGAATCTCACATCCAAGTTATTTAAGCCTCAGCAAAGAACAGAACAAGATCTAACATTCATTTAAACAATTGGGCCTATGTGATTAGATAGTCTCAAAAGCAACCTAGGAATTCAGGTTCCATTTTCATAGACTTTTTATATTTTAGAATATATTACTTTCAATAAGATTTGTAACACAAGTTAGTTTATGAATATTATTCCCTCTAAGCACTAGCTGGAGTTCGGTGGCTGGAAGAGTTAAATGCTAAAGTAAGACATTCGATAATTGAAAAAAACAAAAAACAAACCAAAAACCAAACCAAACAAACAAAAAAAACCAACCAAAACAACCCCACCACATTAAAAAAGTTAGTATACCACCACCACCTGATAGTTTATCCATTAAATTACTAATTTACATCTCATTTTCTTGTCAGATTAGCAGCCATTACAACTGAAACCACATATTCTATTAAACTGTTACCATTAAATATCACCATAGAATTCAATTTGCCTTGACACACGGAAGTCCAGATGTTTAGCTAATATTTTAACATATTCATACTAAAAAAAAGAAGATGGAGCTCAAGGAAGATTACATCCAGGTATTAATTCTGGGTTTTGTGCTATCCTCCACTTATGTCAGTACCTATGTATTACAATTTCCACCAGCTTAAGACCTGACATAAAAACCTTTTTCTTTGTAATGCATTGTCACTACAAATTCTTCAATCATTTTTAAATCTTTCCTTCACCACTGCATACTATTATAAATTATGACCATTTTGAAGAGATTTTTTTTTCCCCATTTCTGGATATTTTCCACTACAGATTATAATAGTCTCAAGCAATCATTTCGTTCAGGAAACTTAAGGCAAATTTCAAGATTCCCTTCTCTGTTTTCTTAACAGTTTCAGCCACAGAGAAACCTTACCCCTCAGAACAAACCTCAAGCCCCACTTTGCAACAAGTTCTATTCAAAGTGCCATGCTGAAGCATAACTGCATTTTGGTTTTAACAGCTTTAAAGACCAGAGAAGTTCACCAGGATGACGTAAGCATGACTTCCTTTACAAAGAAGGTTATTGACTTTCACTCACTCATGTTTCAGTGGAACTCTTACTCTTAGGGAGCCCACGGCATTTTATACACACAAAAGTATCTTGGGAACCACAAATACGAGCAGACAGATCAGATCTTGGTTCTGGCATTGGGTCATGTACTTGCGAAGCTGAACAAGTTTGTGTAGACAGCATGCACATATCACCTTAAATAGCTTGTAGAAAACTAACGAAACGGTATGCTACAGTTTGGGAACTCCTATGCCAAGCAATTTTTTCATAATACAATTTGCATACAAAAAGAGTAAAGAGACTGCATTTAGAGTTTTTCTAAAAAAAGCCTTAATTATTTTCTGTCTTAGTAGAACAACAGTCTTTCTTTATCCAAAAGTCAAAAAATATTACCGATTTCTACAGCAAAATTTAAAAAGGGAACAATATAAATGCACTCACTGATAGAAGTACATCAGAATTTTTAAATGTATAGTTGTGAATCATTTAATGTGACAGGTAAATCAGCATATTTTACAAGATGTCCATTAAGTATTTTAAACATCAGCCCTGTAAGCATTTGAGTCAACTTCTTTCCCCCACCCCCCAAAGTGGTATCTTACAGACAGGGCGTTAGTGCCTTTTGCCATTTATAAAGTGAAAGGGTACATGAAAAATGCTGCACACTTTTGAAATTTTTGAAACACTATAAAGTGATTGGTTTAGAAACTGCAGGAGGAAAAAAAAAAAAACCAAAACCTCCTCACAAAATGCTGTTAAAGAAATTTTGTTTGGTTGTGGGAGAAATATGAAGTTGTTAGAAGAAATATATGAAAAGAAGAAAAAGAAGAGGTAAAACAGTCTTAGGAGAGGAAGAGCATCTTAGAGTAAAGATGGGAGATGATACTAGTGATACAAAGAACAACAAGGGGAGGGAAGCAACAAAGATAACACGTAAACTGATGAAGACAATGGGATATGTCAAGTATTTCTGGAGAATCAGACAACTCGGGCCCATTTCAAGATTTCCATAAAAGACATTCCACATCTGGAAACCCCTCAGGATACACAAAGAAAGAAAGAGGTGAACAGCTTTGTGCTCTATCCATAGATTATTTCATCAAGGCCTCCCGCCCTACTATCTCCCAATAGAATGGCTGGAAAGAATTCTGCATGGGTACATCCTTTTTTCCCCCATAATAGCTACCCCTCTCACTTATAATTACAGTAGAAGATTAAGCTATTAGTCAAGATAGCAACTGATGGGACTTAGTGAAGACAACTACTGCAAATGAAGAACAAATTGAGCTAATCACACACTTAAATTGAGGCAATTAAGTGAGGAATTACTTTGGTTCACTAAAGAGAAACATCTTCTCATTACCCAGTAGTGGTAAGAGACAAACTATGTTAAACTTTAAGAAAAATAACCAAAGAGGTATTTACACATTTGGCTTTTATAACCTAATTTAGGATACAGCATGCAGTTCTAGTTAGCAGATACACAGCCCAAACAGATGTTCCATCTGCAAACAACGACACTAGACAAAGCTGGTATCGCTCCCAGATGTTTATCACTGCCACCCTGCCAGAGCTAATTACTTCCACAGCTCTACCACTGAGCTCACAGAACATGTGAATGATTTCTGATCTTTTCTGCATCAAGTCAGATAGGCTACTTCAACCCACTGTTAAAGGTGGCAATGATGAAAACCAGCTGACTTTGACTGAAGCACATTGCTGTGTACTCAAACAACCCTTGCTCTTGGCTGACCTATTAGTGTGGTAATTTCTGGTCCATGTGTGGTGATTATCAACTCACAGCAGGACTATCTTTAACCAGCACAGCTATACCAAATACTATGTGGCCTAAGGTATCTGAAGTGGGCCTAAGAACACATGACTTCAGGACAATTTAGCTTTAAAGATGCCAACTGTTCTTTGTTGAAGAAATAGAGAGTAGAATCACAGAATCATAAGGAAAACTTGTGCATTTGTGTGATACCCAAAGAATTACAAGTAGGAAAAATAACCTGAGGCTGAGAGTCAGCTGATGCAGAATAGAATTAACTCTCTCTTTGTTTTGAAAATAAAGTGTAAGGAAAGCCTGAGGAAATGTTTGAAGTCCTGTAAACTGGAAGCTAATGCATGAACTGCAATCAGAAACACCACTGAGAACTATGGCATGGGGAATTCACAAAAGCATTGTGTTCTGCAAAATAAAGCAAAAGGAAAAAAAATCAGGCCCTTAATAAAAATAAGCAGGAAGGTGAAACAAGCAGTGGAAAGGAAGCTAAATTAAGACAGGTATTCATAAATAGGAATGTGGAAACTTTATGTAAGTTAAGGGGTCTGTAAGAGAAGAGATTAAAGGTGAGCTGAAACATACAAAGTCATCACTTAACATACATCACTCCACACCTACTCTACTCACTCCTTCCTAATTAAGCTAAGGGACCACCCAGTAATGTTAATATAAGGTGCAAGTAAGCTGCTGGAGTTCAGTAATATCATTTTTAACATATACAAGCTACAACAGATGTTTGTAAGAGATATAAATAGTTATGCTTCAGGGTATAGACCAACCACTAACTGTCTTAGGGTTGTGAAGAAACAACCCAACAGACTTGTTAACAAGTAATTGTTCCTTCTAATTTTCTTCTATATAGGTTCCTTTGAAGTCCTTCAGAGAAAAATGGATGATTGGCATGCTCAACGTGGCTACTTGTTCTTTCTTATTTAACTTTAGTCTTGGTATTTGCTCTATAACACAGCCTTATATTCACAAACAAAGGCAAAAAGAAACTAAAATCAAACCAGTAAGCCTGTCTGACACATGAAAAGCATCTACAGCTGGTTCCACTTTTCAGCAAAATACAGGACATATGCTTCCAGGGCACACTTCTTTCTCAAGGAGTTGAAATATTGTATGTGAGAAAGCTGCTCACCCCTTTCCTTCAGCTCACTGAAGAAGACATTATCTTGTTCCAGCAGAGTGAATCCCACTGATGCACAATATAGAAGACAGAAACCTAAAAAATAACAAAGAAATATTCAGGAGGAGACAACAACCTAGAACACATTTTTCTGAGACAATATGATTAAAGGAAGTATTTAGGTTTATTATGTGGTTCCCTCCTGAAATTTAACTCAACTGGCAGGTTTTTTTCTGCATGTTTTGCAAAATTCCTTTTTGCATTTTTAATCATCTCTAATTACAACCATGATCCCATGCTATTTTCTGAACCTTCCCCTCATTTTATTCCATTCACTCTCTGCATTTGTGTTTGTCTTTACTGACATCTCTAACAGAACGCTACATCTGGACTGCTAACTTGTTTGCTGTTCAACCTTTCTATTTTACTCTCTGGCTCTATGTTTGTCAGCTTAACTACACAAAACATGTCCCAAAAAATAAATGCAAATAAGTAAAGTCCTTCCATGTAAAATTTTAGCAGGAAACAAACAAAAAAAAGGTCAGATATTTTTTAACATTTAAACCTCCTTCACAGTCATACTTTCATTTGATAATGGAATGTATTCTACTGATGACTGTGATCAAACAATAGACTATATGATATCAGCTAACAGACTAGTGCCTTCTGTGAAGACAGGTTCTGCTACAAGATTATTCAGCAATTTTAAGAAGTTTTCAAAAAATTACCACTTAAAATTGTTGTTACTGTATTTAATTTAATAGTAACTGTATGATGTATTAAAGCTGCTTCTTAACAGTAGCAATGACAGCTATATGATGGCTAAAACACACAGCTGAGACCTTGAATAAGATGACCTTTTCAAAGTGAGGTGAAACTGGAATTTGGATTTGAGAAACAAAATTTATCCATGCATAGTGTAATGTTTTTTTCAGATAGATTCAGAGAAAAATAAAAGGCCACTCAATATGTATGCAACTCTGGTTCATGAAACCTAGCTCTGAAACAGCAGAGAAGATACTCTGCAAAGGTGTAAGGCAGTATAAGCTTCAGTAATTGGTTAGAGATTAAATACTAAGCTAAAAGGAGTTTTAGTTCAAACTGATGATGCCCTGGTCTTGAAGCCTCAAGGGGCAGATGACTTATTAGAAGCTCTTACCACTTTCACTTACACTGTTAAGAGACCTGTGTCCTTTCCAAAGAATGGACTTCCCTCATTTTTGTAACTTCTGAATTCTGCGTGCTCCCTCATTCCTGTCTTTGCACACTATCTTTTTTAATTTTGGCACTCATTTTCACCTACCTCAACTTAATAGACCATATTCCAATAGAGGACTTCTCAGTATTCATAGCATCTACTGAATGTAGGTCACTGCCAGATAAATTGGGATTATCTATTCCTTGTCTCTGCTCAGACATAAAGGGGGACTACTTCATCACTGCAAATCTGAAAAATCTGCTTGCGTCATTCACAAACAACTGCAGAACAAAATGACTGCACCACTGTTGCCAGATCTGGTCACTCAAAAATAATGTATGAAGAAGAAAGTAGCCCTTTTTTGCAAAGCCTTCCACCGAAACCCTAGAAATAGGCAAGTTTCTAAAGAGTGTATGAGACACAGAGAGAAAGAGGTACTGAAGAAATGAAGGGACATGTGAAAGGTGCTGCAGAGGAAGGAAACAGAGGACATTGTAGTCGTGTTTTCTTCCTTCAAGAGACACTTGACAGGAGTTAAGGATAGAGTTTACCCCAAAACATACCAGACAAGAAAATACGAGAGATATGAGCTTGCATGTTATGTCCTCCCACTTATCCCAGTGGAAGCAAGAACAGGGAATAGATACAGATATTAAAAGACAGAGACAATATCAAGACACTGTGGACCCTAAACTTGAAACGGCTATTGCTGGTATTTAACTATGAAACTGGAATCAAGTCACTTAAAAAGCACATCACAATTTAAGTTTTTATTACAGAGTAAATTATGACCTGTTCCTTCAAGTGCAGAACCCTCTGCTCAGTCATTCTCTCATTTTTCATGTCAGCTAGTAAGAAACAAAGACCTGTGCATATATTCACATATAAAAATATTAGTAGACATTAATAAAGATACATCTATATATAGATTCAAATAAAAAATAATAATGAAGCTATACTAGGAGTATACATGACAATATGCCACCAGGGATTCATTCAGCCTATCTCCATTCAACCTGCCTACAAAGAGACACTGAGTAAAATTAAGACAAACAAATCAATATGAAGCTGGTGCATACAAGTTTACTGAAACTGCACAAATGAGAGTGTACTCCTCATTCAGCCGCAAGGTGGTTTCCAGTTATCACATACTTACCAAACACAGTTATTATTTAGAATATTATAGGTTTAGAAAGATGTTCCTGTTCAGGAACACACCACCAGCCTCAGGGAGCTGTACTACAGATACACTTAAACAGTTATTACACAACAGTTTTGATGTCAATTTCCTGGGGAGACAAGCCCTAAAAAGACACAAAACTAATTTCTGGGTGCAGTTAAATGAGATTTACTTTCTGTCACTGTTTCCCCTTTATTGTTTGGTGGTACAATAAAGTTAATTATATATTAATCTTAATGAATACGAGATCATATTAAGAAACTGAATGCATATTATGCTTTAGGAAAAAGAAAATTAAAATAAGTTAAAATCCACCATTGAGGTTAGATTTCTTCAGAAATACAGGCTACACTACCAGCTACCATCAACCTTTCTTTGCCTGTAGGATTTTGAACATACATACCATATAACACTGACTTTACTTAGCCAGACCTCCCCAACACCATACATACTGCCCATTAATCTTTCATAGCATTCTCTTTCCCTACCATTTCAGAACCAAACCATTTCATGAAAATATTTGTGTCCTTCAGCAATTCAATCTTTGTGTAGACTGTTTTCAGCATTTTAAAGGAACTCTGGAAATTCTCCTATCAACATATACCAAATATGAAGAAGTATGGTAGAAACATCAGCCGCTTTACAAACCAAAACTGCATATGCAGTACTTACAAAATGGGTTTTAAGCACACAATAGAAATTTCTCAAGGCATGACACAAGCAGAATTAAGGATATCTGTATCTTTTGAAGAACTTCAGCCCCTTAATTCTACACACACTCATACACAGCAGTGTATTTCTTGGGAACCATGCGTGATCACGGTTCACATTCATGTAACTGCTAATTTACCAAAGTGCTTCCTAACAACAAGGAAGAGAAAGATTAGAAATTCTACCCAATCTAGTAATAAAATAATGTCACCTCAGTAAGTTTAGGTATCCTGCCTCCTTTGCAGAGGGAAATCCTCAGGTTGATGCCTTTCCTTCTGCAAAATTAAAACTGCACTCTTCTCACTACTAAGTTATTAAAAAATTCTCCATTCCAAGAAACTTCCTACAGAATCTCCATTTCTCCTACCCATTTCACACTGTAATTTAACCCTGCTATATTAGTTCCATAAATTAAGAAATTAAGAAGGCTAAACAGAAATTTTGGTAAAAGGAAAAAAAAAACAAAACCAAACAAGATACCAACTTTAATTGCTCCAAGATTCCTGAATGATTAGCATATGAGGAAACAAAACTATTTCCCATCACTCTCTCATTTATCCCCACTATTCACATAGTAAGTGAAGATTCCTTCAGGGTTTTTTTTCCCCTGTACTCTTAACACTGAAAACTATAGAACTTCTTAGTTCTTGCTTATAAATCCATCCCATCATGATTCCTCACTTGTCACAGGACAGAGAAGTTTTTTTTTCCATTCAGTTATTTACCCAATGTATTATCATAACATTTTACACCCCAAAATCAGGAAGATTAGTATCTGCCTTGTTGTTATAGTGGTAAGAAAACTTCATTAGAAAGACTTCCAAAATTCCCTTCCATACCAGAGAACATGTATCAGCAACTCTACAGCTGGAACTGAATCTTGCACAACTTTCCAATTTAATGATATTTAATTACTTTTTTAAACACAGTTTCACTGGAAAAGACAAACAAACAAAAAAACCCCAACCAAACAGAACTCCACCCTCCACATTTCCCCAACTTTCCCCACATGGATAAGCAGCAGGTTTGTGTGTGCACTAGGCAGAAGTCCATTCCTTTGTTGTTGAAGCCTCTGGAAGATCCATGCAAGCATGTAGTGAATCTCTGTAGGAGACACTCATTTTATCATATGCTTCCAGGAGAATTAACCCAAAGCAATGGGAAATCCTGTTTTAATCATTATTTGTATCAGCACCCAATAAACTATGAGTGAAATTAATCTTGTTTTATGTTTAAACTTTGCGGTTTCATAAAGAAGACACAGAATAACCACCAATCTCACTATGACTTTATTGCTATTGAATGTTTTACAGTGTTAGCAAGTAGTTTAAGCAAGCATATGTAAGTTTTCCAACATTGTTATTACAAACCCATGAGAGTTTCTAATGTTTCTTTCTATGAAAGGCTGAATTCCTAATGCTACTGAAGTACATTTAAAGGATGAATAAGACTTTTATTTATCTAATAGCTGCATTTAAAATAGACTTAAGATGTTGAATGAGTAAGAAAATCCCCTCTTTACATTTTTGGCACTGAAACACTTAATCAAAATTAGGATGTTCCATCACCAGTTATTTTACATCCTTTGTGATTTCAGAAACAATGAGCCTGTCAATGAATCAAGCATTAACTCAGACCAACTGAATAAACTAAAGCAACAAAAAAATACTGGTCTTACAACTCTCTGTAAAATCCAGTTTCAGTCATCAGTAACACTTCCAGATGCTTCCCTCTTTTGACTTCAGTGTTTTGTTGAACATGAACAACTTTGTTTTTCTGCTAAGTGCATGCCTTAAATGAACCATTACTTTCCTTTCAAAACAGTGATGAAATAAAATTCTTCCTTTCCTGCTTCACTTAGTCCACTACTCTTTAGTAATGGTGAACCAGAAACAACCAGTTCAACTATTTTCTCCAAGAAAGACATGCTTTGTTCTAGCCTCTTGTTTGTGCTGCCAATGCTCTTCATCCTCCCCTACTTTCCTATCCATGTTCTTTCTGTTCTTCATACTACCATTCCATGTTGTTCCTTCCACACCAGCATACTTCTCCTTCTCACCTCTCCCTCTCGTTCCCCCTGCTTCTGATCATTTTTACTTTTGCTTGTCTCATGCTTTTCATAATCCTGAGGCTACTGTGTTTCCACCAAGTATCTCTGTTCCCCACCTCTCCCTGAATACCAATTTTGATCCATTGCTCCACAAGTACAACTGCTACCTAAGCATTCTGTGGTTGGTGGAGAAGCACAGATAAAGATTACTTAGGATTAAACTTACCCATAACTAACTGCTTTGGGATGCATCACACTTAACTTGTTGGTCTAGATGATAATTGCACAGTCAGTTCACATGCAGGGACCAACACACAGGAAGATATCCATGTTGCATGGAATATTCAGATAGTTAATAAATATCTGCTGATTAACATACATGAGGTAGTTTTTAAAGAGCTTGCTCCCTGTGAAGGTTTATGCTCTCTTCTCCTCTTACCTATGAAACACTAAATTCTAGAACTGATGTGTTGACAGGGTCTTAAATAAGCCAAACGAGCATTTTCACCTTCTTTAAATTGTCATATTTTCCCTCTCTTCAAAGTAACTTCCAAAATACTGAGTAACTTCAGCTTAGTTTCTGGAATAGTCCTGCTTAAACATACTCATCATGGCAAATTTCAGCAATAAGCTACTGAAACCAACATCTCAAAAACAAAACAAACCCACCAAAAAATCAACAAGAAACACAGGAACCTTACTCCTGGTATCGCTACTGTCATGGCCTAGAACACATAAATCATGGACTCGTGGACTGACCTGAAGTTCATATTCTTTAGTTATAAATCATACAACACAGCACACACATTTTGCTTTAGGAATGTTAACATGTATAAAGCTCCAATTTCTCTTTCGTAATTGCCTCTGTTTCCTTTGAACAGAAAAGACTTTATTTTTTCAGTAGTAAGTATTATAATATCCTTTTCTCTTTGTGGTGTTTTTTTGTTTTTTCTTTTGTTTTGCTGTGTAATTTGAAAAAGCTAAGCAGGATGTGAAGTATAGCCACATTTCCTTGCTTTCTCTGTCTTCAAGAAAGACCACAGGCAATTCCAAAAGCTCACATATAAAATAGAAACTGAATTTTAATGGTTTTTAAAAAACTGATCCCTCTTTTTGTAGACAAGCAGGAATCTACCATACTCTGCTTTTTTTGCCTGGATTTATTGTAACCTGCAGCAGATGACAGTTACAGACCCATAGGTATCATCAGCTAAGGGACAGTACATGATTATCAGAGTCAGCTCCCATTTCCAAAAATCACCTTTTGACTGTTGAAGTACTTAAATGGCCCTTCTGTCTAATAGCACAGCTGTTTTCTACACATATGTAAACAAAAAATGAGAAATTGGCCTGGAGTAGTTGCTATATTAAAAACCAACAAGAGTGTTCATATGAAGGATGATAAGCAAGCATGTGATGACAAGCAGACCTAACTTACACTTCCAATTCTAACACCAACTTCCTCTGTCCTTCAGGAACACAACACATTATCCCCATGCTGCTGGCAGAGGAACCAAGGTGCTGTCCTTTACCAAATGCATAAAAGCATGTCAGTGTTCTACTAACAACAAAGATTAGTATTCCCAGATCCTTGGTGTTGCCATTTTATTTTCTACTCTACTGCTAGTTCCATTTGCTGATACCTGTATTCTACAGTTACACCATGAAACAATCTTACTGAACAAAGTGAAGAACCTGATAGCAAAACTTCAGCGTTCAATTATCTTGGGAAGAGCTGTAACAGCCTGGATAAAATAGTTTGGTAACATCTGGCACCAAGTAAGCAAAGCAAAGAACTCTCTCAGCAGATTTTTTTTTCCTTGTTCTTGGAATCCTCTTGCTTAGAAGAGCGATAGGTTGTTTTACATTTTGTACAACACTGAGCTGTGGTAAAATAACCCCCCCAGAGACTTATCATTTGTAAAGCTCAAGGCTCTTTAACAAGCAAGACTGAAGCAACCAGCTGCTGCAATACAGAAGTAACATTTGTAGAATTTTAAATCCACACATACAAAAAATTCAGTCATTCAAAAAAACAGTCCCAACATTTTAAATTCATACACCAGAAAAAAAAAATAATTAGTCTTGCTTACACCAAAATGAAAATATTAATCTGCTTTATTGCAAGCTTTCACCTATGTGCAATTTCGAGGAAGTGACATTTGGTTCCCAGACCATTGCATAATATTCTGAAATACAATTTGGACTACCTCCCTCTTCATTTAGGGCATTAACTGAGTGATTAGAACAAGCAGTTCCACTATCACAGCAGTGGTTCTGTGCATCATTCACCCTTGGTCCTTAACACAGGTTATTCCTTTCCAGGAAATTTAATTGCTCCTAAACACTTCTAAATTTGCTGTGGCAAAAATTATTATCATTTTATTTCAGCACAGCATTTACACTACAAGGAAAAGAATAATACAGTCAGAAAGCAAAATTCTGCAAAAAGAGATGTGCCTTCTAGAATATGTACCCATTTTATAAGACTGAAGTATTTACACTAAACATGGATATTTAATCCATTCTAAGCTCCTTTCAGTTGCATTAATGGAAGACTGCAACGACACAGTTCCACAATGTTTTACAATGTTATTTTTTAATTCAAAATATAATCCATCTTTTAAATTGTATCTAGACTAAGGAAGAGGTTGCAAGCTACTCAGTATTACACTTTTCACATGCCAAAATGAACTTTCAAATATAAACTAAACCCCCCACCAACCGTAACAACAACATACACAAAACCTGAAGAATTCCCAGTTTTCCTATTAGAACACAGGAAAGAATAAGATAAATTCAGTCCAGCAAAGCACTTTTACTACATGATAAGACAATCCATTTCAGATGAGACAGGTATTAATATTCAGTCTATGTAGAGAAGGATAAAAATGCACAAATTAAAAACTGCTTGCCTCCAAATCACTCAGGAAATCAATGAGAATGAACAGTGTAAGTCTTCAAAGTCTCAGTGCAGAGCAATAGGCTCCATACTACCTATCACCCTGTGCATGAAGTGAAGGGAGTCATGCCTTTCACCACTTACTTGAAGCTTACATTAAGAAAACATAGTGACACCTACACTGAAGTTTTTCTGCAGATACTTTAATTATAAAACGACAAGAAAATATGTAAAGTGGTAACAGTCAACAGTAAAAAACCACAATATATTTTTAAAAACAAACTGAACATAGAACACACATGAAAAAATCAAACCACATCAGAGTTACTTATTGTGGATAGATTAAAACCAATGACATACCAAGAAGTGTGAAATTACTTCTCCAGACTGAAAAAAATGTGGCATTTGGAAGGGTTTTTTCCTTGTGAGTTTTTTAAAACTTAGAAGTAATCATTATGTACAGCTACACACAGTCAGAAAGGAGTAATTCTGCAGTACTGTTTTAAAGAGGTATTTAGACAATGCATTTGCTGTTGCTTGAGACTTTAGCAATTACAAGGTTTGGAAATACATAGAAGTATTTTGGATACAACAATGCCTACTCGTTCAGTATAATCTAAAAATCTGTACATACAGCTAACAAGGACTGACTAGTCCTTTACTCTTAAACAAAACTTTACCACTCACCCACCTGCAGAAGCTGTACCACTTCAGCTACACATATGTAATTAAAGGGATACAAATCCATAGGACAAGCAGACCACAGTTTATATCCCTTAGAGGAAAGGGAAAAACCCTTAACTGTATTCACAGCATGGAGAATAGAGAGGCAAATATATTTCTTAAGCTATAGTTGTTACAATTCCCCTAATCAAAAATCTACACTGGTGAAACTTTGTACAGAGCATAAAATAATGTTCATAAAACTATGAGCAGTATTATGAAATAACTATGTGTATGTTTCTGTAAAGACTAAGAAAGGATTTTTTAGCTTTTTTTAAAGAAATTAAATGAGACATTCAGCACTCGCCTGCTGTCCTCCATAGGATGCTGGATCTTCCAACATCCACAGACCAGAACATATTGTCCATGCTCCCTATGCCTGTGATCTGTTTAATGGAATGCACAAAACATATTCCAAAATGGAGCTAGGACAAAAATTAATCTTGTCTGGACAGCTCTTAACTGCATATGACAACAAAAAAAAACCAAAACACCAAATAACCAAAAGTGCTTCATTGCATGACAAAGATTCACTTGCAAAGGTATCATACCAGATCTAGTCTCAGACAATGGCAAAAAGGGGTAACAAACTGCAGACTGTGTCTCTAAAATTACATTTAATGTTCCCGTTTTGGACAAAAGAAAATATGTATGAAATAATAAAAAAGATAGTGACAAGTGGCACAGAGAAGTATCACACAGACATGTTAACTATTTATACTGTTAAGAGATTGTTAACTATTTATACTGTTAAGAGATGGACTCTGGGCCATCCAGCTGGTGCTGTGGGAATGAGGGAAAGCTATCGACTACTCCCACAGAGACCCGGGACATGTGGCTAATTGAGGCAATATTTCAGGATAAAACCAGCACTTGATTTATTATTGTTTACACATATTGTAAGCTGGGCCTCTGGGCAATGTCAAGTTCCAGCTCCTAATTGCGGCTGTATAAACTCAGGAAGCCTCGGTTTAGGGTGTCAAAAAGCCTCTCTTCGTAAGCGAGCCAAGAGACAATGAGGTCACATCAAAAATAATTTTAAAAATTAAAAAAAAAAAAAAAAAAAAAAAAAAAAGAAGAAATCACCTCACGCCAGAATTGCGCACACTGCCCCGAGTGCCAGCCGCTAACAGAATTTGCTTTCTATGAATAAGATGGGAGGCGGGGGGGGGAAGGGAGGAAAGGGGGAGGCGGGAAGCACGGCCAAAGACGTGACAGCCCCCGCTCTCCGGGGGGCCGGGCCGCGCTGGGCTCCGCCGAACCCCGTCGCCACCAGGGCCGGGGGCAGGGCCTGGCGGTCACCAGCCCACCCTCACCGGCACCCCGCAGCGCCAGTACGAGGCATACGCGCGGACAAATGCCGTCGGCAGCCCCCTTCCCCCTCAGCCTTCCCCCGAGCCGCACCCGTCCGGGCCGGGGCAGGTGCTGAGAGGAGGCAGCTGCCGCGACGGCTTGATCCCCGCCACAAGCTAGGGCTCTTCGGACTGGGTCGGCGGGACCTGGCACAGCAGTGAGGAGAGGCGGGGGCGAAAAGGGCCCCGGAGAGCCCCCGCCCCCCTGCCCCCTCCCCCGCCGAGGAACGCCTGCCAACACGGCGCTGGCCCTTTAAGTGTCCCGTCGCCGCCCCCCTTCCGTCGCCCCCTCGCCGCCCTCCTCCTCCTCCTCTTTCTCCCTTTGGCCGCCGCCGCCGCCGCGTCCCCTCCGCGCGGTGCCGAGCGAGCGCCCCGCGCTCCCTCTCTCCCTCTCCTTCTCCCCCTCTCTCTCTCACACACAGAGTCTTTCTCGGGCGCGCGCGGCGCCCGCGCGCCCCCGCCGGCGCGCGCGCCCCCACAAGAGACAACGGTTACACGGCGGCCGTTCCAGAATTTTCCTCGCTCCCCCCCTCCCTCTCTCCCTCCCTTCCCCTTCCCCTTCCCTCCCCTCCCCGCGCCTGCCCGCCACCGCCCCTAACCCCCCTCCGGGCGAGTTGCGGAGCGCGGGTGCCCCCCTCCCCGCTGTTCCGCGTGCCGGGCTCGCCTCCCCACCCCCCACCCCCTTCTCCTTTTCCTTCTCCCAACCACCACCACCACCGCTACCACCACCGCTACCACCACCCCCCCACACGGTCTGGTGGTACGCCTGGGCCCGGCCGGCGGCGGCAGCGGCGGGCGCGCCGTGATGGATGGCTGGCTGGCTGGCTGGGAGCGGGTTTGAGTGACAGCGCTTACCTGGGTGCCAATCTTCGTCACACTGACAAGCGGCTGCAGCAATCGGGACCCGCACCGCCGCGACACGCGTCACCGCGCACACACGCACCCGGCCAATCGCCGCCCGCGCCGCCCCAGACGACACCACGCCGCGCATCACGCCTCATCAATATTCACCGCGGGGGGCGGGGCGCGCGGCGGCGCGGGGAGGGGTGGCGCGCGGGCAGCCCCGCCCCGCCGGCCGACAGCCCCCACCCCCCAAGCCCTGCGCCGGCGCCTCCCGGCTCGCGCTCATGAATATGGATGAAGGGGGCGGAGCGGAGGGAGGGGGGTGTCGGGCACGCCCCTCCCCCGGCACCGGAGGAAGGGGAGGGAGTGAGGGGGGGGGAGGTGAAACCACCTCCTCGGGGGAGGAGGAGGAGGGAGATACCAAGTTGCTCCGCCAGGAGGGACGATGGTGGCCGCTTGTCGCCTGTCCCTGCCGGGACTGAGCCCGCTGCTCTCCCCGCTGCTCGCCACCCCGTCCCGAGGGAGGGCTAAAGGCTTGGGGGGGGGATGTCCGCTGCCTCGCTCGGCTGCCGTCGGCCACGGGGGTTTCGCGTCTCCCCGCTCGGGCGCGCGTCCGGTGTCCCCGAGGAGGGTGGAGGGAGCCCGGGGGTCACCCTGCACCCCCCGAGAAGCCTCGAGTGTGGGAGCCTCGGTGGAGGCGGGCGGGGGTCTCGCTAGAGGCCTCCCCGGAGGCTGTACGGGCCTGTGTCCCGGGCACTGTGAGGGACAACTGCTCCTCAGCTCTGTGCCTGCTGCAGCCAACTGGACGGGGTGCTCGGTGGGTCCGTGCCGTGACCATTCCTCCCACAGACCTCCTCCGCTCGTCTTGCGAACCCACGTCCCACTGCATGCTCTGAGTGAGTGGGGATCCTGCACTGCAGGGCAGTCCCCAGGGCCTCAGGATCTTAATATCACAGAATCACACAGAATCATCTGGGTTGGAAGGGACCTCTGAGATCATCAAGTCCAACCCTTGATCCACTGCCACCGTGCTTACCAGACCATGGCACTGAGTGCCACATCCAGTCTCTCCTTAAAAACCTCCAGGAATGGAGAATCCACCACCTCCCTCAGCAACCCATTCTAATGCCTGATTACCCTTTCTGTAAAGAATTTCTTCCTAATATCCAACCTAAACCTACCCTGGCAGAGCTTAAGTCCATGCCCTCTTGTTTTCCCAGTAGCTGCCTGGGAGAAGGGACCAACCCCCCCCAGCTACCCTCTCCTTTCAGGGAGTTGTAGAGAGTGATGAGATCTCCCCTGAGCCTCCTCTTCTCCAGACTGAACAGCCCCATCTCCCTCAGCCCTTCCTCACAGGGCTTGTGCTGGATCCCTTCACAGCCTCCTTGCTCTGGTACAATCAAGGCGCTGGGTACAGATGTCTTTCTTGTACTGAAAGTCACCTTCCCTGCTTGGAAGCAATGGCACTGTCACAGCTCTTCCCTCCTATTCCAACACGGTTAAATGTGCCTCGTTTCCCTAAACTGTTCTTAAGGAGCAGGGGAATCAGAGGGGGGAAATGTGGTTTCTGACAGATGCATGGCTCATGGTTTAGCCATGTTGCTGTTGGGATATTTGAAAAGTTTCTCTCTTGTAGACCTCTGCTGAGGGCTTGAGGGTAGACCCTTTCAGTCAGGTCACTGAGGTGATCTCTCATCTCTACCTTGCTCATTAAGGTATCTGAAAGATCATCTTAACAGCCTCTCCCTCTCTCTTAGAGCAAAAGTTACCAAGGCAGGGAAGAAGCTGATACATAAAGGGCAAATCTCATCTTGGGAAGCTGAGCTCAAAACCAAGCCAGATTTAATATCGGGTTTTGCAGTCCCTCTGCAGAACAGCAGCTGAGAATCTACAGAATTATCCTGTACCCCTGTAAACTGGAAATTCCCTACAGTTTTCCAAGATCAGTGTCATTCTTCCTCATGGTTTCACAGTTGCAAGCTGCCTAGTTTGTTTTATATAACACTTGCCTGGGCCAGGCCACTTAAGGAAGATCTGGCAAATAGACTGGTAATAGAAATAGCTACTTAAGTGTTCCTGTAAGCCAGGTCTGCCTTCTGTCCTTTGAGCAAAACTGCTGTGTCAAGACCTTGCTCAGCCAACACAGTTGCTCCTGGTCTTCAGGAATCTACTCACTCTGCGCACACTACCACCATTTGTCCACTAACAAAACCACCGTTTCATCCTCTTGCTAGACAGCTTGGAACCTTTACAGGAGTTCCTTTTCCAGCTTATTTTCCCCTGTACAGACAGACCCACGGGGATGTCTGGCCTGTGAACAGAGAAAGAACTTGTACACCTAGCAGAGAGAGTGGGAAAGAAAACTATGCTAATCCAGAGTACTCTGTGAGTCAGGTCTCAGAGTTCATGTGAATGACTTATATAAACAAGATTTTTAAGAAAATACAACTCTTAGTTTGTCTTATTTTCAAGAGCCTCCTTCTCTATTTCTTCTCTTGCGCTGTGTAACAACACCTCTAATAGAGTTCCTGTGGCCAGGCTGGCTTCTACCACAAGTTTCATCTCTCATTATCCCTGACACATTCATTAGTGACACAATCACTAAACAGTGCTTAAAATTAACTGGTTCCCATGTCCAGACCTGCCTTTTCTTCAAATCTGATTCTCCCTTCGAACCCTTTGTTCTCCTTCTGCCTTGCTTGCACTTCTTTGGATAGGAGTTCCCCAAATTTGTCTGAGAAAGTACAGATTAAATTCAAACTAATTTAGTTTCTGGTTAATCTCTTCTCCAAACGATCTTCAAAGTCTTTCTTGATGCCCTTCTTAGCTTGAATTTTCCTTTCTCCTCCTGCTTACCTTCGCTTTTCCTTTCCTTTCCTGCCTGCCATTTGCTTTTCCCCAGCTCTCCCCTCACACACGACAGGTGTAGAAATTCCTCAGCTACCGTCTTCCCGTCACCCCAGTAATCCTGTCTCTTGGTCTCCATTGTAGTTAAGATTTCTCCATCCTCAGCCTCTTAAGCTTTTCATTATATCAATACATGTTCTTACTCCCTTGATCTTAAAGCATGTGGCTCCTGACACACTGTAATTAAGAATACCTAGTGCCCCAGATTTGTGCCTCATGGCTTGTTAAATTTAGGGTTTAAGGTGCAAGCTTTGACTGTTGTGATGTGCATAAAGTTTCTCTTTAGTCACTGTGTGCTGTTGCCTAAAAGCTCCTGATGCAGACTTTCCATCACTCAGGGAATACTTGGTACACCTTCCCTGCTCCACAGCTTATTTTCATGAAAGTTACAATATTACACAATATAACAAAAGTTATTCTGAAATTTTTAATCATATCTCCTACAACGCTGGAGTAAGTTGCTAGGTTAAAATGTCATTAAACAATATGGATACAAGCCCAAATATACCTATATTTACAAGGCATGACCATATAAATCTCATTCCTACAAGAAAGTAATCTAAAAATCACCTTTGATCTAACTTGTGCCTTCCAGCTGCCCATCTGTGAACTCACTGAATTCACTGTTAGCAACCACTGTTAAGAGGTCTTTGCTTTTCATTTTATCTTCAGTTCTGTCTGATACAGCATCTGCAGGCTCAAAAGCTAACCTTAATTTTTAAAACATCACAGCTGAAATTATTCCAGGAGATGAACACTTAAGAAAACCGCTAAAACTTTCAAGGCTTTTGAGAGAAGACTGCAACATTTGGGAAGGAGGAGAGGAGAGGAGAGGAGAGGAGAGGAGAGGAGAGGAGAGGAGAGGAGAGGAGAGGAGAGGAGAGGAGAGGAGAGGAGAGGAGAGGAGAGGAGAGGAGAGGAGAGGAGAGGAGAGGAGAGGAGAGGAGAGGAGAGGAGAGGAGAGGAGAGGAGAGGAGAGGAGAGGAGAGGAGAGGAGAGGAGAGGCAGGGGAAAAAAATGGACGAAGTGACTAAGATTGGTGATTCCCTTTTCTTTCTCTGTTTCTAATTGTCCAAACAGTGTTGTCCCTCATCAGTTCTGCAAAAGGACAAAGGTCCAAGACTTAAGATGGAAGACAGCAATAATGAGGACGTTCTCCATACTACACATTTTACAAATTTTATTACATAATTGATGGGGGTTTATGCTATGAACTTCTGTTGATATGGATGCACTCACTTAAACACAATGGTGAGAGTGCTGCTTTTTTTTCTTAAAAAAAAAAAAGCAAAAGCTACATGCCAGGGTGAATGCTATTTTAATATTTTGTAATTACGAATTACAAGTAGTAAAAATGAGGTTTTGTAATATATATAGGCTTATAATTGCAAGTAACAGAATATTCTGATTCTCAAACTTCAGTTACTTTCTTCATATTGAATGTATTAAATACACTCACTAAGTACAGCCTGTTAGTTAAAGCTTTCATAGATATGTTTATAGTATCAGGATATTACTTGGTTACTGAGAACAGTCCCAGATATATAAGAGTATTCCTCAAAGTTGGACCAAATATTTGCAAACACTAAGCTATGAAGGTACTGTCTCACCAAACGAGAAAAGCGCTCTCCCGGATCTGTTGTAATTTAGTGATGTAAGAACTGTGTAAATGTGTTGGAAGGCAAAACTTGATATTATGTACAGCTGCTATCTTAATTATGCTTACCCTGACATAATTTCCTAATTTCCAAGTTCTAAATATTACAGTTCTGTGCATAATAGAACATTTAAATGCACTTAACCTATTCAGAAAAGGGAGACTTCTCATGGCTCCTGATTGTGTACTTTGCTATTCTTTTGTAATTAAGCTTTCAAAATTTACATAGAGGCGAAGGGATGGGTTCCCATGCAGGTGGCAGTAATCTGTACTCATAACTTTTTGAATATAGACTGTAATTGCAGTGATAAGACTGGAATAGTCTAAAGAGATCAGGGTTTTCCCCAGATTTCCATAAAGATCAGGTAAGTTTTTAAGTGCTGACCTCTTAACAATGGGAGGCCGCTACAGCAAACTACTTTCTTCTTTCATCACTCCAAGGAAAAAAAAAAAAAAGCACGTAATAAAACATGTCAACAACTTAGATGTCCTCTGGCTGTTTGGAGAACTCTCCAAAAAGCAACCTCTGCATGCCCAGTTTGCAGGCACAGCACATTCACATCTGCAGCCACAACTTCACGTGGTATAGGAGGAGCCTGGGAAAAATGTGTGACTGATTTTATAATGGATATAGCTTTTAAGATTTTAAAGCTGAAATTAATGATTTAACTTAATCTACATAAATGCCAAGCTTTGCTTAAACTAGATCATGGAGATCTGTGTAACTCAGCTGGGAACACTCCCTCTAGAGAAATTAAGAGCTCATGTCCCACAGCAGGACTTGGTCCCGGACCAAGAGCTGGCACTGGAGTGAAGTACTACTGCAAGGAGTTTCTTTGTAGGGATTAAGATGCCAACCTTCTGCTGATCTATTACTGTCCTGTGTTTTTCCACCCCCTCTGTTCAGTAAAAAAAATGTACTTAAAACCTCCTTCAAAAGGGAAAAATGATAGATGTCTTATTTCACCTCTTGTTAAATCAAATTTGAATTTCCAGAGCTGTACATTAGCTGAATCACTGACTGCACAGCTACTCACTCCATCTGTTTATGTGGTTGAGTCACTGCATTACCAATATCTTAACACATTACTTGGAAAGAATTTTAGGCAATCTGGAGGATATAACCCCCGAAGCTCTATAAGATAATGCTCCCTTCTGTATGTTCTGTAGTATCATAGTCCACATTGGTTTCTGCTATGGGAGTTGTTAATTTGACCAAACTGCTATTTTAGGAAAAGGAGCTTAAAAGCTGAAGACCAAGCTGCGATGTAGAAATCCACTGTCACCTCCCCATGTGCAATGCCTTGCCCTGGGAACTGCACGAGGAGTTCCATGGTGATGGAACAAATAACTTTCACAACCCAAGAGATCTTTTTTCCACTGGAGATATTATGAACAGATTACCTTCTGAGGGCAAACTTTCAGCTGCTAACTATGCCAAAAGTTGAGAGTATCTTGTTTTTTGACTGCAAAGTTTCTTCAAAAATGTGCCATACTTAGAAATATTGTGGAAGGCAGGGGTCTGGTGTTGGTGGCAATAAACAGGGCAGAGGGGCAGAAAAGCAGAGTCAGAAGGACAGAGGTGGAATTGCTAACATACATCTTGACTTTTATTCTACAGAAACCAGGAAAAGGTAATATTTTGTATGAATCCTGCCATGGAGGACTATGAATGCTTTGACATTATGCAGAGAGTTAAAGAGCAGAAAGTGAAACCAACTGAAATAAAAGAAAACCAGTGAGACTTGTTTTACCTTCCAGACAAGGGGCTAGATCCAACTCTCACAGAAGTCAGCAGAACAGTTCCCACTGGCTTGAGTGAGGTTTGGATTTTGCAAAGTGAAATGGAGAAGAAAATAGCCAGGAAGCATTAATGAGAGGTTCTCAAACACTGGTCTACAGAGCACTCTGTTCAGTCCATAGAGACCCGTCTTTCCATTACTCATTTACTTCCAGCTGCTTTTATGAGTTTCTGCATTTTGGAACCTAGAAGAACTGAGAGGTGTTGGTAATGGGGAAAGAGGATGGCAGGTGAGCCAGCCTGCTTCCAACACTGTTTTGCAAATGGAAGAGGAAATAATTCGATTGCTGAAACAAACAGAGAAAAAAATAAAAAAGGGACTATCTGAAGAAGTAGCAGGCCATTAAATTGAGAGGATTAGTTGGCCTTCAGCAAGGTAGCCAAGGTAGCCCAGGTAGCCAAGAAGGCCAATGGCATCCTGGCCTGTATTAGGAACAGTGTGGCCAGCAGGTCCAAGGAGGTGATTCTGCCCCTGTACTCAGCGCTGGTGAGGCCACACCTCGAGTACTGTGTCCAGTTCTGGGCCCCTCAGTTCAGGAAGGATATCAAGGTCCTGGAGCAGGTCCAAAGGAGGGCAACCAGGCTGGTGAAAGGACTCGAGCACAGATCCTATGAGGAGAGGCTGAGGGAGCTGGGGGTGTTCAGCCTGGAGAAGAGGAGGCTCAGGGGAGACCTCATCACTCTCTACAACTCCCTGAAAGGAGGGTGTAGCCAGGGGGGGGGTTGGTCTCTTTTCCCAGGCAACTCTCAGCAAGACAAGAGGGCAGGGTCTCAAGTTGTGCCAGGGGAGGTTTAGGTTGGACATTCGAAAGAATTTCTTTACTGAGAGGGTGATCAGGCATTGGAATGGGCTTCCCCGGGAAGTGGTGGATTCTCCGTCCCTGGAGATATTTAAAAAGAGACTGGATGTGGCACTCAGTGCCATGGTCTGGTAACTGCAGCGGGAGTGGATCAAGGGTTGGACTTGATGATCTCAGAGGTCCCTTCCAACCCAGCCAATTCTATGATTCTATGATTCTAAGGATTAGGTGCTTTGCTGCCTAATGCAACTGTCTGGCCAGGTACCTGAGCTCCTAGCACAGAGCTGAGCTCCACACAGATGTCTGCACTGAACTAAAAGCTATTAGGAAATATCAAGGCCAGAAGCATTCCACAAACATTCCCCTTCTCATCTCTGCTAGGTTGGGATTTGTGAAAACTACCATGCACATCCACCCTTGGGCTGAAATTAAACAAGCCCATCTCTGATGGTCCACCACATGTAGCTGGAAGCCCTTCTTCTTTGGAGCAGTCAGGCATCTGGACCAGGCTCTACATCAGCCGATGGTTGATGCTTGGTGCAGCATTCCCATTAGTGCTTTCAGCCTCTTTCTCAGTGTGAAGAGCTGTTGTCATCTGATTACAAGGCTAACATATGCATGCTTAACAGCCTGGATGGACCTAGCTGAGACCTAGCTGAGTTCTTAAATGCAGGACAGTCCTTCCTTCCACATGTACATATGGCTCAATCTACCCCAAGTCCAACTGTGGCCAGCCGTACTAAGTGCTTAGTGAAAAAGCATAAGAAACATAGCAACAAATGGGTCAACCTTCCTCTGATGTATTTTAGGAGCTTCTGGGGTCAGTTTATCAGCTTTTTGAGTCAGAAGTTGCAATGAGACCATCATATTCAATGGCCACTGGTAGACTTCCCCATTAGTTCCTCTGTTCCTTGTTTTGAATCCATTTACAGACTGGAATTCTAGAATGTCCTTTTACCTGCCAGTGAGTCTCTCCTAGAGTTTAACTACCTAAGTGAGCCATTCCTCACAAGAAAGAAGAAAGACAGGAGACTTTCTGGACATTTTTTCTGAGATTTCTTGCTGAGAAGACATTCTAGGAAAGAAAGCATATGTCAACAGCTTGCACAGCAATAAGGTACAGAGATCCCTTTGCTGGCTCTGCATGAAATAGCTTTGGATCTGAAAGCAGTAGAAGTAATTCCAGCCTCATGCTGTGCCCAGGTTAGGTGGTGGGCTGAAAGTCTCAATTAACTTGAGACTGAATGCTAAGATAGCAAGGCAATCTGCTTCTGGGATCCAAGCTTCCATTTCTGCCCAGGTCTGCTCCTTCCTCTGAGAAAAGACTGGCCCATTCAGAGCTGGGCTGGGGATCTACAGCATAGAGATGCGTTGTGCCACACTGGCATATCCCAAGTCTTTGTAATGCCAAGAGGCATATTCCCAAGTCTTTGTAATGCCTGAGGATACAGACCTCCTTCCCACATGGAACATCTAACTTGGAAGCTGCAGGGCAGTGACTTTCCAGCTCTTTTCAGTTTGTAACATCCTGTTTATTTCCCAGAATGGGTGCAGATTCCCAAAGAGAGACTTAAGTTCCCTCCCATAGAAGGGGTGCATGAAATCCCAGACATCTGCAGACCACATGCTTCATACCATTGCTATAGAGCCTCCTGGAACAAGAGCTGCACCCATCTATTACTGAGTTTCTTCCTCATTGCACACGGTATTTATTGACCAGCACAGGCAATGATAGAACAATGCTCTGTAGGATTATTTAAGCCCATTTGATCCAGAACCAGAAAAGAAATGAAATTTGTCCCGTAGCATGCCCTTGACAGCTCTCATGCCCCATCTCAAAGCTGAGTCACACCCTGCATCCCTCAGAAAGCCCCACACTTCACATCATGCTCTTAGGAAGGAGCTGAAATGCAGCTGCTGAGGCAGGGTGAACTGCTTGGTGTGCCCACCAGTGCATGGCTGGCTTACACTGCTTCCTGTTGACAGGACCTTGGTAAACTTCTCCAGCAGACCTTGGTTTGCTGACCAAGACTCACCCGGACTGAATGAGTAACCCAGGTCCAGTGAGCAGCACACTTACCAAGGAGGTTACATCCAAACTCACAGCCCCAATCAACAGCCAATCCAGTCATGCTGGCTGGCTTTTTTTCTCTTATCCAAGGAATTCTGAGCCCTGGAGAAGAGACCTATTAGCAACTCATTCCCTGTTACTCATGTAAGGTGTAGTTTGCATTAGTAAAGATTTGAATTTTTGTTTTTAAAAATCTGGTAAGTGAAGTCCATATAGACTGCATCTCTTTTCTAATAATCTGAGTATTTTGGTAGGTTTACTTCATAAATATGGCACTGAACAGGATCAGAAAGAACACACTGGAATCAGCAGAGGCCTTTCAAAAAGTGCCAGAAACAATACTGCTTATGGTTGTAACTGTTCATAGAAAGCAAGAGTCAGCTGCAATTCATTCCATAACTACTCCATATGCTCCATAAGTAGTTTAAAGCAGCAGAAAAGGTGGCAACAAAATCTGTGTTTCATTGAGAGGTGACTCTTGTTATGCTCCCTCAGCATTTCAGAAACTTACTGTTCAGCTCTCTCTAGGGTTTGCTTCCCTCAGTCCTACTTTTGGAATAATATCATAGAATCCTGTCAAAATTGTGCTTTTGTTTTGCACTACCTCCTCCAATTTTCTTCTGAAAATGATCTTGTTTCTGCTTTTCTAGTGGCACAGAAAACCAAAAGGTGTATTGAGCCCAGCATGTTTACCTCAGTATGACAACCTGAGCTCAAAACCTGAGCTGTTTTGGGTGCCAGTCTTCATTATTTTCTTTAATTCACTCAGGCCTAGGAAAACTGTCACAAAACATGCAGTAGATTTTTTTTTTTTTGTCTTCTTTAGCACTTTTTCAGAGGACTGTATGCTCCCATAGGAGGCTGTCATCCCTTTGACTGCTAAGTAAGCATATTCCCTGGCTGCAAAGTCTCCATAGGCATCTAGTAGCCAAGCTCCCATTCCAGATGGTTTGTGAGATTCAGTTCTATCTACTTGTAGGGAATAAACCTTGCTTTTGCTTTTTAAAACTCAGGAGCAAAGTTTTACATTATCAAAGGTCTGGTGGTTTGTGTGTTTTCCCCAATTAGTATAACATAAGCTGCATGCAGCCAGCATCTGTGATGACCATAAATTCCAATGGCTCCCTGAGCAGAATCAGTAGTGGTAGGACACTTCTGATACAGTGAAACGTGGAAAAAAGTGAAAGCTTTCAGAATCCCCATTTTCTTGTTATATGTAGACCCAGCCTTGCCCCTTTCTCCTACTCCAGTTCAGTTTTGTATCATCACCTCCACTGCTGACAATACTTCTTTCAATGGGAATATCACAGGCGCAGCCAGTGCCAGAATCTCTTGGCAAATGAGCTGCTTTCTGAGTCAGAGCCTAATGCCATTACAAGGTCTGCAACAGCTGCAGCAGTCATACATCTGCAAATCATTTGAACATTTTATGATGAATAAAAACTATCCATTACATAGACCTATACATTATATATTAACCCTAATACTTATTCAGTTACACTAACAATAACCTTTTCCCTCTGCATGCTGTAAACTTCTTTGGCTACAGCATGTGTTAACAGAGATACTTAGAGCTCCAGCCCATGGTGGAGTAGTCCCTGTGTACATATTACCTGACTTATTCTACCTATTTAAACATGAAATGGGATGATGGAGAGAAAGAAAGAAAGAAAGAGAATGTAAGGCTATAAAAATTCATACCATGCATAAGGAAAACATTTTTATACAACTGTGTGAGACTGCATACACTCATACACATAGAGAGGGTACAAAACAAAGAGAAATGCTGAGGAAGAATGAAAAGATGGACTCAAAATATATTGTGAAGAGATTTGATTATGACGTGCACAGATCTCAAACCTATCCAGATGTCCCCAGCCAGCAACCTGATCCTCAATACCATAGCCAAGATTTGAAACCTGAAAATTCAGAATACTGAAGATGAGATAGTAGGGCTTACAGAAAAAGAAATAGAAGTTGTTGTAGTTAAAACCTTTAAAATCATGATAATAAGGAACATAAATGTGGTTTCATTAAGCAAATATATACACAGCCACAAATTATGAAGTCAGCCCTTCAGGACATTACATTCTTCATGCAAGTTGCTGAACCCGCTCAACATAAATAGGTGTAAAATACACTCACAGGTTTGGTGGCTTCAAGGATAGAGTCCCATGTGTGATTCCCTGACAGTGCCTTTTCTGCTTATGTAGATTTTTACAACAGTAAATGTGAAATAGGCAAGACATACCTCCCTATGAATTTCACCATAAGAGTTTTAAAGAGACAAGGCAAAAGCCTGGCATTACAGAAATCTTTCCCAATTTTTCCATGAGATTCATCCACAGCCAGAACTTTACGAGTAACACATCTGCGTGTAAATACTATTTAATGTTTGCTCATTATCTACCATTTGCCAACTCTACATCTCTGTTGCTTCCTATTCACTTTTACTCTGTATTTCTTGGATCACTTTAGTGCCCTTCATAATATCAGTATTGCTCTGGAAGTAGAATGTCAATTAATTTGCACTTCCACAACAAGTTAAGTGTGGACTACTAGCTATGAAATTGTGCAGGTTTAAAATAGGAAGACTATTAGAATAGTCTTGCAGTTGGAAAAATTACTTAGCCAATGTTTTCTTGAATTGATCTGCTTCCTCTGTGCAGTCAGATGCCAAACTGTTTATTTGACTGGCAATCCATCTTTATTGTTTGTGCTGGCTTTAATATTTCCTTTTAAACAATCCACGTACGAAAAACGAAAATTCTAGTAAGGTTGCTAACAGTTCATTTAAAGGGGATTCAAAAGATGTCCAGCAGAGATTTTTTTTTTTTTTTTTAAGGGTCAGAAAAACATTACATTTCAGGGCTGCAAAACCACTTTGTCACTGATGAACGGGACGCTTTACTCGACAACAGCAGAATCCCCGTGGTCAATTTGTGCAACACCTACCTCCTGCTTTAAAAAAAAAAAAAAAAAAAAAAAAAAAAAGAGAGAAAATCCTAGCCCTTCCGACTGCAAAGATAACTTACCAAGCATGATGTGATGCAATGATGTCTTTCTAAGTCAGCAGCCAGCCAGCTGTCTCCTTGCTGCTGCTCCTGCTTTTCCCATGCCCCGGCAGAGCAGAGCTGAGCAGCCAGGACAGTTGCAGAGCCGCTGTCGAGTCAAAGGGCAAGAACGAAGCTTAGAATAAACACGTTGTTTCCACTCACTTGCTTGAAGTGCTGCCAAATCTCTTAACATTAGCACACATAAACCGGTGAGTATCACGAAGCCCGAGGCCCGAGCAGCTGGATTCTTGTAGTTGTTACCTGAAATCTTATTATCCAAAAAAAAAATAGCTTTCTTCTTCCTCGAGGCTATGTGGAAAATCTCAAAAAACACAATCATAAAAATACTACTAGCATCAAGGAAAAGAACTCCCAATTATTTCTTTCTATAGTTCGCTTTTTTTATAGTCATCTCAAATTTGCAGGGGTGGAGGGGGAGAATGAAGTGTCTTTCTTGAGATTTTCAAACTCTGCTGGCTTTCCAAGGCTGCAGAGAAGAAAGCAGTCATTGATTCTAGAGCTAAATCCTAGTTATTCAAGAGGGGGGGAAGACTATGAAGATAAGCATCTCAGGGCCCAGCAGTCAACAGCCATGCAGCAGGAGCTAAGCAGCTGGAGGAAGGACAGGCTGCCTGATTTTTCTCTGCCCCACAGCGACCTTCAGAAGAGAAGAGTGGGGAAGAGGAGTGACGTCCCTCGCATGGACACGAGTTTTGAAATGGTTCTTCCACAAGAAGTTGAGAGAAAAAGCTCCTTCTCCATATCCAGCCTCCAAGAGAAAAGGAGTTGAAAAACACCACAGCCTTATGGCTAATGGGAGGGTGATATAAAAGATGGAGACCATTGACTGGTTTCCAGAGACAACAACCTGGTATGAATTCCAGCACCATTCTACTTCCCAGCAGCTGGATTTCTCACCAGGGTGGATTGCTGGTTTTGGATACCTCCCCATTTTTTCCCGTCTGTTAACAGTCTTCCACTAGTAAGTATTTGGAACAGTTGTAAAGCTTTTTTTGTATCTAAATGGCCTTGCCATTGCCTGAATGCAATTTCAAAATTGCTGGCATTTCTGCACAGCCTATCTGAAGCGTGTTTTTGTCATGCTGTTAATAAGCGTTGCGTCTCCCGGGAGAACCTCAACTAGCTCAGGGTTTTTAAACGATGTGCATGCTTCAGACTGAAGATGAAAGAAAAAAAAAAAAAAATCTCTCCCATTTTTTTACTAGTTTTTATTCCGAATTGCTCATTAAACAAACTTGATGTACAAAGAGAAAGTTGGGACCACTAACTCCTCATCTGTGAAGTGAGGATGAGAACCCAAGAAATTATATGACTTGCCAAGGTTACACAGGCGGCCAGGGGTCTCACAAATGATCCAGAGCCAGTCCAACACCTGAGTCATAGGGACCATCCTTGCTCTCAGTTTCAACATAATCCTCCTGCTTTCTATATTCTGAATTTCTTTCCAGCTCACATTTCCCCCAGTCCTCAAACAATAGAATATAGCTCACTTTTAGGGATACCCCAATAGGGTTTGGAAAACATCAATACGGTTTAGAATGGCATAGTCTGCCATGATTTAAAACTAAGTTAGGCACAGAAGATGCTTTTTGGAAAAGGAGTGCATGAAAGTGAGAAATGAAAGCGTGAAGTGGTGATTCACTCAAATCCCTTCCCAAGCTTCCAGGGAAAAGTAACTATTGTCCCTTCTTAGATAGAAGACAAAGCATTATTAGCATTTACCTAGTAGAAGGGGTGTTGTGGCTTGCATGTTCCCTCACCAGTGCTTGAAAGATGCTGTCAAAGATTTTAGAAACCAAGTGTATCGCCACTGTTCAAACAGCCAAACTGAATGCCAAAAGCACCTCATAACCACAGAGAGAGGCAAGATGGAAACAGAAAATTAATCAAAAACTCACCTAACAAAAAAGGAAAGCATAAATAATCTTAATTAGCTCACTTTGCACATTACTGGATATTAATTGCTTTAGGAACTACTTATCTAGACTTGATAAAACACTCAGATTTGGGAAGGGGTACTGCCATTTGAATCACACATCAGGTTGGAAGAAACAAGCATTTCTACTGCTAAGAATTGTAGGAATTAATTTTAACTGAGACACATGGAATGGGTTCTGTGAGTATTAGAAGTTAACATGCATAAGGGCTATATTCTGTGATGCTACAGATTTGCAGAACTATGTTCCTGTTAACCTATTTTGCAGTTAAATGTTTGTTGAGAGCACAGGGGGGCCCAAAATAAATTTTCAGAGCTGTTCCACTGACTGCATATGCTGACCCAAAGTTTGTGGGATGCTCTTATTATCACAAGCACGAATGCTTAAACTTCTGTGCCTGACTATGCACTGACACAGTCTTTTCTATCCTAAAGATGCCACATATCCTAAAACCTCCGGAGGCGAGTATGTAGTGGTATCATCCTGAGATGAAAGCTGAAGATAGCATGTAAGCACCAAGACAACAAACAGATAGAAGAAGGAACTATTTATAATTCCATTAAAAAGAGCCACGTAAAAAGAGACAGACAATCTAGAAACTTGATGGGATATTTTGTTTAGTCCTAAGAGTTTAATTAAAATCATCCGGAGTTTAGAGAAGTTTCTTTCAAAGGTTAACATTTGAAAATATAAACAAAGCCACAATACAAGAACACCATGGCTGTAAAATCAATCACTCAAATGTTCAAAGGACCTGTCCTAAAATGCCTATATAACCCTTATTGTGTCAGCTCCTTTTGTCTAACTCTAGTATGCAAACAGAAGCATACATTGCAGAGTAACACAGGAGGGTTATAAATCACAGATACCAAATCCTGGGCCAAGAAGGATTCCAGGACTATTTCTGTTTGTTTTTACAGCAAGACACACTGGGGACCTGAACCTGCCCTGCACTACTGCCTCTGCATAATATACTGAAGATCAGGAGTCTCCCAGGTCTCTTCCTATTCAGTACTGGAGATTCCACACTAAGAATTAGGAAAATTAACATAAGCCCCCTTCTAGCATGTTATGATTTGAAGTTTAAGCTATGGGGAGGAAAACAGTCAGGAACCACTTAGGCAACCTGTGCTACAGAACAGAGTACCATGCACTGAGGGAGCTCTGTGACCATGCAAAGATACAAATGGGCCTGGAGTGTGTTGCACAAGATGAACCTGAAGGAGCAGAGAGTAAAGGGGACTTCATTACTACCTTCAACTGTCTCCTTGGAAGGTATAGAGAAGACAAAGCCCAGCTTCCACACGTGTTTTAGGATCAGTTTCAGAAAACATTTAAACTGAAAAACAGATAATGATTTTGCTTGCTGCATTTTTGGGTTTTTTTGTTCATTTTTGGTTTTGTTTGGGCTTTTTTGTTTGCTCGTTTGCTTTAAATCATGAGGGTATTCAAATGCTGGAGAAGGGAACTAGATTGTAGATCTCCATCCCTAAAGATACTCAAAATTTCAACCAGACATGGTCCAGGTCAACCTGATCTAATTGCAATTGCTACAGAGCAAAGGACTGTAGGATCTCAAGACCTCCCCTCCAACCTCAGTGTGCATGATTCTAACATTATGATTCTAGGGAATACTGTGAGCATGCTTTCTACTTGCTCACTGCACAGTGGTCATTGATAGGACCCACCAGGAACTAAAACAGAAGAGACAAGCAGCTTCTCTCACCAGTTTCTCCTTCTCTTCCTCCCAAATGCCACAGATCTTCACCAATGCATTTAATGCTGTGAGATTCTCATCAGCATAAAGCTGAGAAGTTTTGCTCTGATACGGAACTTCAGCAGACTTGGGACTGAGTAGCAGCTGTTCCATGCTCACATCCTTATTACTGTGAGTTGCTGAAGGAAGAACTTCACGTCATCCCAAGACAATCTTAAAATTTCTCATAATTTTTTCATCATGTTAAGTGTACGTAGACGACAGCATCTCTTGGGGTGTGAGAAAAGACTAAGCAGGAGGTTTTCATGGACCAGAGTAAAATGCTTGGACTGTGTGTTTACTTTTGAAAGTTAAGGACATACTGTGGAAGATCTGCAAGTTCACACTGTTACAAGTCTTATTTCCCCAATTTAAAGTAAGTTTTGGAAGACAGCCACATAGATTGCAGTGCCTAGCATGACTAAATACCAAAGGAAGCTCAAGGACCCTCCCCCCCAAAAAAAAAAAATCCTTGACCTTGTAGTAACTAAAGCGATCATCACAAACTCTTACATTACTACTTCTGGACCTTGGATTAGTGGGTCTTCAACTGCTGTCCAGAACATTCTGGGGTCATAAGTTACTTTTGAAGGAAAATATGAAAAACAATTATATTAGCAGTTTACTACAAACAGACAAATAAAAAACCCCACAAACTTAAGTTTGAAGGCCACTCCCTTTGACAAGGCAAGTAGTTGCTTCATCTTTTTAATAAGTTAGTGAATTCTATTTTCTAAATTTTCATGTACTCCCACAGCAACACACTATTTACACTGAAAACACCACTTCTGAAGTTTAATCTGGTTCAGAGGAGCTGGTTTTCACAAAAGCTGAGACTTAAGTTCTTTCACATTTTAGTTTTTCCAGAAATTATGTTAATATCCTGGATTCAGCATTTTTTAAAAAAAGGTCCCTGACTGTATCTGACCAGTGCAAGACAGAGTTATTAATGTTACAGAATTCGAGCATATTGTATCACATCCTGCTTGAAACTTGAACACTAGCAATGACTCAAACATAGTAACAGCTGATAATAGCTAAGTGAAAGAAAGTTAAGCCTTTTCCACTGAAGCCCAGGAAAACGTCTTGGTGCCCTTCCTCACATTATCTGCCCTTCCTGGAGGAGGCTCATTCACTGAATAGAACAAAGATGCACCACATGTACCAAAAGAGTTATGAAGTTATTTGACTTCCAGCTTGATTTCAGATGTGCAGGAAAGATCACTGGAAGACAACGAGGCAGGATTACGCAGATGGGAAGAGCATTCACATATTTGGTGTAATAATGACACAAGAGTAGGAAATCACCTAGCCCAAAAACAGATTAGAATCTCTTCTGCTAGAAATGCAACTAAGGAGAGTGTAGGAGTTGACTAAAAGCAAGACACAGTTGTTTCAACCCACTCCTCCTCAGCTGATTAAACCAATGTTTATAATACCAACTCCCCTTAAAGAAGAAAAGGGCACTAGGTGAAGAAGTCTGACTCCAAACAGCCAACAGCTTCAGCTACTGTGGGTAGATTCCTAGTAAATACATAAGCATCTTAATGGACTACACTGAATTTTTACTGCTTAGATTTTATCCAACAATTTGCAGCCTTCTTCTGTAATCACAAAACAAACAGTCAGAAACACAGGTAAGCATCAACGCTACAGGGTTCAGGTTACTATGTGGAGTCTCAGTTAATAAAACACAGCAGCTTTACTGGGACCCTCCAGTGGGCCCTTAAAGGAAGACCCTTTCCCTTATTCTTTCATGTTTTTAATATTAACAGCAATTTTTTTTCCCTTTTACAAGTACAGCATACATGGTAGCACTGGTACCTCAAAGTGACTTTCTGCCCTTTATTCCTAAGCACGTGAGTGTATAAGTTTGCTGATTTTTAAATTTCTTCGTTAAGAGTCAGTAATATGCTTTTTAGTTTTTACAGAACAATAAAACTGCTTGCCAGAAGTTTCTGACTTAAAAATCTCCACAGCAGATTGATGTAGGCCTCTTGATCCTTCTTACCACATTTTTGCCAAGTTAAGAGTATAAAATAACTTTTCTAATTGCACCCAGGGATTTGCATCCAATATCCAGATAGACTACTAAAGCTGACTCACTTTTCCCTTTGATCTTGCATATTCTGTTGCTTGAAAGAATACAGACAGGTGATGGAAAACGCCCGAGCTATTGCAAGTACAACTGCTCTAAGACCAATTAACACCGAAAAAACCCAAAAACGAGTAAGAAGCCAAAATGGAACTAAACCCCCAACAGCTGGTGGTCATCAAGGCAGTTTTCCCTGAGGGCAGAAGACTGTTACTAATAGGATGGAAATACAAAATTTACTGAGACCAACTGTAACCGCTGATAACATACACTGAGAAGTGCCTCATTTCTCATATTTTCTGCAGAGCAAAAGTGAAGCTGGACCACAACCTTCAATTTATTTTTTTTTGGGGGGGGAAGGGAGAAACACAGCAGGAACTGCAATGTAGTCCCATTGAACAATTAATGCTGAAAGTAGATTTTATCATGATGCTCTTTTCTTCTCATTTAAAAATAATATTCAAGTAATTCTACCTATAGAAAACAGTAATTCTCGGGGTTTCAATATACTATAGTTCATTAGGAACTGCCCACTGAGATTCTCTTGCATTTGAAATTATTTGAATTACTGCAGAACCTGGATGCTAAAATCCCTAACAGAAGATTAAATGAAGTTGTATGTTCTCCCTTTATAACAGTAGAGATTTTGAGATGTTTCCATCTCATTACATAAGCTTACATTCCTCTACTAACACAAAACACACTCTTGCCACAGGAGACACATACTTTTTATGCTGTTTCAAGCCAATGATTTTAACTTCAAATCCAGAGTAAACATAACCTCTTCAGAGCCAGGAACATGTTTGTGTGCAGGGAGAACAGCCTGCTGCACTACAGTGATAGTAACACCTACCAAAATCAAGGCACATACTGAACAGATGTACACACCAGGGTCATGATGTTCTTTGACACAGTACTGAAAGAACGGTCAGTATCAAAAGTCTGGGACACAGAAAAGTCAGGATTTTTTTCACTAACATCAAATAGTATATACTGAGAGGTAGAAAAGCTGTTTTTTATTCACTCATGATTCATTTGCACCTCATTTATAAAGTTCAAGAAGGGACTACAAGACCCAAAAAGTACTGTTCAATAATACAAGCTTAAATTATCATGCATTTATTTATTAATTATCTGATTTATAATACAGATGAAGCAACAGTGCTAAACAGAACAATTTATCATCTTGCCTGGGCATTTGTTTTAAATGTGGTTCTTTCAGTGCCTTGGTGATGGCCTTCCAGAAGATGGCTGAGGCTGCCTGAATTTTGAGAGAACAGTAATAGAATCAAAAAAGGTATAAATGTTATAATCATGATGCTGAAGGTTCTTGTAGGTAGAATTATCGAATTCTTCAGGAGCAGGCTCAGCAGCTGCTGTGGTCTCTGTGAAAACAAAGAGGAACTGGTCACTATAAGGACATCACAACAAAGAGCAATATTATTAATTTCAGAGCCAGACTTCATACAATGTCAGATCCCACAGCCAGTTAACATAAAAAAGTAAAAATATGTCAGCAACTACAACAAAATAGACAGTTTATTAAGTTCTGCTGGCACCGTGTCTGGTCCTGAAGCAGCACATTAATATGAAGTAGGGGAACAGGCATCAACACAAGTAATTTAATACAGCACAGGTTTTCAAATCCAAACTACCACCTAGTGCTGGGGGAGGATAGGGCACAAAATTTCATTTTGAAGACAGATGTCTGCCATTTCCTGGCTTTTTCAGAGTTGCCTTGGTTTTCAGTCCAGCCAGAATAGTAGGTGACATTCTTTGCAAGCCAAGAGAGGCAAAGCAGCAGTACAAATGATGTATCATGTCACACTATGAGATATAGCTATTAGATCTACTTTAGAGATTAAGTTTTAGCCATGGAGAGAAGTGATGGAATTACTGAGATCCCCATGGTTTGATTTCAATTGTAGTTACGCTGAACATTAATACATCAACAGCCTTTGGCTTAAGTTTCCTTTCTTCTAAATGTAATCTTCTAAACTTTGAATCAGGTCTTCTCACTAAAAGAGTAACCTAATAAAGTCACTCAGAACTCTTTTCTTTAATCGAAGTCAACATTAATTCTTACACTTTTACAACATTATGCAAATTTATGCAGTCTCATTTTCATAAAAGGTTCCTGTTATGGGCTGATTTTTACAACCAAGGAAATTGCAAGAAATAAAACTTTACTCCCAATATTTATTTGATTATATTAAGCTTCTTTTCTGTAATACAACCACCTACAATAAAAATACAAGTACTCAAGTAACTGAACACCAGAATTTCCCTTTAATTGTAACATAATTATTGCAATGTAAAACTACCAGTTTAAGAGCAAGTATCAGTAACATTGAGCATGACTTGCTTACAAAACACAAGTCCTAAGTCATAGCTTCAGCAAAACATCACACAAAACCTATGAAAGGAAATATCCCTGTGTATATAGCTCAGTTCCTACTGAGACAGCTCATAGGAGACATCAGATATGAAAGCCAGATGATGCAGTCTTTGCTGCAAATAGCCCTGAGAACAGACAGGCGTAGGCAAGTGTACATTCAACCTGCAAGAGACAGTTGTTCCAAACTAAGAGACAGATGCTCAGGAAGAAAAGCAGATGGAATCTCATTTTTCCTGCCCAAATACACTGTACTTGGCTTCTCAAAGGAAAAATTTATCCCCGAGTTCATCTTCCCCATACTTCAGACTTCATCTATGCTTCCTCTCTTAAAGAGCAAGCATTTCACAGGATGTTCTTCTGAAATGAATCAGAAGTCTATTTCTGAGTTACCATACTACTATTTTGCTACTTACTTAGCAGTTAAAGTCAGCAGTTTTTGCTGACTGCTTAGCATGCCTGCTTTTTTAATTGGATTACATCACATTAACATCCAGGTTTGCAACGATAAAAAACACTTTCACATCTTCAGCATGCCTGCTGCAGAGCTTGCAGATGAACAAAAAAACCCAAACACCAGAACAGGACAGAAGCACAGGATTACAGAAGGTATAAACTGTGAACATTAAACATGGAAAAGCAATAGCTATCCTCAAAGAAGGCTCCAAAAAGAAAAGAAAAAATATGCCTAGAGTTATCAGCAACACTACTGAACACAGTGTAGACACATCTGACTCTTTGCCCCCCTGGCACACAAAACATGGCATCAGCAGTAAAGCAGTGTGAACTTGCTACAGCCACTGCAGCAGAGTCCTCTAGCATGCACCCAAGAGAAGCTTTCCTGCTGTCACAGCCCTACCACCTCCACAGAGCAAGAGGAGCTCAACAGCAAGAGTGCCATTTTCAGTAAAGCCAGGTCCTACCCAAGAGTGGTCTGCCGAGGTGGTGATGATGATGGGTCTGAGGCACAATGGTACTATTATTGCCCCATTTATACAGATCTGCAGGGAAAGTCTGTCACAGGGGCCTAACCTTATTCTGTCTGGATTTACAGCATCAGAATAGAAAAAAAAAAAAAATACAAAGCAGCAAAAAGAAATGGGGGGGAGGTAGAGGGGGTGTGTGTCTTAGGAATGGTATGCTACCTAAGTTAAAAGACAAGAATGGGAACTCATCACAGATCAGGACAGAGCAACATTTGGCTTTTGAAATAGACAGAATGAGATCAGTAGGTAAGCTAACAGGACTGGCAGTAAGTAAGAAGGGAAGAAGGGAGGGGAAAGAAGAAATAAAATTTGACTCAGGAGAAAGGCAGCTCTAAATCCTTTGGAGAAAAGAGGGAAAACAAGTTTTGTCATACAACCCCCATGATTATGCTCATAGCAGAAACAATTTTGTTTTCATTTCATAACTGTAAATTTCATTTTCATAACTGTAAATCTGGTGAAATGAAGACTGCTTCCTTTCACAGCGTAAGTGGAAACTAAGTATTACTGAGCACTTACAACAATCAGCAATGAACAAGAATCTATTTTCCAGAAAGTCACTGCTTCAGTATAAAGAGAAGAGAAGATTTGAAAACTTTACAAAAAAGTACTGGCCCAAATCAACACAGTTCAAACAATTTAAAGTTGTACCCTCTATTGTGCTGCTTTCTCCAGCCTGGACTCTTGCTTCCTGAATGGTCTTTTCCTTTGCTCCAGTGCCCATCACCAACATTGTATTTTCAGAAGCCTCTTCTGGTTTAGGAGAAGTTACTTCTGCTTCTGACTCCTGTGTCTTCTTCATCTTTTTTCCTTCTCCTCCTCTGGACACAACTTTTTGCTTTTTGTCTTCTTGAGTCACCGATGAAGCTTTCAGCTGAAGAGCTGCTACTTGGGTTTTAATGGACTTTTCATCCACATAATCAGATTTATGAGAGACATCAGTCAAAGTTTGGCTTTCAACCATGCGTGGTTCCAAGATCAGCTTCTGTCGATCTGCTTCTTTTGGAGCTGATTTTATTCTGGGGTCTTTTGCTTTGGATTTTGGTTTTTCACGGCTGACTGATGTTTTAGAAAATTCAACCTGCTTGACAGGAGACGTATCAGTTTCAGTTTTGTATAACTTCTTCTTGGCTACATATTCTTTGTGGGATTTTTGAGACAAATTCTTTTTTGCTACCATTGATGCCTTTACAGCTATGTTCTCAGAAAAGATGGAGTCTTTTCTAGGAAACTCAACTTTTGTTTTAATGGCAACTTCTGAATCATGCTTCTCTTCTTCAGAATCTGAGCTAGAATCTGAATCTGAGCTGGATGAAGATGAAGATTCTTCCTCAACTAACTCCTTCCTCAAGCCTCCTTCTCTCACAGGCACAGTGAGGTTTTCCTTCTCAAGAGAGGAAACAACTGCTCGCTGAGGAAATGCAACTACAGTTTTTCTTGCCATGAACATTCTCATGTCTTCAGCAGCAGGTTTTGAAGCTTCCTTGAGGTTAGTGCTAGATATGCTCTCACCTTTGTTTGAAGATACTAGGAGAGAGCTAGAAGACAACATTTTAGGGAATTCATCTGGTGCCTTGATGGCTAGAAGCTTGGTGCTTCCCTGTGGTGCCACTACATCTAGGAAACGGCATAGAGAGGATTATCATCATTGTATCCAACACTGCTAATTAGTAGTCTTAGTCCACTGTTAATTAGGGGTCTTAGTCATACAATTTTAACTTTCTCAGATACTCTGGTACAAAAAGCAAATGTAAAGAAGTTATTATACTTAAGTTTTAAGACATTTCAAGTTAAAGAAACTAGAGTTCTAGCTAGCACTTAAGTTCCTGCTACTGTGACGCTGAAACTCATAAAACAATGCCTTTCACTCCTTTCTTTGCCTGACTCGTTGCAAGAACTGTTTTTTTTTTCATTCTTCAATTCTGCATCACTGAAAATGGTTTACACTTTCCTATCTCAGATGAGCATAAAAATAGCTTGTTAGCTGAGCTCTTCAAATATGCTGCTACACAGAGAGTTTTTCTATGATAAGCCAGCAAAGCAAAAGATATTGTAAACAGACATAGCAACAGCCAGCCTCTTGCAATAGTTATCTTTACAGCAGTAGAGAGAGATGACTCCTAAGAGACAAAGCAGCAGAGTAAGAGATCTGAAACTATACACAAAAGTATTACTTGTTCATGTTTCCAGGTGACCTACCAACTGAATAGTGTTTAGCACAGTTTAACATTTTCCCAAGACCTTATCTCCTCCAGTCTTCACTGTGTCCATTTCATATTTTTGTTTTGAGACCTCTTTGTAAAAAAAGTGGTAGAAGATCTCCTAATGCTCCATGTTAACCTGCCTTTATTTCTTCTCCCTCATGGGTACTTTCATTAATTAACATTCTCCAGACAAGGAGTCGACAGTTGAAGACAAAGCAGCAATTTTTCAGGCCTCCTCAGATAGGACCCAATATCCCTTGGGTGCTTGTACCAATGATGTCCTCAAGAGGCTCATCAAGTGTGAACACTGTTGTGGTTACAGAGAACAGGAGGACAAACAGGACTTGGGAGTACATTAAGAGGACACACCACAACTTGATATAGCAAAGCCAACCCCATTATGAGTTGCACCACTTCCAGCCAGCAGTGCAAGTCAACAGATTTCCAGTTTTTTGTACAGATTCATCTGCACAGCCTGGAAACCCAGATCTACTTTACAAGACCAATTTTCCCTCTTACTAGTATTTTACAGTAATATCTTGTATGATCCAAGGAGTAACTATAATTAGTTCTGCATAGAAGGAAGTCTTTAGCCACATCCAGATAAAAACAGCACAGAAAAGACAGACACATGAAATTAAAAGCAAAGCATTGCAGAAAGAAACAGAGTTCTTAACGTAAGTACAAAAGAAAAAAATATCAGTTTACTAGGCAAGTAATACTTTTGAATAATTTCAGACCCATACTTCTCTCTGCCAAATGGTAAGTGCAGGGAGGGAGGGAGGGCAGGGGGAAATAGGAGGATGGGCCCATCTCTGAAAGAGGCCTGACTCCCTGCACAGACTGGCACAGCCAAACAAAAGCCTGTGCAAACTAACTTCAAAGAAGTGTACAGGAAGGTCACACTAACACAAGTATGTGCAAAGGGATGACAGACAAGTGAGAGCTGAGCTAAAGCTGACCTTAAGACACCCTAGGAAACAAATAAAGCAGGTAACATTCAACTTTACCATTAACAGCAGGTGTTACTGGAAAAATGCTTTAAATTGTAATATTTGGATATGTGAAAAAGATACATTTCAGCTTTTAACCACAAAGTCTAATACAAATAGTACAGACATTTTAATTAAAGTACTTCAAACTTGTACCACCTGATCTGGTTTTGCATCATTTTTCCAAGAGAACAATACATCCAAATCACTAACAAGGATATTATTCCCAGATGCATTCCTACTGATGCTTGTAACTCTACTAGCATTATCAGAACATGTTAAAAACATGTTCACACTCAGAAAGGTGGCAGGCAGAAATTACAGGTCTATTCCGCACCAACTTCATAAGCACACGTGTGACCATTTTATCAAAGCAATGAAAATTTACACACCCTGTTCCTGCTAAAATCTGAAAGACAGCTGCATCCTATATACCTTAACTAACCATAAACATTTGCTGGGGAAGCAGCTGGCTGAAAGAGGTGGCCCAGGAGGTCTCCTGACACCACCCTCAGAGGTCTCCTCTGAAATCAGAGCTGCAGAACAACGAAACTAGAAACTGATGCACAAATCCATCTCAAGTGCACTCAAAATAATTCAAAAAAATACATATTAAAAAGGGGTTTGTTGTTTAATCAAGCTTGTATCAACCTATGCAGCGGAAGCTTTCTTTTTTAATGTTGTTTGAACATTAGAAGCCAGAAGTCTGCATTCAATTGCTCTTTCACAGTGATCAACAGTTGTCAACAAGTCTGATTACTCCTATGTATGGTCCCATTAGCTCTGCTGTTTAAGCACCTTGATCTCTCATTTGCCCAGTAATACCACTCCCTGAATCCAAGAGCCTGTGTTTAACAAAAAGCATTTTACACAAGCTACCATTCTTTGAAATTCATGTTCTGACTTTGGTCAAGGACAGAAGGGGTTCAAATACTTCTGAATGTCAAAGATAGTGCAGCATCCAAACCCAGGTGCATGTACTGCCTTGCTTGCAGCCCACCGGGAAAGAAGCATTATAACTAAATTTGAGACAAAAGGACTGTAATAGGTTTTTGCAGCTTCTCAACACTCTTGCCTGGACCAGATACTTGGATCCTGCAAGTTTTTCTGAAAAATGGGATGCTTTTTGACTGCCATTATCTAAACTTTTCAAAGGAAAAGGATGAATATTAGAAGTTCAAAACCAGATTTTGCACCTCATTAAAAAAGGAACTTGCTACACTGATTTCCATTAATTTCCAGGCAGTTTGTAAATCATCATTATATTAAGACAAAATTAACAACAGCTCTCCTTAAGTCTGAGCAAGCACCACATGAGCTAACATATTAGGAAAAAGTTTCAAGGTCAATAGCAAGGGTTATAAATGTAACCCAGGAATTCCTACCAGATTTTAGTGCTGGTTTCCTTAATACACCTTACGTTTGAACAGAAATCCCTGTGTATGGTGATGACCTTGACTCACTTCCTTGGATTATGTAGCTTGCTGTTCAGAAACTCAGCCATGAGCAGATCTAAGCTCTTCTTGCCTATTTAATGACAACTAAAGGGACCTGAACTTCAGACAGGTGCTCCTCGCTCCAAGAGGCAGATAAATTTTAATCACTCGGGCACCACTACAGGGCGCAAAGGGCTCCCGAGCCTGACAGGTTGTAGTGGGGGTTTAGTACCAGAAGAGGACCCTTTCGTGCCTGAATACCCACTTGCATTTACTGACACCCCATCACTGCTGAGGACAAACCAAACTTAAAATCTTACTCCTTGGCGGCGTCCCGGAGCTCCCCGGCTTGGTGCAGAGCGCCGCGGAGGGTGCAGCCCCACGCAGCCCCTGGGCCTCCAGCCGCAGCACCTGCAAAGCATCGTTTAAAACATATGAACAAAACGGGATATAGTCACCTCCTGGGCAAGAAGAATCCGGGAACGGGGAGTGCTGTCCCCAGGGCGCACGTCCCTCCCTTCCCCCGGGCCTCAGGCGAAGCGGCCGGCACCTACGCAACAGGCCCGGACGAGGTGTCCGGCCCGGTACGCGGCACTGAGAGGAGCCGAGCAACCGTGCGAGGGTTGAGGCGGCCCGGGGAGCTCCTCCTCGCTCCTCTCCCCTTGTCCAGCGCCCACCCTCCCCCTTACCTTGCGGGTAGCCGCTCGGCCGCAGCCCAGCAGTGAGGGAGCCGCCATCTTAACGTCAGGCCGGAGCTACCCCGGCTACCGCGCTTCGGGCCCTCACCGCTGGGCAGAGCCTAAGCCTTGAGGCTCCGCCCCTGCCCGGTGGCCGCCGCCAGCGGCGGGAATCACGCTTATTTTAAAATAAAATCGCTGCTTTTACATTAAACCCCGACATTTATATTTGAAGGGTGGGCAGGGAGGGGCACCGGGCCCCATCCGAGGGGGTCATGGCGAGGGGGCGGGTGGGGTGTAGAAGTCAGGCACCAGCCCTGACCAGCACCGGCGGTCACACTCCCGCACAGGCGCAGCACAACTCTGGCGTCATCCCTTAGTGCGGTGACGTCGGTGCCCTGCGCCCGCCGGGCCGCGCACGTTGCCCCTGTTGACGCATGGAGGGCGGTGGTGGCAGTGGCGGTGGGCGCAGCCCCGGTCCCGGCCCAGCCCTGGCCCTCCGCGGGCCGCTGATGGCCGCCAGCGGTGGCAGTCGGCTCCTGGCGGCGCGGTACAGGGAGCCCGGGTCAGTGTTAGGGGGGGTGAGGCGGGTGCGGGCAGGGTCCGAGGCCGCCCCGTCTCTGGGCTGGCTGCTCGTCCCTGCCGGTTCCGAAGTGTGGGTGGCGGGGCCGGGCTGCCGGGGCTGCGCATCTGCCAGCGGGGAGAGGTCTGGGGGGTGTGGAGGAGGCTCTGCCGCTTCCCTGCCTTTCGGGAGAGGCCTGCGGGGCGGAGCGTAGGCCTTTAGGTGTGCTGGTCCTGAAATACTGCTTAAAAACATTGTAAAGGGTTGTTCATCTGAGCAGAAAGAGGAGAAAAGGCTCCGGGGAGACATTATGGAGGCCTCCTGCTATCTGGAGGGTGCCCACTGGGAAACTGGGAAGGAAATTTATACAGGGGCAGGTAGCGATGTGGGAAGGGTAACAATTTTAAGATGAAAGAGGTCAGATGTAGAAATTATTCCCTGTGTGAGTGGTGAGACACTGGCAGGGATTGCCCGGGGAAGCTGTGGCTGCCCCCTCCCTGGCAGTGTTCAAGGCCAGGTTGGATGGGGCTGTGAGCAACCTGGTCTGGTGGGAGATGTCCCTGCCCATGCAGGGGGGTTGGAACTGGGTGATCTTTAAGGTCCCTTCCAACCCAAACCATCCTGTGAGTCTATGATTTTAGTCTTGAAAATTTTCCAGCATGATTGTGCACCACCAGATGCAAGACACTGTGATGTGAACAACAGGGTAAATGTTAGTGGCAAATACATCAAACCTGACAAAAAACCTGCACAAACACGACCAAAACATTACTTAGCAAACAGATGAAAATCTTTCCCTCCCCTTACCTAGCATATGTGTACAGTCCAAGATTTTAAAATGCTGCATCTGTAGCAGTTTCACAGGAATGTTATTCCTCAAGATAGGTTAATGAATAAATTCCAAATTACAGCATGTTACAAAGGTATTGACATTCTTATTAATTAAGCTTATGGATGTTCTATTTTCAGTGATTTTAGTCTGTTGTTTTTATTTGCAGTGATGATAGTTTCTTCGTGTATGATTGCATCAATGCAGAGAAGAAGACCTTAGGAAATAAAGGGTGAGAAAATCTGCTTAGGCAGTCTGCTGTTTTCCTAGAGAGTGCATCTCCTCCTGAGGTTATGTGGCAGTGAAGATAATAAAAGAAAGTCACGGGATGACTCCTTGATCAGGTGATGGCTAGGTTGTTTTTGCTAACCCTGATGGATATACGTGCTTGTATTTTATTTTGTTTATGTCTCATCTTAGAGGAAAGACTGTACACCCTTTTTAAGGAAACACCAGTAGTGTAGTTAATGGTTCTGTATGACTTGGTCAAGGTATTTATGTAAGAATGCTGCATCTCTTATTAGACCATCTAAGACAGTTAGGAAAAAAAAAAAAACACCCAAAACAGCAAACCAGTTACATAACTCCTCCTTCAGGTCTAGTCTCTAAGTCATGAGACTTCAAAAACCAAAAAAGTATTTTCTTAGTTTAAATTCAACCACTGGACATTGTTTTATCTGTAGCAAATTTTACTGTTTTACCCTAAATTAGTATCATGATCTACTAGCACAAACCTTAGCTTTTTTTTTTTTTTCCTCCATGCAGGTGATGATGCAGTTTTTTAGGCCTTCTATTAATTTCCTTTTTCTTGGCTTTTTCTTTTTTTTCAGTAACTTCCAGTTTGGCTCAACATTTTAAGCACAAATAAAACTTACAGCATTGAATTTTGTTGTCCATGTTCCTTCTCGGTGGCGTGAGAACAACTGTGTCTTAAGCATTTCAGTCATGTTCAGGCTGTGAACTTTTTTCCTCTTCTTTCTATCAGGCAGGATGGAAAAGCAACAGATAAAGGAAGAGATGACATCCTAGCTTTTGCCTTTTCTCCATCAGGAGATTATCTTGCCTTGACAGATGACAGCAAACGGCTGATTCTGTTCCGTACAAAGCCTTCCTGGGAATGTGTTAGTGTCAGGTAAGGAAGCAGGATGTTGCATGTCACTTTATCATGGAGTTATGGCTGATTAAATTAGAGTTATAAAATAGTAGTAGTACTTGGGATGTTGGCATTTGTTATCACTAAGTGTCCATTTTTTTCTTTTTTTTTTTTTCCCCTTGTACTTGCTCAAACATATTTATTGTTCTTGGAAATTCAAAGGTATTTGTTAAGAAGTGATGCATTGTATGCCCCACACCAAGAATGGAGTTTGGATGTTTATGTCATTGTCCAAGGAAAGGAAATTCTCTTTTCATATTCCAAATGACAGTATTTGCATCTTTAAGAACATAAACTTTACCCACTCCTGGTTGGGCCTGTGAGAGTGATACAGAACAGTTTAGTCAGTGCATTGTTTGTTTCTGTTTATTTGGGGGAGATGATGTTCTAGGGAGTTTGTGAGCTCTCTTAAAAGTGTATCTTTAGAGATGCTGCCAACTGTTTGTCTTCTGTAGTGTGGTCCTCTTGAGGAAACAGTTTGTGGCTGTCCACCAGAGGTCCTCCAGCTACAAGTTTTCTGCCACTGCTTGTGACAATGTTGAAAAAAAAAAAAAAAAAAAAAAGAATTCTGAGAAAGTACCTCAGCATGCAACATCTCTGCTTCTGGTGGCACAGATGTAAGGCCCTCATTGCAAGACAAAATGGAATCTTTCTCAACTTGGCTGTGTTTGTAGGGTGTGTGGTGGGTTAACCCATGTTGTAGTGGGTAGGTAATCACTGAAAAAAACCAGAAATGGCAAGTTCTCTTCATTCTGCCTTTCCTCTGTAATAGGCCTTTGGTAATTGTTAGATGTTTCAGTTTTCTGCTGAAAGCTCAATTAGGACCACAGCTGGATTTTTTTGGAACATCACTACCTCCTGTTAGGAAACTGGGAGTACAGGCAAAAGGATCTCTGCGTGAAGAAAGAACACCATGGTTGAGCTATGTTACTTCTATTGCTGGTTTGTGGCAAGCTGTATAAAAAGTTTCATGGGGTGATGGCTTTTGTAGGCAGCTCATTTCACACAAGGGAAAATTTTGAATCTTTGTGCTTAAGATCAAAGGCAGTACAATGAATTTGGAGCAAGACTTTTTCTCGTTGGCCAGGTAACTTTGCTGCCTGAGCCTACAATGTGTTAGTAGGCATTCTTGTCCTATATACTTTACCTTTGTTATTGTGTTCCTTAAAGTTAAAAGTATTAGAATTTCTGTCCAGAAGGTGAATAGACATGTCAATTTCCTATGATTCTTAGTGTCCACAGGACATACAGAGGTTTGGAAAAGAGGTGTTACGAAAATGAAAGAATATCAGTGATATTATTTTAAAGCTACAGATGCATTTTCCAGAGTAAGTCATTAGACTTTTTAAAAAAAAATGTTTTCTGAAATACATGGTCCTTAGATTAATCTGAAAAGTTGTAAGAAAACCATTATCTGCTACAGTGACAACTGGGAATATAAATTACTGGCAGATTATGAGGGAAAGCCAGAGTTCAAGTTCAGGACTTTGCCTGGACAAGGTACTGTGAGACTGTGACTCTTTGATTCTGGATGTAAGAAGTAAGAGCACTTGAGGCTCACAAGGAAGGGCTTCCTTTTACAGTACAAAGTGGTAACTGGAGAAATAGTTTCAACACAGTTTTTAGATGTGTTGCTGCAAAGGCCTATCACTAGAACTCCTACCTTGTATTTTCTTTCCTATGTGTTTAACTTGTACTATGGAGAGTAAAAGAACATCTGTCAGCTTTAATCTTTAGAGTACTGACAGGCTGACTATGCAAAATGCTCAGTTGAGAAAGTACCTCAGCAAAATGCAGGTTTAATGGTCTCTCCTTTTTCTCTCACCCTCCCCAGGTGTCTGCTGTTACATAGTTTAGTCATTTATTAGGTCTCAAAGGTACTATTACAGCCCCATGCCCTCCCTTAATATTGTTCTTGTTGCTCCATTTCAAGAACATTGCATGTAAGAACATTTTGTTCAGTCTCTTGATCTATTCAAGTTGAAATCCATATTTGCTGAAGCTGCCACCCAGTGGTGTTCAAACTGTGCCATTTTTCATTCAGGTTTGTGAACAGAAGATGCACTTCCCTAACTATTACAGCTGCAGAAGATAAGATTCTGATTGGAGACAAGTCTGGTGATGTCTATTCTTACTCAATAACAGAACCCCAAGCAGAGGGGAAACTTCAGCTGGGTCACTTGTCTCTGCTACTGGATGTGGTAAGTATGTGCCTCCATGAAGTTAAGGTACAAACCTGGATTCCTGCTTGAGTGTTTTGTTGTTGCTCTTGTCCCAGATTTGGGAGCTCTTTTTTTTTACCAAAATGAATTGTGTGGTCTGGATTTTTTCCTAATGAGTTTGTGTGTGTCTGGAGAGTTTTGTAAGGAAAGAAGCATACCAAAGAGCTATCTGTTCTGGGAGTGTGAATGTTCAGAAACTCTCCCATGACAGTCACAGAAGGCTTAGTTGTGGAATGTATATGGGAACTCACTCAGTCTGTCGTATCAGTTAAACTCTTCAATGTGATAAGCTTCTTTCTTTTTAAGATGAAGTGAAACTTCTGACTCTATTGATGGAGCTCAGTGGCTTTTTCTGGACCAGTTAGTGTCACTTGTCCTAGTGAGCTGGGAAGTTACTGTTGTAAAAATTGCCTACTGGGCACTGAAACTTTCCCTTTACCAACAGGCACTGAGTCCTGATGACAAATATATCATCACTGCAGACAGAGATGAGAAGATCAGAGTCAGCTGGACAAAGGCTCCTTACAATATTGAATCCTTCTGTCTAGGACACAGAGAGTAAGTTTTTTTGTGTGCAGAAGTTACTGTGTGCAGCCCTTCACTGTGCCTCAGTGGATGAAATTACTGTCTTTTCAAATTGTATTTAACAAGAGCTAGGTCTGTGTTAGAATCATATTATGGTTTGAGGTTGGAAGGGACCCTTAAAGGCCACTTCTTCCATTCTCCCTGGAATGACCAGGAACATCTTCAACTAAATCAGGTTGCTTAGTGCCCCATCCAGCCTGACTTTGAATGTTTCCAGGAGTGGGATATCTACTGCCCTTCTGGGCAACCTGTTCCAGTGTTTCACCACCATTTCAATAATTTCTTCCTTATATCTAATTTAAATCTTCCCTCTTTTAGGTTAAAACCAATTTCTCTTGTCTCTTCTGACAAGCCATGCTAAGAAGTCTGTCCACATCTTTCTTGTAGGCCCTCTAAGTACTGGAAGGCCACTGTATGGTCTCTCTGGAGCCCTCATTTCTCCAGGCTGAACAACCCCAACTCTCTCAGTGTGTTTTCATAGGAGATGTGCTCCCCGAACCTCTGATCATCCTTATGGCCCTCCTCTGGATGTGCTTCAACAACTCCATGTCCTTACACTGAGGACTCCAGATCTGGATGCTGTACTCCAGGTGAGGTCTCACCAGAGTGGAATAGAGGGGCAGAACTATTTCCCTTGACTTGCTGGCCACAAGAGACTCCAGAGACTGAAGATTGTTAGTTCCTTTCCTTTCTTCTCTTCTCCATCCTGAGGTGATGGTCCTTTTAATTACAGTGACCTGAAGAGTGGAAGGCAGCAAAGCAGCCTGCTTTGTGCTGTTTTTGTGTGTATTGGTGTGATTCAGATGTTCTCTGACTTGCTAGGAAACTGATAGTTCCTTTAGTATAGAAATCAGGGTTGTCTTCTACACAGTTTATCAGGACCTCCTTTTTGAGCCTACAGGAGGGACTGTACTTTTTTTCAGTAGTCCTTTAGGCATGAGAAGCCTGAAATTGCATATGGATTTTTAAAAGACATTTTCTCTACATTTTGTTGCTTAAAATGTCTTCTCAGGTGTGGTATTTTCAAAGTCCCCTGACTTTGCCTTCTACCACTGTGCAGCTTTGTGGGCTTTTAGAGACTTTTTGTTGCTGTCTGTTGATATGGATTTTGAGTGGGGTAGGGGGGTTGGACAGGTTTGGGTTTTTTTGTTTTTTTTTTTTTTTTGTAGCCACTGCTACATTTTGAAGTCCACAGTGACAAGGTAGCAGAGAAAACATGATCCTGCATAGGGTGGGGAAAGCATCTAATTCTGCTTGTCTGTTTGATGAGTTACTTGGGGATAACAGCACCCTTCCAGGCATGTTGTTACAGAAGATGGTGCAACATGGTGCAGGCATATCACCATCATCAGAAACTTGTTAAAGAACAATGGTGTGACCTATAGGTAGCAACCCACCATGCCCACCAATGTATTTTAATAGAGTGTTTAAGATGCAGATTAATTTGGAGCATCAGTCTGATTTTCATACCATCATTTGGTGTTCTAACCTGTGTAGAATTGGCATAGTTTAAAGGCAAGAGACTACTCATTTTATAGATCTAAGTAGTCTTTGATTAGTTGAGTTTCTGTAGCGTATTTATAGAGCCACTTCTGATGTTTCCACCTCCTCTCTACACAGTTGTATTTTGTAATGGATAAAATTGATGGTCAGAAAGACACTTTAAATGGGGGCTGTTATGTCTGCACAAGAAGTTCATTAGTGGCTGCAGAGCGGAAAGGCACGTAGTGTAAATCAGTTGAAATATATTTAAACATTTTTTTACAAAACTGAAGTATTTAAATTATAAATAAATAAGAAAAGAAATATAAGAAAATATGCATGGCCAGCAGGGCAAGGGAGGTGATTCTCCCCCTGTACTCCACTCTCATGAGAGCCCACCTAAAGTACTGTGTCAAATTCTGAAGCCCCCAACACATGGAGCTCTTGGATTGAGTCCAAAGGAGGGCCACAAAGATGATCAGAGGGCTGGAGCACCTCTCCTGTGAAGACAGACTGAGAGAGTTGGGATTGTTCAGCCTGGAGAAGACTCTGCAGAGTCCTTATAGTGGCCTTGCAGTACCTGAGGGGCCTACAGGAAAGTTGGGGAGTTCATGTTTTTAATGAACATTATTAATTGAGAAAAGGGTACATGTGACCTGAGTAAATCTATCTTGGTGGTTTTTGGTCTATGGCAATGTTATCAGTTGAGAGAATTCAATAGAATTCCTTGAGTGCAGATGGGGAAATATTTTTTTTATTAAGGAGTAAGTAGCTTGTGCAGTATGTATACTTTATTAAGTACAGTAGACATATGTTTTTTTTTCCTCCTGATTAGCTTGAAGTGGAGAACCTCTTTGTTTGTTTATTATAAGGTTCTCTTTAAAATTCTTTCTTAACTATTTGTATTCAAAGAACCAGTGTGTCATGCAACAGAGTTCAACTTTGGACTACTTTCCCTTTAGATTTGTGAGCAAAATTCTTGTAATACCTGACTATCCTGATCTGCTGTTGTCAGCTTCTGGGGTATGTATTGCAATTTCCTCAAATAAATACTTTTCTTGAAAATTAGACTTCAAAGCCAGGATTTGCTTGTGTTTTCCCCAAGTTCCCTGTGATAATTGGAATGGTTTCTCATCTTTTCCAGCATGCCCTCTCTCTCTCCTTCCCTGCCTTTTCAGCTTGCTGTTCAGTGTTCAGCCATTCTATTGCTAGATCATGCAAATTCCATGTACTATGTTGATAGCAAGGCCAGCTTCCTAAGGTCACTGGAGAATGAAGAAATCACAAAGTCTTCAGTATTTCTTCATCATTAACTCTTGGCTTGGAGCACAGACAAACTTTTTAACATTGGACTATTAAACCAACTTTGACACCAATGGGTGTTTTGCCAGCTTGCCATGTTAAGGAGTTTTATATTTTATTTTTTTTTAAACTTTTAAGATGAGAAAATTATTCTCTTTACAAACTCCAACTTGCCTTCCCTTGTGAGGTTTGTTCTGAATTACATTCTCATCTGTATGTGCTCATAGTACATCCAGTGCATGTTGTGTAGAGACTGCAGTGCAGTGCTACACATTGCTTGGACTGAAGAAGTGAGTGCTGCTTCCTTTCCCCTGCCCCCAGCTGTTTTCTTAAAATTTATGGTTTCTTCTTGTCATGCTAGACCTGTACAGACTGAGTAGATGGACTTGGCCTAAAAGATGGAAAACAATGGTCTTTGTTTCTCAGACTACTACCAGTGCATAAGAATCAAGTACTTTTTTTTCACTAAAGACTGTAGTCTGAGCATTTGGTTTCAACTTCTGCGTTTGCTCCCCTAAGGTTCTTGGTTCTTATTCCTCTAATTCCTAAAGCAACTCTAGCTTTATTACTGTGTGGCTGTATTTCATTCTTAGCAAATGTTCTTTGATGACTTTGTTTTTCCAAAGAAGTGTTTAGCTTCTCTCCAAGAGGTTACTAAATCAAATGAGAATTTGGGTGATAACAAGAGTGGAGGTGGAGAAGGGCAACCTGAAAAAATTACCATTAAAATCCTGAGCACATGTATTATGGTGGTGTTTGAGACAGACTTGAAATGCACTTCTCGAGCTACCCAATTTCCACTTCAAAAGGAGAATTACAGTTAGCATGATTAAATAATCTAGAATGGAGTATAAAAATTATGTTAATTAAAATGCTTTAGCTGCAATTTGAGGTCTTGACTGACTATTTAGCAGCTTCTGTGGGAAGCTCTTAAGGGAAATATGATTTAGCTGAAGAAGATGAGTGGCCTCTCCTTGCCTGAGGTGCTGTTAAATAATATACTTATGTCTGCTTCCATCTGTCCAGGACTCAACTCTGAGACTTTGGGAGTACAAAAGTGGGGAAGAAATATACTGCTGTCATCTAAGTAGTGTCTGTGGGTCTGAGACAACCAAAACTGACCAGGTACACCCCTCAGTGCTTTTGCTACCCTCCTGATCCCTGTGACTCCCAAACTGGTTGTTGCATTTTGTTAGGAGTGTCTCCCTTCTGTGGGTGGGTTTGGAAGTTACATGAGACCTAGAAACTGTTACAAAAGCTTTGGATTTGGGGAAAGGAAGAAAGTCCTTGAAATCCATTCCTGTATTTTGTGTGCATTTCTAAGAAGTGCCAAGCAGTGATTAAAAGAAGCTGTTTGTTACTCATCTCAAATGTAAGTTCTGCACACTAGACAAAACCTTCACTTGACATTTTTTCCAAGGACACAAGTGCCTCAGTCTTCTTAGCTGGAAAATATCTTTTAGCAGTGGAAAGATATAAAAATTCACCCTTTTATTAAAAATACTTAAATGAACTTTAAGTCATCAAAAACCAGCTTTGTAACATTTGTAACCAGACATCTGCAATAGAACTGCCCTATGGAGTCAAAATGCTGGGCTTGTTCCTTTGGGTTGTTCTGAAGCTGGAAAGTGTCCAAAATGAAAACATTTGAGTCCTTTGTGAAAACTGAATACCCAGAGCCCTCCTTAGCTTACAGCCTGTACGTAAGTGGTGCCTTTGGGGTGCTACTGTGATTTGGGATTCTAAGCTGATGTGAGCTTAGGGGTTCTGATAGCACTTGATCTCTGGTGGTGTTCTTGTCATGTGAATTGGCATGCAGCAGTGAAACAGAACTTGTCATTGTCCTCCCAGTCTACATCATTAAGCCAGTTGCTAATCTGTTGGGTCATTTAACAGTTGTTCATCTTACCACTCATCCTGCTGGGCATGTTTTTCATGTGAATCTCTAAAAATACTTCTTTCTCTGAAGACCACAGCTGGATCCCAGTTGTTAGATGACTGGGAAGCCTGCAGCCGTGCCTTGCTCCTAAAGGAAATCTATGGAATGCGTATCCAGGCTGAAATTTAATTTAAAAGTTCTGTCTTATATCCCTTGTGTGGTTTTCTGTGGTTTTGGTTAGTTGAAGTGCTTGGCCTCTCCTAGCAACCAGAAGCCATTCCTGGGCACGTCTCAGAGATTCCTTGCTGTCCATGTAGGTCTGGACTGTCTTGTAAGTGGGATTCCCAGTTAATGAACTGGAAACACAACCCGTGGAAGGGTTGAGCTCCTAGGGACAGACCTGACAACTCAGTTTTCTTCTGTGCTGAAGACATCAACAAGTTGTTCCCCGTGTTGGAGTAATAACGTGCAAGTTCATGTCTGTACATAAGTCCAAGAATGCAGCCACTTGCATTACAACATTCAAAGTTTAGATACTGGAAATCTTAGTTTTGGCCTAGAGTTCCTGCTAGCAGGAATTCAGTATCTGGATGAACACTTTAACCTGCCTCTGAACTTGAAAGTGTACTTTGAAGCACACCTGAGCCAGAGACCTCTCATAAACATTCACGAGGTCTCTGGCTCATTTCAGCTTGATTCTAGTGCTTGAAATCTTTGAAGTAGCTACTCCTGGGTTTTTTTTCACCAGCAAAAAAACAGGTATACTAAATCAAGTGGAGTGGATAGCCCATCTAGTTGGTAATCTCTTACAGTCTGGATGCAGTCTTGAGTGAAGACAGGAGAACCAAGACTGAGGCAGACCTGCAGAATTTCTTTGTACATAGAGGCTTCTGGAAATACGGGGCTTGGGAGTTTGAAAGCCAGTGTTTTATCTTTGTGTTCAGATGTAGTTAATGAGGGTGTTTTGCTGAAACAATGTGGTTTGACTGCCATCAAATCCATGTCTGCAGTAATGTTGCAAGGCTTTTCTTTGGGGGAGAAGACTGTTTTTATTTTAAAATACTTTGCCTTCTAGCTTTATTGGATCATTAAGGACTAGTAAGCAACTAGCTGTGGAAAATACTATTACTAATTTTAAAAATGCTACTTGTTGCTTAGACTGGCTTAGTATTTAGTAAGATAGCTTGCATATAAATTAACAGTGCTAGATATTGCTGAATCCCAACTCCATTGCTTACAAACAAGTTTATGAAAAATAATACTAAACTATATAGTAAACTTTGAATGTAGCATTGGCTAAACTAGCAAATGCTAGAGGGAAAAAATTGTTGCTGCAATCAGGAATTGATTTAAAAAATAATCTCCAACACTCGTAGAATGGTTTTGAAGGCGTTTTAATGTAGTTTAGTAATACCAGCCTTGTCTCCTTACATACCTGATAAAGTGCCTTCTATAGGATACTCTGTAGAGTCTCTCCATAGAAATTTGGGCTGCCTTTGGAGCTTGAGGGGTCTATTTAGCTTCTTCACCTCAGTGTGAGTAAGTAATGACAGAAAGGGGAAAACCCATAAACTGTGGTTTAATAAATATAACACAGCATTTAATAATCTATATTCCTACAGTGTCCTGCAGTTCTTCTATCCACTGCCATATGTGTATCCTGACAGTGGTCTTGGAAGCCTCAGGCTTTCCTGTTCCTTGAATCTCTGGAATGCTGTTTACTGCCCACTCTTACAGGCACTTTAAAATCTGTCTTCAATGACACCAAATTTCCACAGTGCTTGCGGGCTGCAGAAGACAGTTAACTTCCAGAGTTCATACATGAACAGTTATCAGGTAGTGTTCTAGTGATTACAGATGGATTAAATGACAGATTTAAACTTTAACGCAGTGCATTGCCACCTTTGACAGCTGCCAATATGTACTACTGTCAGAGAAATTACTGTCTTGATGCCCAGCAGGACCAAAGGGGAAATGAGATTTGTGTTTCCCTGGAGTCATAGTGCTAGAAGTGACAGAGAAAGTGTCTGGTGGTAGTATTTCTGTTGTATCAAAGATCATTTTCGCAACCTATTGTGACATTTATAGCCTGAATTTAAGGGAACAATCTGTTGAGTCAACACTTTGTAGGCTGTAACTAACAACACTGTCTGCAAATTACTCTGACAACCAAAGATCTGATGGGGATGTGTCTTTTTTTTTCTTTCACATTGCATTTCACACTGTGGATGTACTGAAACTTGAAACACAACCTGAGGCATAATGGTAATGGAATCAGCAGTAATGGTGGCTCATGCAAGCACGGAAATGTGGTCTTATTTTGTTTCATAGATGATGACTATATGTCTGTTTTGAGAACATTGGGGGTATTTTTGAGCTATGTAGCATTGGTTTCAGCTGATGAGTTGCAGATCCTCAGTTCATTTTCCCACTAGAATGGGAGTGATTCTCTAATTTCATGGTGCTATGTAAATATTTTTCCTGCTTTAGAGCTTTCACCTCATCTGATCCTCTTCACAGCGCAAGCTTGTTTAAAGTCCAGAACACGAATTACACAACTCTACCCCAGTGTTCATTACATTAATTTTTCATAGGGTCACCTCTTACCAATGACATGAAAAGTTAATTTAAGGTCTTGACAAGCTGATAACAGTGTCATATAAATGCTGAAGAAGTTCAGAGAGTTATCAAGTGAACAACTGTTTGTCACAAACTGTTCTTGTAGCACTTCAACTGATTTCATAGATTTGTCCTTGAATAAGATACTACTCTGGGGCTGACTGTTGATTTACCCACACATGGAAAAGAAAGAGCTCACAAAGAAGATGCATTTTCTTCTGTCCAACTATGAGTAACACTTGGTTCAAGTCAAAAAAGCCTCCTTCTCCCTCCCCAATGAGGGTGGGAGAGAGCTGCTTCGTACTTCAAGTTCACAGAACCTCTTGCCTTCCTAGCTGGGCAGTTTCCATCACTGCACTTGCCCTGCATGTTTGTCATGAGACAGGCAGAGAGGCAGAGCTTTGTTATTAGAAAAAAATATCATAGGTTTGGGTTTTTAAAATATATTGTTCATTAAGTGTCTAAAGAACTTACTGGTAGTTTACAATAGGGACTGTCTGTTCCACTCTAAAGCTGCAGTGTAAGTGGCTCCATATTGCAATAATTACATTTAGATACATTAGTTACAGACAGCCTTTCAGCCCTCTCATCCTACTCAGTATTTGCAACTATAGCTATTTTTTATGTCTGTGTAAAATAGGAGTCCTGGATCCCAATGCTAAATATGGACCAACAACTTGATATTTCTGCAGGGTAGCAAGAGTCCCATCTGTTCCCAAGACCTCTGAAACATAACGTCCTTTTGATAATGTTTTTTATAAAGTGCTCCTCTTCTGTCCCAACAGGCAATTGAATATATGAATAAAAAGTGTATGCATACCATTGTTCTTGCTTCACCAGCCTCCCCACCCCCTAGGATTGCATCACTTAGTAGATTTTAATTTTTTCTCATGTGCCAGAGATGCACTGTGTAACCCTGGTTTTCAGCTACATTTATAACTTTAATTAACTTTTTTCCCCACAGTTGGTTTATCTCTTACTAGCTGCATCGTGTACTGTTGACAACATAGTTAGCTTCTGGTCTTAGACTTGCTGACTTGAATGTTTTGAAGCCGTACAGCTTGTTTTGCTTGCCCACACTGATTGCAAAATTCTAAAATAAGCACCCTGACAATGCCTGTACATCAGCTGGTAGCTCAAAGGGTAAAATCCCATGGTTACTTCCAAATTCAGCTTAACCTGGGGAACCAGAGATTCTGTCTAGTGACCAGTGAAGGCTGGAAAGGAAGTGAGAGGAAAGGGGACTTGAGGATGCATCTGAATTGTGCCAGCAGAAGTGTCAAGAAAACTTGTTTTCCCTGCCCTAAAGGGAATAACTCACTCTAGTCAGAAGGCTGATGTTAATCAGAAGTGCTGGTGTTATCCCTACTTACAAAATACAACTGAGAACCAATTTACAGTTTCATCTTTCACATTATGTAACAGATACTTTTGAAAAAGCACCCTAGGGCATCTTCTGGCAGTTTCTCTGCTCCTCCAGATCTCTTACTTCCCACTCAAGGAGTCTCACATCAGTTGTTATGTATTTCAAGTAGTATGCTTTGTCCAGCAAAAGTATTTTTCTGATTATCTTCCAGACAAAACTATGTTTCTTCTAATTAAGAGTGTGGTGTGATTTTTTTGTTGTTGGTGGTGGTTTTTTGAGGGTTTTTTGTTTTGTTTTTAATGAGGAAAATAGCCTTGGGCAGTCTTGACTTGTTCTTCAGAACACTTCTGTTAAGTGGAATGGCTTCACCCAGTTACAGGTTGAAAGCAGAGACAAAACAGCAATTATATTAGCTTAGCATCACTGTCTTCTCTTTTTTAAGAACTGTAGCAGTAGCTAATGGCTTGTGTTTATAATATATAAGCTACTAGCATAATGTCCTTGCTGAGTGGGATTATTGTTGATAGTTTTACCATTAGCATTACAGGAGAGAACACTTAAGGCAGTGTACTTTTCCTTCATCTATCAGTGTGTTTATTGAGAGTAATTCACTAAAAACGTTACATTTAATCTCTGTCTGGATGTCTATGAAGGGAGAAATGTGGAAAACCTCAGCACACACTGGTTTGAAAATTTGCTTGACTGCAGTTTAAAGGTAATTATACTGCTTAACTTCTAAATTAAGACGTCTGCTAAATTTTAAAGGTTAGGACATGAAATGGAATGTGAATTTTTTTTTTGGCCAAAAATTATTTTACCGTATCAGGATGTTTCCTTTTTTTAATAGAAATACCCCGTGTCAAGAATAACCTACTGCTGTCAAGGTGGTTACATTGCCATTCTGTGCGACTGGTAAGAATCAAGGGAATAATGGCTAAAATCATGACAGCTTCTGCAAAGACAGCTGCTTTCCCTGTTTGCTGCCCTAATGTTCCCCTAGCTTGCAGTAGTTGGTACTGTGGATGGCTGAGTGTGCCAGGCATGCCTGTGGCCTCACAAGGAGCCTTGAAATCCTTGTTTTACTTGGTCTGAGTGCAGAGGTGAGTGTGAGGGTTATCCAGCTTAGTTAAGTTTTGCAGACTTCATGATGCCTTTCCCTTATGGGAGGAGAGTCAAGGCTGAGATGCCCAGGAGCCCTTCTCTGTGCTCAGGATGTCTCCCTAAATTGCTGTGCCCAGGCTGTGTGTTTTGCATCCTGCTGTGTTCAGGGTGCTGTGGCAATTGAGCAGCCAAACTCCTGTTACTGTACACTGCTCCTGTAAATGGATTTAGACATTCTGTTTAAAACCACAACGTTACTTCAGTTTATAACTATGGAGGGGCTGTGTTGGCTTTTGTGTTCAAAAGTGTGTTTGTGTAAGGAGAGTGTGCATGGGAGGTGATGGGCCTAAGTTCTGAGGAACCAGACTAGCATTTCTAAACAGTGCTCTCATGTAGACCTCGTAGGCCACTCAGGAGGGAGCCAAAGTGTCCTGCCTGGCACACTGGGGACCTCTCTGTGGGAGATTAGAAAGCTCTGCACGTAGAGGTTGTGGCTGATAGAGGAGTGAGTGCTGATGGGAAAGGTGGATGATGAGTGCAGTGCCAGCATCCTGTTCTTCAGCTGTGTCAAGATTTCCTGTCCTCATTCCCTCTTCCCTTCCCTGCGTGTAGTTCCTTATTTTGTTTTGACTAGTACTCACTTACATATTCCTTCCAATGAAGCCCTGTAGGCCAGTGTGCTATGATGCAACAATCCTTATATAAATCCTTAGTAATCCTTAGAAAATTCCTTTTACTGACTTGTCTTTTAAAAACAAGGCAGTGTTTACTGCTTTTTCTTCCATGTAACACTTGAAAAGCCATTTGACATGCTAGGTATTTACAGTTTCTGCCTCAGATCAAGTAAGCAAATTCCAAAAGTATCCTAGCACTTCAAGCTAGGATATTTTTTTGCAATTCCTAATTCATTTGTTTTGGCTCTGTTTGAAATTAAGAGTGGGTGTTTGTAGTTTGCTGTACAAGTCATGGCTGTCGGTGGATTTACTAATAATGGTAATTAAGTTTTTTCCTCTCAAAAGTATTCCAGCAGTCTACATCTTTCAGCTTGATGCCACTGCCCGGCAGCTCGCTTACAGGCAGCAGATCTCTTTGAAACATAAAGGTTGGGACATTGCATTTGAGGAAACAGGAGATCTGTGGATTTTGCAGGAAGACAGCGAAGCTCCTCTTCAATTGTACAGACCATGTGATGGACAGTGGAAGGTAGATACTTTTGTTTTGCTGACATTCTGAATGTTTCCTGTTGTCTTGAGGCCATAACAAAAAGGGAGTAAACTATATTCTGTGAAAGCTAAATGGCACATTTCTCTATTTATGTCTTGAGGCAAAGTCATAGATCTACATCTAATTCTGCTTCTCACCTGTGTGTAATGCAAAGGTGCTGAGAGCTTGTTATGAATCCAGTCTCTCCTCTGGTGAAGCTGACATCTGGCAGAGCAGGATCAGGCAGAGTGGTTGTCAGTCGTTGCACTCTGTACACTGAACAATTTCCTGTGCTTTCTGTGTGCTACACTTGATTATTTAGAAACAAAACAAAACAAAGCACAAACCAACAAAATCCCTTTGTGGTTTGCTTAGGAATGCTTTCCACACAGCCTTCCAAGTGCCTGCCTCTGAAGGATTCTTTGGGGGACAAGGCATTCTGGGAGCATTAAGAGGGTTTCTTTTTTTCATTGGGAACGGGCAATCAAATTTCAGGGATGTGCTGTCAAGTTCTCTGTAATGGCCTGCCAAACAACTGGAAACTCTCTCGTTATCCTTGTAAGTTCCCAGCTAATTATGATATATTTGGGAAGTAGTTTTAAATTAAACTAAAGTATGTTCTCTGACTTTATGTGTTCCTTGTGATACTCCTTTTTTCTGACAGATTAGTAAGGGAGAATCCATTTTCTTCAGGCTTCAAAGCTTCCCCAGCAGAACATGTGAACTCAGGCCAAGTTTCTTCAGCAGTCCTGGAAAAAAGGACCCTAAAAGAAATCATGAAGGGCTCATGCTTGCTCTCCTTTCACTTTAGTCATTTGAGAGCTGTTGCATTTTTCGGTGTGCTGTGAAACATGAGATTGTTTATTATTCCTGAATTATAATGCAGTGTTCCTTTTTTTCCCAGCCTGTAACTGATGACAAAGGATTACAAAAGATGTCAAAGTATCTTCAAGACAACTGGACAGCGTTTGAAGGTGAGACGTGTGGCCTGATGGCCCAGGAAATGCAATTTTTACAGCTAAAGCATAATATTTAACTGCAAGATCATCATTCAGGTCAGTTCAGCTGTCTGTTGAAGTCTGCTTAACCTTTCAGTTTTCTCAGGTTCATCACTTGATCTGGTATGGAAGTTAGTGTGGATCATGAAGTGTGTTCAGATTACTGTTACCACAAAATGATGTAGGTGGTTAGATCTGGATTGGAGCATTGTAACTTCTACATAGACACCTTAGCATAGGGATGCATCTAAACACCCTATGACAGAGCTGCTGGAGTCTCATCTTACTGCTCTGGTACTGAATACTGTTGTTTGCCATCTTGGCTCTTACTGAGTGTGACACTTCTATCAGGAGTACAGTGGAGAGAGTAGGACTGGAATAGTCATGGGAGGAGCAGCTTCACTGTAATGATGGGCCATTTGTGACCACCTCAACAAGGCAGATTGTGTGGAGCTTTCTGTGGCTGCAGGATGTGACCCTGGATGGTGTCCCAGATGGTATAGATTGGTATCAGGGTTGGTTCATTTTGTTCTTAACTTCTGCCCCACCTCCAGTCACTAAAAAATAATACATGGTTTACTAACTCATAAGCATATTATTGCCAGGGAGTTTTGTATTTAAAAACCATCCAACTTTATTTAGAAGCTGAAATTATGGCAGTGATGTCTGCAGGGTAGAGAAGGGTTGTGGCTTGTGCTAGTGGATGTGTCGTTATGTGTTGAGAGTTGATTAATGGAAATTTCTGTCCTGTGCTTTTCTGGGAGTCTGGGAGCCTTCCTTAAAAAGGGTGTTACAGTTCCCACGTGTTTTTTGGTCTGTTCTTGGTGGTCATACCTAAAGATGTAAGAATTGTAGGAATGTGTGGTCTAATTTAAACTCTGTTTAATATTTAGTTGGTTGATGGTGTAGCTCTCATTAAGTTGTTACAGTCTTTGAAATCTAAGAGGAAGTAAGGTACTCCTGTGGAAGGGAGAGGGTTTGCATGTAGATGTTACAGACTTGATAGTTACAGCCAGAAAGATAATTAGGAGTATGAGGGCTGAGTGAAAATGAGCAACAAAGAAGTAAAATGAGCCAGGCAGGGGAAAAGGTTCTGAGCATAATTAACCAGTGTAGCAAATTACTGCCATACATGGTAGCCAGGTGCATCTGTAGCTGGGAAAGAAAAACTGCTCAGGTGGCAGGGCCTATTATTGTTAATTAGTAAGTGCTGGCTCACTTGATGAGCACTTATTCCAATGCATAATTAGTGCTTGAAAAGGTAGTTACTTCTTTTAAAGAAGGTGGTAATTATATCGTTTAAACCCAGTTTTAGTGTCTGCATATTGTCCTTTTATTAACTTCTCTTGTCTGATTGCTGATTTGGTAGGATTTAAGGCCTGTAGGTCAGTCTTGAAGTACACATTGAACAGTTTGGCATTTTGTTGTAACTGGTCCCAGAAAAATATAGAGCCAAGATTTAGTGCAGACTGATTGAGTAGAAAGTAGCATGGATATCCAAAATGAAAGTACACAGTTCCTCCCAGGGCCAAAGGCCAATACCTTGGTTACTGTATAAGAGCAAGACCCTCAAAAGTAAAAATGTGTACTTTGCTGTGTATCAGCAAGGGGAAGTGGCTTTTTTTGTCTACCAAGAAATAAGGGGGTTCTGTCTTTATATTTTTGTGGAGTTCCACACTTGCACCAGGACCAAACCCTATCAGATACTGAATTTCTTGCAGCTGCCATATAAGATGGCATGATGATTTTTTTGGGTAGTAGTTAGTTCCCCATTACACTTATCTAAACTTGCAGTCTTGGAAATGATGTGATTAATATTACGCTGAATTCATAGACAGTGTAATAGAAATTTGGGTTGAAAATTTAAAAACGTGTGTGCAATAGGATGTAACTGTTAGGGGTCTGCTTCTTTGGGCCTCCTTTAAGTTAGTACCTCAGGACACAAGTCAGCTAGGGACAGGTAGGTAGCATACACCCTTTGCAGGGCTTAGGTCCTGGGGAGCAACTCCAATGGGATGTCTTAAGAGTAAGTTGTGACAGCAGTCATTTTAAAAACAGAAGCCTGGAAGTGTGCAAGTGTCCCAACAGGCAAAGAGAGCTGTGTGCTCTCTTCACATCAATACTGTGTGGTTGCCTCTGTGATTTTTTTCAGCTAAAAATGGAGGCTGTGCTTGGCTATGTGAATGATGGACAGATGCTTTGCAACAAAAATCGGGCATACATAGTGTAAATGCTGATACTAAATAATGCTTTAATGAAGTAGACAGGACCACAGTAAGTGAACTGAAATACCACTACCTAGAATTAGAGTACAGAAGGTAATTGGTGAGACTGCTAAGGGAATTATCACTTTTCTGATGTTCTTTCTTTGCCCAATTGTAGGTTTTGTTGGCACAAAGAGCTACTATGGCAGTCTCTACAAGGCTTCATTTAATAACACGGCTTCCTACCTACAGAAGAAAGAGGAAAGATCACAGCAGCAGAAAAAGAAGAGGCAGGATCTACAGCATGGTTCAAATGGACAAACAAAAAAGATGAAGAGTGAAGAACCATCACTATGATCCCATTGTTAGCGTGTAACTTTTGTCTTGCTGAAAGGAACTGATCTGACTGCGGATGATTTTAACTGTTAAATGAATTATGGAAGAAGACTGATTTAAACTTTTATTCAGATTTGTGTTTTCAGGTAGCCTGATACAGCAATACCCTGCTTGCAGAGGATAATGCATTTGTAATATGTCTAAGCTTCTAGCAGCATACAAGTATTAGTGGTTCAGTCCTAGGAGTCTCTAATGCATGATATATAACTATTGGAGATCTTATTTTCATTGAAACAAGATTTTGATTTTGCCTGCTGTGTTCAGGCTTTCTTCTTCAGGTGGAAGTCCACTGATAAAAGTTGATCTGATTTTGGTTTGCTTGGGTTGGGGATTTTGGGGGGTTGTTTTTGGTTTTTTTTACTTCTTAAAAGGTCTGTTAGCCAATGCAACTGACTTAAGTGTACCTAGCTATGGGAAAGGGAATGTAGCAAAATTCTTGTTCTACATAGAAGGTTTTAGCTGAGACTGCCATCTCTGTTTTAACCCTTTACCTTCCATTTATGTGACAGGGATTCTGCCTAGCTTCCAACCCATTGCTGCTTGTGGCATATTTCTATAGGAAGAAGTGCAAAAATACATTTTGTTTTTTTAAACTCAAAAGTAAAATGTGTCAGTCAGATTTGTTTTACTGGAAGATCTTCTACTGCAATATGACATTGGGGTGTCTGAGAATGACTGATGAGGCCTATGAGCAAAACTTGGGATGTATCAGCAAAACTTGGGGTATATTCTACTTTTTTCAACAAGAACTCTTTCATGTTGCAATTAGCCAAGAAATATATCTTTTGAAGTTTTCAGTAAGACCTTTATGGGATCACTTGTTGCTTCATCATGGGACAGAAGATATTCATCTACCAGGTGGCATTCCATGTCTATATGGCATAGAAAGTACTTCATAAAGCCAGGTATAGAAATCTGTACAAATCTTTAGAAATAGTCAAATTAGCCTACAAACCATGAATAGTTCTCTAGATCTCTTTATAGTGGTCCTCTTCAGAGTATCTGGATGCTTAAAAATATTTCACTCAAATTTTAGTTATGCAACTGTGTAAGACATTGTCAAGATGTAGCTTGTTCTTGGGTATTTAGCAGTGAAGCAAAACTTGCTGCTTATTGCAGCTTTTTCTTTATTACGTGTCCCAGGCCATGTGTCTGTCTCATGCTGGAGGGTGTCACATGAACTTTCATATTCCTTGTGTTTCAAAGTGCTTCCTAAAGGACAGAGCATTGCATGCATTAATCCTTTGCCTCCAGGGTGTGATTTCTTTTGGTTATTTCTTTTAAATAAAGACCCTTCTACTTTGGCAAATATTTCTTTTGGCAAAAATTGTGAAGAGTGGTATCTTCTCAATTCTGACAGGAGCTGCATTAGCATGAAGAAAATACGAAGTAGCTTCCACTACCTGTGCGTTTACTTGGCAAAGGAAGACAGTGTCATATCCTCAAAGATTATGGTTTTGTGTAGCAATTCAGCCTCCCCTGTCCAATATCCACATCCCAGGGAACTGAAGCATCTTTATTGGGTATCATGAAATCAATCAAGTGCTCCTGGATTTTGCTGGGTCTTGAACAAAGGAGAAGGTGGTAGGTTTGGGCTTGACAAGGACTTTATGTGGTCTAGAGCAAACACTTCGGAGCTGCTGTGTTTTTCTGTCTTTTAAAGAGTGCCTGAACCATTAGGTTGGCCTGATGGAGTGGCTCACTGGGTCTCATGGCAAAGAGTTGATCTAGTTTGGAGACTCAGCCCAAGTAGAGAACCCCAGGAGATGGGGTTACTGTCTGAGCATCCCAAGTGCCTGAGTGTTCTTGTGCTACATGGAGTCCTTGCCACTTCCTTGCAGTTGGCTTGGGTAGTTTCTTGATTTGTTCTGTAGGTTGGTGAGGGTCACATTCTCAGGTGTGTGTTGCTCTCCCTGCTCTGTGAAGGTGGTATCTGTCCTTAGAAGTAATAATTATTACTGTGTAGAATAATTATTTAGGAAGTGCATCATTTTATGTGTGTACATATGTGGTATCATATAAATAGAGCAAATGCTTTCTTGTATTTAGGTTGGGAATGTGGTAAAAGGCTTGAACTTTGAGCTCAAATGCAAACCTGAGGCCTAACTGCTTGGTTTGCTGAGAGTCTGTAGCCTCCCCTTATCCAGTGGAAGTTCCTGAGTAAGGAGCTCAACAACAGGTAGGCAAGTTTCCTGGTAGCTTGGCTACATCCTGTGCTGACAAGAAACCAGGATGTCAGAGCCCTATAATTTCAGTCTTCTCAGGGACAGTTGCATTTGTGAAGGTGAAAACCTTTAATTGAATCTGGAACAGTAAACACATTGGTACGGTACTGGTGGTGCATATTTTTCTTGGTCCTCAAGAAAGGATGAGAAATTGCCATTGGGAGTGCTTGGTACTATGGGTAGGAATGGTGACTTTGAGACTGCTGTATGATGGTGGCTATTAAAACTTCATAGTTCTTGTACTGATCTAATTTAAGAGGGGGCTCTAGGGAAAGCAGTTGGGGATGCAGTTAAGGAAACTCCAGCCCTAGGGTGTAGCTTTGTTATTGTTCAGATGAGATCTGTTGTGCACAGATTCAGCAGTATGATTTTAGCAGAATCGGGTCAGTATTCACACAGCTTGTGAACTAGAGAGGACAGGAGGAAAAAGCTCAGACTACTTTCTTTGTTAGCTGTTGGTGAAGTTGTTCTTTACCCAGCACAAAGCCTGCTGATACAGAGCAAACTGCAACGTTTTTGATTCTGCAGTAGGAGTCTGTATTGAATCACTTATGCATGTCACATTGTAATACTGGTTTGGAGGTGATGGTGTGACCTAAAGGCAGGTCTTTTTTGTGTCATCAAAACATTGTTTTAGCCAGGTCTTCTGAGATTGTGAGGGCTGGTCCAAAGAATTGTTCTGATTACCTGAGTATGGAAGGGATGCAGTGATCTTGAAGGCTGTGGGTACAGGGTTCTCCTGTTGGGGCTGACAGTGCAGGTTATGCCATCCATTCTCTGTGTCACTCCTGCTTGTTACAGAGGTTTCTGCCCAACCCTACATCCTCTTCAACAGCTTTGATGTTGAGTGTTTTCAGTCCATGTGCATAAACAAAACCATTTATTCATAGAGGAGGAAAAGCTTGAGAAGATGACATTGGTAACTACTTTCAGTGGGTTGGTGACAGATCCTATATGGGGTTTCAGCATGAACATCCATATTTTTACACTTCTAAAGGATAAAAGGCTGCCTTGTTGACAGTTCCTATCCCTGAGGGATATTTTCCCCAGCTGTTTTTTCAGCACAGGATAAACCTCAGCAGTGATCTTCACTGGCTGTGAGGTACTCTTGTGGTACTCTGCCTGCTATCCTGAAAGAAACCCAGAATTTCTGCTAATGCTGGAACTCATGGCAGATTGTGTGGTGTGAGAGTGCTCTGAGATGTGATATTTGGCAGATAATTTGGGCCTCTTGTTCTTTTTCCTGCAGATTTTTCTTTCCTATTCCATTTCATGTTTCATCTTTTGCACACAACAGTTCCTGAGCTTAAGTTGTGAGGCCATGCATGTTTGTGGACTGCTTTAAAGGGGTCTGTGAAAAGTGATCAGAAATAGGAAATATGTTGAAATGTCTAACTGCACTGTAGTGTGCCTACACCTTCTATGAAAAATGGTTAGACACCCACAAATCATTAAACAGGAGTGAATACCACTGTAACAGAGAGTGAGACAACACTCCTCTCCCTGGTATTTAAACTATTTATTTCTAGTGGTTAAACCTGATGTTGCTTGCTTGTGTTTATTTTCTGAACTTGAACCAAAGCATGGGGATGGGCCAACTAGGGTGTAGTTTTATAGCAGAGCTGGGAACCCTCTAGACCATTGCAAGGGGTATTTAGAGGCCACAGAAGCTCATCCTATACTGCTATAGACTTTTTTGTGGTGATTGTGCAACTCCCCTGCTTCTCTCCTGAGCACTGACAATCAAAGGAGCACTTAAAAATTCAGGTAGAGAAAAAAGTCGAAGGAATATTGAGTCTCTTCTCCTTGGTATTTTAACTAAAATATACACTTTCTATCTCCATTGCTGGAGATTTCACAGCAACCCCTTCAGCAACGCATTGCTGAACAGAATGAGCTTTTATCTATCCTAGCAGGAAGGAATCCTAATCAAATGCAGCCCAGTAATATGCTTTAAAGCAGTCCTTACATTTTTGACAACACTTTGAAAGCAAATTTATTCTATAAACAGAAATCTCTGTAAACAAAAATGTTCCTTTCTTAAAACAACAAAACAAAACCCCTGCAAAACAAAAAACCAAAACAAAATAATCAAACAAAAAACCCCACCCTGTTACAATACAGTTGTTTTACCCTCAGGCTAATAAAATGTTTTTGCCAATTTCAATACACTCCAAAGTCTACTCCAGCTTTGTTTGCTCTTTGCTGAAATATTTTGTATAAATTGCTTTGATCTGAGAAGGAAAAGCCCTGGGGGCTTAACTCTTACTGGTTGTCCTCGCTGCCATCAGTCCTTGGTGATGTGGTGTGAAGGGGGCCAGGATGACACAGGTCAGTGTGTCAAGGTCAGTTGCCAAGGAAAGGAAGCAGGTTGGATGTGATTTGTTAATAGCTGCAGATGCCAAGGCTGGAAAGAGAAATGGCCATGGAATTAAGTGGTTGTCAGAAGTCGACAGATCTCATTTTCCAGTGTGTTTTGTGTAAGTTAATGTGTACCTCTGAACAGCAGGGGTCTGGAAATTCCTTTAAGAAGGAAAGGCTCTTCCACTTCCGCCTTGGGCCACCGCTTGATACTCCGCATCAGCACTTTTTTATCCAGCGACACCTTCCCCCAGTCATGTCAGGGTCACAGTGGAAATTCTGTGGGAAAAACCCCAACCTCTTGAGCACCAACGTGACGCTGGAAGGAAAAGGAGCAGCTGAGACACAAGCCAAGGGCTGCAAGGGGATGAAGTATCCCAGCAGAAGGCAGGGGGCTGCAGGTGAAGGCCACGTCTGGGAGCACACCTGGATGCACGTACAGGCTGTGGATCTCACGGGTCGGTGCCAACTAACCCAGCACGTGCCTGCTTTGAGCAGAGGAGCAAGGTGCTGAGCACAGCCCAGCACCAGCCCACACTCACTGTTCTCCAGCCCTGACACTCAAAAAAAGAAGGCTCAGGCTTTTTGCTCTGCACTATGATTGGTTGTGTCTTCACTTTTCTCCCCAGCATCATCCTTCACTTCAGGCTGAGTTGCCCACCCCAGCAGGGGCTGTAGTGGTGGTGGTTCTTCTGCTGGGCACCAGCTACATTTTGGTGCTGAGGTCCCCAAGCAGCAGTGTTACAGCCTGTGGCCAGTGCTGGGGACACTGTGGCCAACACCTGGGCAAATGCACCTCAGCACCAATGATACTTGCACAAGTAATGTGTGATGGTCCTCAAGCCTGAGGTGTAATGCCACAGTGTCCTGCAAGGATTAGAAGCTAAAATCCATCAGAGCTCATCTCCAAATTGAACTACATTGGCCATGGGTGCCTCAGGAGCCTGTCCACAGCTGTGAGTAACCACTACACAGGTGAAAAATATGTTGGGTGGCATGATGCTTTGTGTTAAAGACAACTCACAGCAGCAGCAATAGTACTTCTTTTAATACTACATTTCCCCCCTGCTCCCTTTTCTGTTAACAAGGGTAATGGGTGTCTGTTTGTGCAAGCCTAAGACATATTTCTGGGTTTGTAACCTAAACACCTGGGAGCAGCTACCCACATTTCTAATTGGTACTTACAGCCTCAAGTCTCAATGACTTTCAGTAAGAGTACATGAAATTTAGTGGCACTGATATTTGATGGATATGGAAGTTGTTACATACTCTTGGTTGTGTAATTCAACTTCTAATATAAAACAGTACACGATAGCTGGCACTGTTGTGTTTCCTTTGTGTTAAAGAGAAGACTACTGCGTAAACAGGTAGCTCTTGCTGTTCATCGTTTCTCAAGTGGCTACTGGGGAAAGGCAGTTAAGAAACACAGCAGCCAATGTGAAAAACACCAATTAAAACATCCATTTCAGCATCCCTCTGTGCAGGATTTTAGGGACATGGCTTTATTAACTGCCTTGACAGCTTTATCTTAACCCACTAAGTTAAAATAGATGGGTTAAAACCGCAAAAAGCACTAACAAAAGGTTTGTGCTTTTAAATAAGAACTTTGTTACTATATTTTCTCATCAGCATGTTGTCAAGATGGCAGCATCCAATAGGAATTCTAGTGAGTTTTCTGCTGTGCTGAATGTCTTGGATTTCTCTGTTGACTTTTCCCTTTTATGGCTGCAGTATTTCACATTACAGAACTTCCTTTGCTCTCTAATATTCTGAAGCTTAAGAAAGATAGGATGACACCTACCACCTATTTAAGTAAAAACCAACATTGGCCTGATCTTTTTCCTATTTTCTGGTCTATATGAGAATTCATATTTTTTTTATGTACCTTTTAGCTTTATCTGAAATAAGAATTAATCATTACATCTAAGACCAACAGTATTCAGCAAATAAATCAGCCATTGGAAAGTGAAAGCTTCTTATCTTCAAGGAAATTATGATTATAATAATTAGTCACTGTCTTAAGATTTACATGTATTGCATTTCCAGAATACTTTATCAAAAAATTCTGTTTTGTGAAGAAGGTAGAACTGTGACATGTCAGGCAACTTCAAGGAAGAACAATAAATATAAACCAGTAGTTCTCAGTTTTCCTGAAGTTTCTGAGGAAAGCTTCTTTAGCGAGAAGAATAGTTTCTACCTCCTTGTTTTAATACAAAGACATTGGAACTTTTGCCATTATATCATAAGACTGTTGTTTCACCATTTTCCTACTCTGGATGCTGCCTTCATTAAGAAACTAAAAATCCCATCCAAACCCCAAATGTAGAAATAAAAACCAAATGAACCTAAAACCAACAATAAATCCATAGCCAACTGAAGACAAAATACCCTGGTGAACCTCCTCTGCTCAGTGCAAAATCAATAGTATGAGATTTCAAATTTCTTGTCAAAAATAGTCATATCCAATGAGGTTCTGTCCCTTCTCTACACACTGTGGTACAGCTGGGAGGATCTTTCATCCATATCTGGCTTTTTGTCTTGGTTTGGTCTTGTATCCCAGCACAGGTAGGATCTACAGTAAAAAGAAAGAAACCAAGATGAATCCTCCTGACTGATTCACCTCTGTTACTACAGAGAGTCCTCTGCATAAAAGATTAATGGCTTAAAACTCAACATGCTCATTGGTCAGGTGCTCGAGCAAAGAGTTGGATATAGCAGCTCCATTTGGAGATGTCAGGTACCAGCATGGAAAACCTCTTCCTGCATTCTTGCTTCCTGTTAATAAGCTATGGCAATATTTAGAAAGGCACTAAAAATGGGTTGGATAAATCAAAAAGCATTAGGCTTTATCACCCTATTTGTATTAATTTATTTTTTTTCATGCTTACTGGCAGACCCAACAGACTGCAGTGTTGTCTAGATAGCATAGAAGAAAATCCATCCGTAAATTAATAACAACCACCATAAATAATTCTTAGGAGACTCCCAGTTCACTTGGTTCACTTTACTGGTAGTGCTGCTCCTGACCTGGTCCACCCAGTTTGCATCAGGGTGCTATCTAAAGCTGCACAGCCAGCACCCACACCCAGGCAGGCTCCCTGTCAGGGCAGAGCAAACTTCTGCCTCCTTGCAAACTATCAGGTAGATTCAGCCCTCTCTGCTTTGGATGAATCAAGTTCCTCAGGGCATCAAACCAAGGGGACTTTGGTCCTAGTGAACACTGACAGTTTGGTTTCAGCTTGGGCAGAGGCACATCTGCCTCACCCCTGCATTTTGATGAGCCCAGGTACTCTGAGTACTCACCCAGGAGGGGGTGAAGGGTGGGAGCGTGACCTTGGGATGACAATTTCTGCCCTGGTAGTGGTAGCCACTGGCTTCCAGCTCACATACTCATGGTTAGTAAAGCACAGCACTATTTAGAGGAAAGGTCTCTCCTGGGGAGGGTTAAGGCAGCAGCTTGGTATTTGCCCCCGTGTCCTTTGCTTTGTCCTCTTTGTGAGTTTAATGGGCTCCTTGTACTTAACTGAGCTGAGCACACTGTTCCCAACTCAGCTCATCTCCTTACAATAAAATTACATCATTCAGGAGAAAGGCACATGTGAATTATCCTTATCTACTCTCTCTTCTCCTAAGAAGGGGAGATGCCAGTTTCCATTTTATCCCTGCAGATAGCTGTTTCCCAGCGGAATGTGGTTGTCCCTGGAGAAAGCTTGATGAATTTTAGCTGAGGGGCTCCTAGTGAAATGTTACTGCCTGTAGAAGGGCCCTTATGAGGGCTAGAACAAGCAGCAGTGTTGAGATTCAGTACAAAGTATAATATTTGAGATCAAGTTTGCACCTTAGCCAAACACTTTTGGGACTCTTAGCATGGGAGAACCTCCCTGGGATCTGTGATTACTCTAAAACTGCCAGCTGGTTAATCTCAACTTGACATAAAGGAAGAAAATACTGGAAAAAAATCACAGTAGTCACAGTGTTGAGAGAGGGTAAGCATTGTCTCCATCTTTAACCACTGTAGTTTTAGGGGCCATGCAGCTTGCTTGTCTTTCTGTGGAACTGTGCCTGTGGGACCACTCAAAGCTGGAGCAAATGAGTAGCCACAATACTCATGGAGTTGTATTCCTGACAGAGGTGTTTGAAGTGTTCAAGGGATTCTACAGGTGTATGATTGTTAAAAAAGTTGTTTATTGCCAGCATCATGTAGTCACTGAGAATAGTGGCTACTATCCTTCCCACCATGCTAACTCCTTAAGAACCAGAAAACATCTTAAAAATTGCCTAATTTTCTTCTCTGACCCTCCCTTGGCAGTTCTTTAACAAAATGGTTGTGCAGTTGGAAATGAAGAGACTGCTGTGGTAGTCATCTAAGGGTTTTCAATGTGTTTTGTGAAAGAATAATGAAATGGCCTGCCTGGTGCAGCACACTTCTGAAGACAGAGAGTCCTTTCAAATTGTTAGTCCCGTTCACCTATGAAAAGACAGACATCATTAATATTCTTCTAGGACATTTTGAACAGTAAGTACCAGCATGAAAAGAAATGTCAGGGTCCTATATGTTTCCTTGTTATTATGCCACTTTTACATACAGGAGAATACATTAGATGTGCTAAAAAGGGGTTCTTAATAGAGTAGAGTAGATAATAATACAATTCTGGAAAAAAAAAGAAAAAAGAAACAGAAGAGAAAACGTTTCGGATTTGGACAACGTGGGAAATGTATGGAGCTGATGTCAGCTAATGAATCCATTTTGGGGGGCAGAAGAGGGTATAATCATGTCTGATGTAAACACCACAGGCATCACATAGCATAAACCAGTACAGCTGCTAGGCCTGCACATCTGCCATTCTTGCATGTGCTGAATGCCTAATCGGAATTTTGTCTAATGAGGCTGGTATGCAAATTTGTCTGCAAATCTAACTCCCAAACCTGGTTTGTTAAATGCTGTATTGCAACCCGAAAAACACACCCACAGCAAAAAGACATTTAACTCTTGTGTCCAGGTGACCAGTGCTGCTTATTTTTCTGCACTGGTTACCTGGCAGTGGTGTCTGGCACATTGTTCCTTAGTCAGGGCCAGCTCAGTCCTCACTTCTAATCTTTATGTGCAAATCCCAGGTAAGATGTGCAATTATCCTATGTCCCTCTGGCTTTCCAGTGCCAGCTGTTACCTCCACTGCCATGGGAGATCCATACTGCATAGACCCCATGCAACAGGAGGTTCTTGTCATGGACTCCACTGCCCTTCCTAAGCCTGACACCACCAGTCTGAGTAGCACTGGTAGAGTAGACACGTGCAGCCTCCAACCAGGGACCACTTTCCCCTCTAGGAAGGCTGGGAATAAAGCTGGGACGGTGAGAATGGGATTTGCCGTTCTTTGGCAAATTCATTCAACCATTTGCCCAGGTTGCCAAGTTTGCTCTTTCTTTTGCTATAGCTACATCCCTGCTGCAGAGGCCAACCCTGACCTGGCAGATGGCAGCTTCCCCTTGTGTTAGTATTGACAGCCATGCTGACATCCCTGGTGGAATAGCACCTTGATCATTTCCAAGTCTATCACCCAAAAAAAGGTGAGTTGTGCAACTGTGGTCCTTAAAAGGGGTTTGCCTTGCTAGGGGTGCAGACTGGAATGTAAGCTTCCTTTCTTGCAGACCAAAGTGATTTTGGTGTACACTGAGGGAAATGGTTTGGCTGCTGATCCCTCTCTAATGCCAACAGTGATACCCCCTCCTCCTCTGCTGGGGAACAAAGGAACCAGGAGCCCCATGGAGCACCTGTGGCTATACTGCCAGTCATCTGCTGGTAAAAATACAGCAACAGTTGGGGTTGTAGAGTATGGGTAGCATGTGCATGCATACCCAGGGCTAATCCAGGCAATTTTATTTTATCTGCTCTTGGTTATCTGGCTTGTTTACACAGAAGATGGTTTTCCTGGTAACTAGCTGGAGGCACCTGCCCACAGCTTCAGGAAGAGTGTGCTATGTAAATGCACATCCAGAGGGTGAATTTTAATATAATATATGGTGGAACGAACTTTTTACTGAGCGCTAAACAAGGCAGGGCTAAGAAAAAGAAGGAATTAAAAAAACCCAGGCAAATCCTATCTGAAAAATAGTCTTTGATTTTGACTCCACTGTATGGAAAGCAAATCCTCCTGTGCAGCACTGCACAGGATTCACCTCCTTTTTTTTTTTTTAAAGAATGTCCCAGGGGTTGTTATTCTCTTTTACAGTCTGCAAACACCATTCTTGTTCTGCAAACTTTGAGTTCCTCTTGTAAGTCACGCTACAGAATCCCCCTCCTTGTGCAATGTGTTTTTCAAGATGATTATTGTCTTAGTTAAATTTTAACAGCTGAGATGAGAAAAGACCTTTGTCCTCGAGATAAATTCAAAGGTGTTATAAGCTTATTACACTGGAAATAATGGATTTAATCTCAGTTTTGAAAAAAGTAAGCCTCTTCAGTTAGCCTGCATAGTTGATGTTTGAAAGAAGGAGTTCTGCCATACTAAGCGGAGGACACTTTTTGTATCATTCAACTGGTAAATTTTTCATTTTAATTTTATGTATTTTCATTCAAAAGACACACATTGTGCCTTGATTCTGTAAAATACCTAAATGAAGCTCTACAAATAGTCCATTTCAAAACTGTGGGTGCCACTATCTGAGCATTCACAATTTTCGCCTTAGTCAAAATCGTTTAGTAAATATATAAATAAGATGTAGGCATAGGAATGCATTTTTGCTGCTTTTTAAAAGAACTTGCCAGTGGATGAATAACTTGCCATGAAGTGGATGACCTGTCATAGCCCTGCCTCTCATCAAGGTGCTTAGCACTATGCAGTGACTGGGCAGCAGCTAATGCTTTCTAGGTGAGTGGAAAAGGCAACAAGAAGCACAGGTTAATGAATAAATCCCTGCGTGGGATCCATAAATCAAATCACTGGTAGGATAAAATGAAATACTTTAAATACAGGGTAGATTCCTATATTTTTATCCACTGAAGTCCTACGAACAAGGATCTCCTGGGATGCAGGCTGCCTTCCAGATGGAGATGAAACTTGTTGCCTTTCTGTGGCAGAGTCTGGCCAGCCTTCAGCATCTCTGAATGCGGAAGCCTTGGCTCACCTTCCCTAAAATGAGTGGCATGTCCTCTGCAAAAAAGGAGCTAGGAGATCTTCCTTTGGCAATGCACACAGGAGCAAGCATGACAAGGAGGATCAAAGTCTTGAGTGAGGGGCAAAACCAACAAACCAACCAAAACAAAGAAGAAATGAAATAATAATTTATCACACACACATCGCCCCCATGAACTTTATGAAGTACACGATATGTTGCACTTGTTATCCTATAACCTTTAAGAACCTATTTCTTCAGCTCTTCCCCAAGATAAGCACCTCTCACCCTACAGCTGAACCTCCCTGGCCAGCCCCAATGGCAACCCACAAGCCCGGGTGTCTTGGACAGTGCTGGGAGGCATCAGGGGGGCAACTGCTGGTGGGGAAAGAGGCTGCAAATTCCTGATGTGAGGGGAGTTTGGCCCTACCAGTGCCTGTCCGAGGCTCTTCCCTGCTTTCTGAGGAGCTTTGGCTGCTGCCTGCACAGTTTCTCCAGCCCGACTCCCAACCTCTGTAGGGCCAAGGGTGCTGAAGGAGGGTCCCAACCAGGGCACTGAGCCCGTGGGTAAAAGTTGGGCAAGCTGCAGAATTTGGCATGTGGTGGAATTTCTACTAAGGATGTTGTGGGGCTGTTTGTTTCAGGGATGACTTTGCCTGAAACTAATACCATTTTTTTAAAGGGAAATAGTAGCTCAAGAGAGAAGCAGCACATAAGAATTACTCTGGATGTTGGTTTTGTTTAGCTAAAGGATTTTTTAGTAAAGACAATGAAACTTCAAGCTTTCAAGTCAGTGCAGAACTTTGGGGGAGGGGGGCTGCTATTCCTGTAACTTTTATTCTTGAAGCTCTGAGGCTTTTCTCTACCTCTCTGCTCCTTCCCTTCATTTCTGAACCTGGGGGGCTGCAGGGGCAGACATGGCTGAGGGCAAAGGCTGGGAGAAGAAACCCTCATGCTGGCCTAGAGGTGGTCTGCTCCATCTCAGTCCCTGGGCACTGACTGCAATGGTAAGGAAACAAGGCCAATATGTTTCCAGCACATTGATCTCAAAATCAGATTGAATGCTGCAGGGACAGATGGAAAAGTGCTTAACAAACCCTATCCATCCCAAAAGAGAAGCTCCCCTTCAAAACTCAGCCTCAGCTTCTCTGATACCCAGATGGAAGGAGCAGAATGGCCTCAGAGCCCAAGTCCAGTCTGTGTAGCCTTTACTTTGCCTATCATTTTGGGTTTACACTGGAACCCTTGCAAGGTGGCTTCTGAGGGCTGCCATGGCTTGGGCACAAGAGTCACAGCAATCAGAGCCCAATGTCCTTTCATAGAATCACAGAATTGGTTTGAGTTGGGAAGGTCAACTAGTCCAACCTCTCTACAGTGAGGAGGGGCATCTTCAACTAGATCAGGTTGGTCTGAGCACCATCCAACCTGACCTTGACAGTTTCCAGGGATGGGGAACCACTTGTCACCTTCTACCACCTCTCTGAGCAATCCATTCCAGTGTTTCTCCACCCTCACTAAAAAAGAAAACCAAACAATTTTTCCTTGTACCTAGTCTAGTTCCCCCTTTGTGTGTGTGAGAGGTTTTCACCTTTCAGGGTTGGTCAGTTAGGAGATGAACAGCCAGAGACACCATGACAGGAGTGAGCCATGCACAGTTAAACACTAACTTTATCTGGGAAACCCTGGAAAATGCCCATATTATCCAAGGCTGAAAAACTATAAGGGCATCCTATGCCCCCATACCACATGGTGACCTGACTGCCCATCTCTTTGATTTGGCATGCTCTCCTGTTTTGGACCAGCCCAGGAGCAGGTCTGACCTGCCTTTCCACTGGCACTTATGCTCATCTAATGATTTATAGCTTAGCTGTCCATACACAATCCCAATAGTTATGGGTGATTTAGAACATCCTCCTGTGCTATGGGGTAGCTGCAGAGCCTGGCAGCTCTCTGGTGGGACAAGCTGGAGAGGCATCTGGCTTGCAGGGGCTTACAAGGGGAGCTATTAACTCAGCATGCTAGAAGGCATGGCTTGGGCACACAGACTTGAGGAGGATTCACACACATACGTTTTTGTGTTGATTTTCTTACTGTGTTTTTCAGCCCGGGGCATGTCCCAGCTGTCCTAAGCCCAGATCAGTGAATCTTCTAATCAAGAAATAGAGCTGCTCCAAGTCCTTGTCACCTCGGAGCTTCCTTTAGGGCAGAGTTTCTGCTGGGTCTGTCAGCCAGGCAGTAACTATGATTCCACACAGTTTGGAAAACAGATTTTTTTCCTCCAACACATTGTAGGAAATGCTGGCTGTGAGAAAACTAGTTTACACTTTCCAGACCCTCCCGGTTCTAAGTTTGTCTTGCAACAGAGTCAAGAGTGGTATTACAAAAACATCTACAGATAGCCATTTTATGTGTGTATTTGTTCCTGATTACACCCCTGTTTCCTGATTACATGCCAAAACAGTCAGAAAGCCTTTTTTTTGTGTGTGTGAGATAGTGAGAAGTATGGCTTCTCATGAGCAAAGAGACAGATCTACTATAACATGATCACAAGGAAAAAGAGGGTTTGACTTGTCACTTTCTTCATTTATGAGAACATCTAATAAGGTTTTTGTCCAGAAGTTTCTATGAAATAATATTTTCTGAAAATAGTATCTCTTGGTTCTTGCCGTGAGGAGCATTTTACATCTGAATATCACAAGTTCTTTGCAAAGGTGAATCTGTTAAAAAAGAGAGGGAAACCCTGGCTTGGTGACTCACCCCAAATGGTATTTGAAGCCAGTGGCAGAGCCAGGTTTATTATTAAGACGTACTTAAGTTTCTATCATAGACTTACTGGTTTCTAGTGTAGCACTCACACACAAACCAGGACTGCAATGCACCAGTTTTTCAAAGTACAAACTTTACCTCTGCCTAGGAACTCCCTTGGAGAGCTTAGAGAAAGGAGAGATTGCCTGCTGCACTGCCACGTTGCATAGAAATACAGCATCCAAGCAGTTTTAAACACATTTTAGAAAGTCTTTTGCTTCACTTTGCTGCTTCTGAACAGCCTTAATCACAAGGGTGCTGCACGGCAGAAGCCTGTACATACAGAGGAGTAGCTCAGGATAGCAGAACCTACCTGGTGTCCTCTGGACCACAGCCTGGGGCTGGGATGTGCCTGATTCCAGAGCAATCTCTTGGAAAGTAATTTTTTACAATGGGAGTCAGAGCAGCAGTGGGGTGGCCCTAAATCAAAGCTGTCCTTCCACATACATCCTTGCTGCAGGCTGGGGCTGAGCACTTCTTGTCACTAACAGCCATGTTGCTGTGTTTTATACCCCACCTTGTCACAGGGAAATGAAGGGGAAATGGTGTGGGAAAGAGGCAAATCGGGTGATATTTTTACCTTAGTCAGGTAGGTGATTTGTTCCACTGTGTCTGCTCTCTCACAAGAAACCTTCCCAACAAAACAGAACAATATGCTGGGAGGATAAAAAGAAGTCTGTGTGTGCTTTTAGCTTGGCAAACCAGACGAAGGGAAGACATATTCTTCATATTCTGTTTCCAGATAGAAGGGGCAGTATGCAATAAAAGCCCACTGTTTAAATGGGAAAACTGTGTACTGCATGAAAATGCTTCTCCTGATGGGATCATAGTCCACACCAGCACTCTGCTTCACTCCCATATGGAACAGATGCTGTTGTTATTGCTGCTCAGAGGCAGCACAGAGATTAACAATTTCCACGTACATATATATTTCTTTGGCATTACATAACCCGTGTACTTAACACACACTAAATTTTCATTGCAAACTGGCTGCTGTGGGGGTATTCACATTTTTAAAAAGCTGTTTCATCCTCTAGACATGCAGCTGTACAATGGCCTTAGTTTGATCTGATTATGAAAGCCACACAATAATGAAGTGAAAGTAGAGGGCTGTGGGATCTCGTAATTTAAAAACAAAAAGAAAAGAAGTAAAATCCCAGGGCTCACTGTCAGTTCTCTGAGCTAAATGGCACGGAACAGTTATAACCTGTTTCATGTTCATCTTTGAGCACCAGCATAGGAGTAGCAATGTAAGGCTGGGATGGATCCATGTGGCACTGTCATGATGCTGAAAAACGTGTGCTACAGACCACAGAAAGTTCTTTGTGAGGCACCTACCATAAGCTGAAACAACAGCACTGAGATATAATATTTGCTCTTATTCAACGGATTAGGTAGAGAAAAGATGAAATCACTCTTGAGAAACCTGCCTGACTGCCTCAGAAAATTTCATTTTCATGCTAAGTGTAGTTTTAAAATGTCATCCAGAAAATGTGTCACAATTTAATGGCTGATTGCCAAGATTCTCAAATCTGTTAATTTGCACATGAATCAGACATCAAATATTAAGGAAAAAATCTAAGAAACTAGAATTATGAGGGAATGCCTTTCATTCCCCTTGGTTAAACATATGTTCGGAGGATCCTCTCTTAGAAATCTAATATTACAAAGGCAAATGCGATTAAAAATGTTTTGCTATTACTATTTATACCAATAACTGGTTGTGATTGCATGTGGTCTTTTTTTACAGCTCTCTGTGAATAGCAGCCTGGATGTTACCCATTCTTTAAATAAGTTGCACAGCATTTTACAGTCATCACAGTCACTAGTGCAGCCCTGAGAATGGGTTGCATTTCCTTCTCCATGTTTCTAAAGCAGCTCCAATAAAGTCAGTGGGATTTTGCCAACTTCTTCTGATCATTCTTCTCCAGTAAACAGTTTCCAGGTTGTTATTAAAAATAATGGAGCCAAAACAAGCACCAAGGGCCATCAATTCTCAAACCGATTCACTTCAATTAGAGAAAGCTGAGGAGCCTCTGCTATGCCAACAACTATTGTACACAAGGGTCCCCAACTGGGCTTGTGGTTTAAGCATGTGCACAAATGCTCACTGGATTAGGGTTTATAGTTAGAGAAAAGACTTCCAAATGGAACAAAACTTCTTATCAGGATTGAACTCTCAAACAGTTTTAGTGGGAGGAGGGTGCAGTCAAGTTCCTGCAGCAGGTTTTCTCATCTAATGTGACTAGCTCAACGCAGGACTTGGCATAACCTACACAATTGTTTATAGCTCATGCACAGCACATCTGCTTTGGGAGCTGATTTGTGACGGAAATCTGCTTGAATGGAGATGGTAAATTTGATTTACTTGTGAAAAAAGAAGTGAAGAATTCCACAGCAGAACAATCTGGGTCACAATGTACTTAGGATTATAAAATTTAATACAGAAAAAAGGCCCCAACCACATAATTCAGATCCAACTTTTAAGCATCAGAGGTTTGAGGTTAATCATAACTAGGGTTTAGTTCATCCATTCATGAATATGTCTGTGTAGCTTGGAGCTGAATCTGTGCTTGGATCTTCCCATCTCCCTCAGGATCGCCCAGGACTGTTCAAATCCAGGGATCCAGACCATTCTCCGGTTTGCAGCAGGAAGCCCAAAACCACATACACAAAAAGCTGTCTAAAGGAGAATGTAGCTTGGGCAGAAAGAGGCACCAATAGAGAGAACTAGCTGTGAGTCTGTTCTGGGTCTCTGGAAATATGAAAGCAGGAATAGGACAGATTGATGGATATTTCAAGGTGGTACTGATCTCCTTCAGAGACCGGAGAGTAGCTGAATATGGTTTTGTGTAAAAGGAAGAGACCAAACATGGGAACGGGCACTGGAGAAAAACAAGAGTTAAGCTCAAAATTAACATGTAGAAACAACAGAAAAATCAATCTAAACTTCCAGAGAAGGAGGTAGGGTTTGTTGTTCTGTGGTGAAGTTGGTAATAGACACTTCCCAGAGAGGATGAATTTCTTTAGGTATTTCCTGGATCATGGGGGGGAAAGACTGGAATCCACCTGCTCATCTCTTCTTGAAAAACAAGCTAAGGTAATGTATGTGGCCATGGCTCACCTCCTGTGGGCACAAGGAAGGGGGATTTATTCTGGCCTCTTCTTTGGTGAGGTGGTGCACAGGAGCTGCCCACAGTGTTGCCCGCTGCCTGCCTGACTGCAGCTCTGGGCAGAGCTTGGCTCCCGACTTCTACAAACTCATTGAGGGAAGTGAACCTCTTCTGGTATTGAGCTTATGATGCAAGTGTGCTACAAAAAAATGTTTCTAAACCTTCTCTTCTTAAGGAGAGACAGTTCTCCCCTTGTCTTTACAGCCTCTTAACTTGTATTCATTATGAAAGCATTTGTCTTTAGGAAGAGAGACGATTCTCACATGAACGCATAGACAAAAGAAAACAAGTACAACACCCATTTCTGTAGAAGAATATATTATTTAGCAGATCAGTTTAAAAGTAAAAAAAAAACCAAACTGTACATCTTGGAAGGTTTTTCCTTTTGTTGGTGTTTGCATCCACAAGGATAAAAATACGTTTGCACAGTGGTTTCAGCTTTAGACTCCCTTCTGTGTTTTTGCTGAAGGATCCCATGATGTCTAGCTGTACAAGGCCACAAAGGGAACCTGCAAACTCACTAAGGTTTCTTTTGATTTCTTCTAATGTAGAAAACAAAACAAAATCGCATCCACTATGCTGGGCTTCTGAATGTACTCTAAACACTATAGAATTCTGAGAATAATACAGAGAAATTTGTCATTAGGGCCTACCAGGCAAACAAAAATTTATGCCAGTGCCCCTGTCAGAAAATAAGCATCTGTTATGCTATGCTGTAACTAGCATACTGCCATACTCATATATGTAGTATCTAGACTAAAACAACTTTTTTCTTTTGTTTTTGGATGCTAGTGGATTATTTTCCAGAAAGGCTCCTTAGCTAAACTCCACTTTGTCTCTACAGACTGTGGTAAGTGTGGTCACCAAAAAGGCAAACGTGCTGAAGATTTGAGCTGTGCTGCAACCTGTGGAGTGTCTGCAGGGAAAGTCCTGCCAAGGAGGCTGTGATGGGCATGTGGGAGGGAGAGGAGCCCTTGGTGCCCAGTGGTGGCAGCACATGTGTGAGCAGGCTGCAGGCTGCAGATAAGGAGCCTGGGCAGGCAAGGCAGGCAGGCAGGGCATCTGTCTCTGCCACCTCTCCACATACATGGTCCCAGTTGGATTTTGACGTAGCCACCACGTCTGTTTGGCAAAAAAGAGCATTTCTCAAAACTGGAATAACCTTAGGGCTTATGTTTTGCTCAAAGACTTCTTCATTTCACTTTTCAGTACTGCTGGTGGTCAAATTTTCATTTTTCTTTTTCTGCAACTGAAATGAAGAGCAAAGCAGGATTAGTGCCCCTAATCCTGACTCACACAGTCACTCAGCTTTCCACTGCTCCTGTGAGTCAAATGCTCATCTCTGCACAAGGCATGTTCAGCATTTCTCAGGAAATAACAGGCAGCACCTTGGTATATCAGAGGTACCTTTTCATCCAAGCAGCTCTGCATGTATGTCCTGAGTAACACTGTCTTTCTCATCATCTATCATAGTAGGCTCTCAGTTTATTAACTAACTCTCCTTATTTCAGGATACTTCTGAATTCAGTCATCTCCCATTTTCCTAAGACCTCTTTGCCAATGCACCATAATTACAGCTTCATCAGTTTGTGTAAAGTTGCTGTTTTGGCAGCTACTGTAAACCAGAAGTAAATTATCAGCTCAACTTGTAAGATGAACAGGACTCAGAAATCTGGCAGTCATATTTGAGTTCTTCTTCTCTCCTTTGAGAAATGCTCCACTTTAAACTGAAGAATTCCTAGACGACTTCCTTGTCCTTTATAACTCAGTGCCCTCAAAATGTGTGCTGTTTGATTAAGCAGCCTTAGTATTTGTGCTGCTGAGGAGCTTTTCCTCCAAAGCAGTTGGGAGGAGGTGGGAGCTACACCAGAAAGCTGCTATTCCTCTCATCCAGCCAGGAATGATCAAGTGGATGAACCTCCACTTTCCACATAATCAACCAGTGCTCTAGGGTACTTCCCAATTCATTTTAATGACAGTGTGATTAACAGTACCCTGTTCACATCATAAATTTGTTCATGTCAGAAAAGCCCTACACTCTGATGCCATTTGGGCAGGTTTTGTCACCTGCCCAACAAAGCAGCAGTGGAAAAGGCACGGGAGGAGGGTGTGCAGGGTGCTGTGGGAGCAGGGCCAGCACTTCAGCTGCTGCTCTGTGGGTGTGGGTGCCTGCTCCAAGGGCCTGGCCTTGGCCTCTGCCCTGTCAGGAAATGCAGACGTGGCTGGAGAGAGTAAATGTGGTTACACGAATGCCCTACTTCCCCTAAGATTTACAAGTCAAGGTGAGAGGTGGTCTGTCAATGGAGGTCCTCACTCAGCCTGTGCCATAAAATGGCTCCACTGGGGTTTTTAATTGCATGGGACATTGTACGTGAGAAAAAAAAATCCTCATAAAATATCAGGCACATCCTTGAGGACTGACATTTCAGTAGAAGTTTCTTTCCAGAAAAGAATCTTATGCATTGGTGGTGCAGTGCCATGAGCTGCCCAACTCCAGAACTTCTTGCTGCAATCTACCCCAACAATACTCCTTCCCTGGGGAATAGAGCTCCTTCCTGGGAGAAGCGTTTGCTGGCTTTCTCCTCTCAGGTGGGAATCTCTGGATTTTGTCTCCAGGTCCCCCCTCTCTTGCAAGAAACTCATGGCTGTGCTTGTGTGCTGCCTGGTGGACTCTGTAAGGGCATGTTCTTGTACACACTTACTGCTTGTGGTACAATCTTTTCTCCAGCCAGGTGAGATAATAGCTAGGTTAATAAAGTGAATGTGTTTCTCACAATAATGATTATACTATAAGCATTCTGATGGTTTCATTCTGACTGTTATTAAGTTATAATGTTTGACTTACTCAGTTATAAAGTTTGCTTCATCAATAATATGTCTAGAGCGTACCTCTTTCATAGCATCGTCTATCTGTTTTAATTCCTCATAGTGGTCTCTGGATTCCCAAAGGGGCTGGAGCATCACCTCCTCCACTTCTGGAAATAGCTAGGTGGAAAACAAGACAGAGATTATCAACATTTGGACTTGGCCCTGCTGAGCCAAAGGTTGGACTTGATGATCTCAAAGGTCTTTTCCAACCTGATTCTATTATTTCCTTTGGTATGTGTTAACCTGTGCATGCTAGAAACGGGCTGAGAGGCAGAATGTGAACTGCTTTGGGCGACTGACCTTTGTTACTGTTTCAAACATGGGGATGAGGACGAACTTGAGGAAGCCGATCTGGGCTGTCGGCTTCGTCACTTTGTCGCGGTCCATGAACGGTGCCACTGGAAGCCCCTCAGATTTTTCTCGGTCACTCTGGGACAAATCCAGAGTTAACAAATATTAATCACAGCCTGTGAGGGAGAGTAATGTACCAAGTAGATGACTAGCCAGAGAGCATCAGCCTTCAGATGTAGATCTCAGTAATGTCTGAAGAAAGCACAGAACAGCACTATGCCTCCCTCAGGCCATGCATCCTGCTCTGCTGACAGCAAGACATCTACATACAGAGAACCCTGTTCAGTTACATCTGCACAGCAGTGGCACGAAAGGGGTCACCTCCAGGTTTGCTGGACAATGAGGTCATTTGGTTCTCTTTGCAAACCCATGGGACTTGTGGGCTAAAATATTTCTGAGCATTCAGAAAGATGGTAATGGCTTTTTCTGCTCTGGAGGAGAAGAAATAGGTCTTTGATTTCCTCATCATTCTCCAGAGAGTCATTGTTTTGGGGCATTCAACCAGAAATTACATATCCTTCTTTAGTAATGATTAAAACCAGTTCTGGCTAGCTGCATCAATGGAGAACAGGTCCATTGACTGCAATGAGTTTACCAAGATCCCTACTTGAGCACATAACTCACTGTTTCTATCTGGGTTCACATGCAAGAAGGCCACAGACTGTGCACACACAAAAAAAGTATCCTGTAGCAGACTTAATGTCTCAATTTTGGGGGGTTTTTTTTTGCCCATCGAACTTTTGCTGGAGGGTCAAAACAGTAAGGCACACAAATGCTGCAATTTGAGTAAAAAGCTGCAGATGCAGTGAGTGAGGAGTGTTTCTGAGTGGTCTGTCTCTGGTGAGAAGCCCTCCTCAATACTCACCCTATCAAGATATAGACAAAGCACACAAGAAAGCTTTGGCATCAACTCCATAGGGTACTGTGTCTCTTGAGATCCCACTATTGCAAACACGTACACACTACTCAGGAGTCTGTGTGACAAAGGCAGCTGAGGGCTGCTTTTCCAGGGATCCTTTTTTAAGCAGCCAGAAACTGTGTCCAGCTGGGAATGCAGTAAGGAGTTTGGGAAGCTTCAAGTCTGACTTGGCACACCTCAGCAAGTTGTCTGCTTTTCCTTTAGGCAAATGTTCATGCAGAGTGGAAGTTGTCTATACCAGGTCCTGTGTGATATTTGATATAATTTACCCGACAACTTCCTTTTGCCACTGGCCTTGCCCTTTAGGCTCAAAAATCATCTACTGCTTATCAAACAAACTTGCAAGACAACTACAGAGAACAAGCTTCAGTCTCCTAGCATTAGGATTTCTAGGTTGCTATTTTCTTTCTTCTGCAAACTACATTCACTTGATTTCTGAACAGCTTTTCTTGCTGACATTCTTCTCTCCCTTTTGGTAAAAAAAGCCCTTCCACCCTAGAACCAGACTGGGCTGTCAGATAGCAAAGTAGCTGTAGCTGACGTGGGACTCAGTAAGGGCATCATTTTGTGCAATTGCATTTCTCCCTCCTTCTTACCTGCATAAAATATTCCTCTAGTAAGCAATCTACCCAGGGCTCTGCTACTTCCATCGGGCGGACTTCATTGGAGATATCACAGCATTTTATCAGTACCATCTTCAGCTGAAAGAGGATAATACTTTAATACTGCAATTTAGTTGCCTGCCCTTTTTCTCCTATCCATAACCTGTGTCTTTACAATGCAATGGGAGCCAATGTTTTCAAAGAAGAAGGACAGTTCTAGGATTAAATCAGAGGTCTTAAATGATCTGAATTCTTTTCCCATGTAAATTACTTATCGCCTCTCTGCCTCAGTTTCCCTGTCTGTAGCACTGGAATGAGTCACAGTGGGATGTGTGCTTATCTGCTGCATGAAGCTGCGTGAAGCATTTCTTTCTTGATGGGACTCCAGGATTTCTAAAGCTGGAATAGTCTACTTTATATAGAGAACTTCCAAATATTAATTCTTTTTTGGTGGGGCAGAGAATGTCAGAAGGATTAATTTTTTACCGTGTGTATTGAGTCTCATTTTTCAAACAAGCATGTTAATCTACAAGGTTTCACACTGTGCACAGAAAAAGAATAATCTACAAAACATCCTCACACAGGTCATGTGTTCTTCATTTGAGTAATCAAAATTTTCCATTTTTTCCTTGAAAGAGTCCAGTATTTCTGCGTGTCTCGCCATGTCTGTAGCCAGGATTAACGTAATTATCCCCTAGCAAAGAAAACATGTTCATGTATTAACTTGACATTCTTTATGAAGTTTGCTATTACAGAGCAAAGTAGGGTCTTTCTTACACACAAATGCATTGTTGTTAACACTGAAAGGGGAAGTTTATGACTTGCAATTGCCAAGCAAACTGGAAGAAGGCTATAAAGTGTTCATGACATAAGAAGATCATGGTTGGATTGATCTGTAACACTGGTGTGATATTCCAGAAGAACCGAGGTTTTTCCTTTCTGACTGACTAATTGTGGAAAAACAAACTGTACAATAGGATGTTAAAATCCACATTCTGTTTGCCAAGATCCACTTTTGACTCCTAGGAAAGCACTATAGGTTTTGCTCCTGACTCTTAGTGGCCCTAGGAAGAGATAAAGATCAGTAGATGTGGATATCCTCTGTGTTCATCTTCCTTGGCTTAAGGGCTTTGAAATACTGAGATGCAGCTAATGTGCTAGGAGCTCTGTATCCTTCTGCTAGGCAGAGATTATGATGGGAAAATGTGCTTAATTTGAAGCTGCAGGTTTTCATATAGATCTATCCATTTTGGGCCCATGCCTGCTTCCCACTCACTGGCAGAATCAGTAACTCCAACCTGACCAGCACCTGAGCCCTTACATTGGTTTGCTTTTCATTTGGTGTGTAAGGAAGATGTAATGTGGAAAAAAGACTGAATCTTGTCCTTCAGTGCTCTAATGGTAATTGTAGCACTGTTCACTGTCTCAGGGATAACTGTGATGACTCCCAGCCCACCAGAGCCTCTTCCAACAGTACAAGTGCTCTGCTGCTGAAAATCTTTTCCATTTTGAAGCCCCTCTCAAAATTAATACAATGTTCTCTGGAAGCATAAGCTTCTGCCATGAGAGCTTAATCCTTTCCCAGCCAGCACTAATTGGATCGTACAGTAATACAAGTATCAACCCCTAAAATGTCACAGCCTCTAATAGTCAGGATGTACTCATTATTTCTCAGCAAGACATTCCAGAGAGTGCTGCGGTGGAAATTTTCCAAGAATCCCTCTTGGATCCTCCTAGTGTGAGGGGCTTTTTTGGTGCTATCTTCTAGAGAGAATGATTCACTCTCAGTGTACAGCAGGGAAGTCTCTGTGCTTACATCTTCAGGAACAGTTTGTATGACACTGATAGGAGCAACACTCATACCTGTCTTATCTGTTTGAATTGGTCCTGGTCGACGTTGGAGAAAATGTTGTATTCTGGCTGGGAAATGATCTGGAAAGCCACAGCACAGTGGTGGTTCTCCAGTGGGGAGATGTCATTGTAGCGTACAGCAAGCTCAGTTCGTGCATTTATCTGGTAGCTGATGTGAAGAGAAACAATGAGAACTCTTTCAGAGACACACAGCAGCTGCTCTGAACCTTTCTGCTTACTTTTGTTTACATTCTTTTCAATTATTATTAAATTAGTTGTTTGTTCTTCAATTGTTAACACTAAATCAGATTTTTAGAGAAAATAGGTATTACTTTAATATAGAGTGCCCCTGTACTGGGTTGTTCTTTCTGTTTGTTTCATTGTTTTTTTTTTTCTTGTGTGGGGGTTTGGTTTTGGTTTGTTTTTTATTGGTTTGTTTTTTATTTTACCAAGTCTCTATAGCTTAAAATGACATAGAACAAACACCGAAGGAACTGCCTGGGCTTCATTCACCCCCAGTAATGTCAAGGCAGAGACTCTTACTGATCCCAGTCAGAACTGGGTTCTGCCCTTACTTAATGGATGTCTACAAATAAATTGGATTCTTTCTCTCTCTTTTTTACACACACATGCATGCACACAAAGTGCCCAGAGGTCAAGAATTCTAATTTCCTCACATGATATTAGATAGAATAATATGCATTTCATAATCTATATTTTTGAAATTATGAGTAAGTTAAGCCACCCCTTGCGCTGTAGTGTAAATATTCCATTCCAGTCAATGGAGCTATAATCATTTATGCCCTCTCCTTGAGCTGTAAAAAATTTTACCTTGTTTTCCCAGGAGTGGGGGAAAGTGTTGGAATAGAAACCTGAAGAAAGCATTTTCCTTACAGAGCCAAGGACAGCTGGCAACCTCAACCTGAGTTGCCTGCACAAAGCTCTGCCTTGGCCCACAGGTGAGTGAAGAGCAGGGCCTTGGGGGAAGGTCATAGCCAGCTCAAATTGTGAGAAAGAGAACTTGACCTACCAAAAATGCCAGCTAGGATTACCTCCCCAAAAAATATTATGGGAAGAGAAAGCAAGAGACAGACTTACGTATTGTTATAGCCTGGATGGTCCAAGTCATGGCATACCGCTGCGGTCATGAGAATCAAAATGTCTATTTGGGAAAATTTCTCCTGTAAAATGCAAAACAATAATGTAGCATTACTATTTCTACTTCCCCTATCCCCATAAGAAGTGGAAAAAACACCCTTAATTTTTTTTTGAGAAGTAAAAATCTGAGTAAAATGAAGTATTTTTCCATAGATCAATTTACTTCAGTCAAGAAAGAGAATTCTGTCTTTCCTTCCAGTAAAAATGACTCAGATTTGCCTTTGGTGCATTCAATAAAAGCAGCTTAGAGAAGGCAATTTGCTTGAAACTCACTATTACTGCAGAAATCATATAAAAGCACTGAGATATTAGTACAGTCTCTTACAAGTCATTTGAGTATCCTTACTAGTTAAGGGAGGTTAGGAAGACAGCTTAGCTGCCATTGCAGTCTGCATTAACTAAAGATACAAAAAAAGTGAAAAAAATTAAGCAGTACATTCCTACAGCTTCTGAATAGGATGAACTTCCATTAAAGCTAGTTTTTATTCATACTTTTATTACCAAGGAAGTAGACTTAGGCCAGTAACTGGGATGTTTACTATGGAGAAGAAAAGTTTTTTTTAACTGAGCAAAAACTGGTTTGTACAGAAATTATATGTAAATATAAACACAAGCTATCTAGTCAACTAAAATAAACGATGCCTGTATTTTGGCCAAAGTATGGGTTGAATGTGACTCTTGCATACAGTACACGCAAGGCATTATTTGCAGTAGCTTGCTCAGGTGCAAGCATTTGGAGAAAACCTTTTCTGGGAACATTTTGTGTCACAGATAAAGACCATAATTTGGTAGGCTTTTGGATCTGATTCACAGGCATTTCACACTATTAGACTGTCATGAGATCCTCAGTGTACAAACTGGGGATAGCCAGGAGGTGAAGGTAGCTTTCCAGCAACTTCAGAAAGCTGGGATCTGGTGCTTGGGATCTGGGGTGGGGTGGCCGAGCAGGCAACCAGACTTATTTGCAACACCTCTACCTCCTCTTCCCAGGGACTGAACAAGTGTAGGGACTGCAAAGCTCACCACTTGCTAGCAAGCTGTTGGCATGGTTTGCAAGAAAAGTAACAGATGCTGTGGTGCTCAGTGGACCGGTATGTGCCCCGTGATGGAACTGGAGTGATAGTGTGGAGATGGGGGGCATACCTGGAGGCTGCAGAGTGAGATCATGCTGTACATCATCTGAGTCACACAGAAGCAGTGCCGAAAATTATGAAAGGGATTGTTTCTGTAATTGTCATGAATACACAGCTGCAGAAAGAGGGAACGAAGCAGTCAGAGACAGGACAGATTTTTCTTTATAAAAACATGATTACATGCACTTCCCAGCCTCCCTGAAATAAGTGTATACCCCTCCTATGGAGCCCAGTATTATTTTCTGCTAGGACAGAGTGACAGCACAAGGCCCTTTTACACTCTGCCTTGCTGGGGGAAGGTGAGAGATTACTGTCTTTCAAGAATTTGTCAGCAGGCAAAGCTCATAGTGACTTATCTCTCACACCAGTTCACGGTGGTTAAACACCCCAGCACAGCTGCAAGTGCATCTCAATCTTGAGATAACACTCTGTGCTCTCATCCTGAATTTGTACTTCAAACTGCACGGAGGTTAAATGGTGACTCTGGGGCATGTAAAGAACTCCAAGTACATCCTTGTTCCTCTCTCTCACTGAATGCAAATTACAGCTTTGGAATCTTCAAGACAGAAATGTAGTTGTTACTTCATTTGAAAATGCTCAGGGGTGGCACTTTGGGATGTGTTGCTTGGCAAAGTGGAGATGTGGATGCATGGGCATTAGCATACCTGTGCGGATTTCCTACGCTAGGCAGCACGGGAGAGGTTTAGCCATGTAGGCACGTGGGACTGGTTCTGGTGTGTTTTAACGTTCAACAGCTCCTGGCTGTATGCCCTCATTACAAATGCAAGCTAAAGCTTCTCTTTCCATGTGTTGTCACTACTGTCAGCTGGGTTAGCTGAGTGGAGCTGGCACAGCTGGGGTAACACATGCCACAGTCATTATTCCAATGCACTGGATAGCCCTTGGTATCCTGTCCTGCACAGAACAGCCAAGTGTCAGCAGTGCTGCTGGATCCCCTCTGCTCAGTCCTCCATACCCTGTACCTTAGAGAGTCCTTATGCACATGCTTCAATTACTGAGGAGTCTGGATTGATGACATGAATGGAATTCCTGTCCCACTCTCCAGCTAAATACTGAATTTCCTTCAAAAGCCTTCAAGCCCCACCAGGACCAAAACCTTCAGCATGGGACTTGACTTCTAGGAAGCCTCAAAGCTCTAGACGAGATCAAGAGAACTTGGGGATTTAATTGAAAAAGCTGCTCAGATTATTCTGCGGCAAGGACTTTAGAAATATTACTTTTTTTTTTTTTTTTTTTTTTTTTTTTAATAAGTAACTAATGGCACAATAAGGTTGACAGTGAGGCTCACAGGTGTTGGGCAGTACACCCACATGGACACCGTGGTCATGCCCAGGCACTGTTCAACACTGCACAGATGTAATGTGTACATCCAGCAGTGGAGCCCAGAGCATCCCAGGGGACTCCTGACTCAGAGGACTGAAGGGATGGAATGATTTGGTTGTATTAGTCATCCTTTCCTCCTCTTTCTGGAATATTTCTGTACCTAGTAGATGTGGAAGCAAGAAAGCAAGCATATACATGAGTGGCTTTTTCTTACTCACTTATGTTCAAATTGATGCCCATACTGTGCCTGGTGAAGTATCACAGGTTGAAGCAGAGTCCTAGGCTTTTTTTTTTTAATCATCCCTCTTTCTCTGAGGCTAGTGTTTTAGAAAAATAATCTCATCCTGTCTAACCTTTGTAGAAAATACATAATAAACTCCTCTCATTGTTCAGAACAAGACTGGCTTAAATGCTGGTGGTAACAAATTACTTGGAGATGTGAGCTAACAGGAAGCTGCCTGCAATAATGACTGTGGGTGGCATGCTGATGTGTGTTGACATATCACCTTGTTTCCCGTGTTTTCAGACTGGGAGAGAGGAGGAAGAAATTTTCTGTTTTATCTACTCCATGCTAGCCTTGATTGTATTGGGCTTCATCCTACCCTTTCTGTTCAGCAGCTTACTAAGGTCAACAACAGTGACCTTTTCATCTGCCTTCTTTAGGGAGAGACTTCCTAGGTCTCAGTAATTTTTGGTATCTCCTTTACTGTAGTCATACCATTTTTCTAAAAAGACTTTATCAGTCCTAACCACATATCCCAGGGAAGCCTTATGCACTCTGTGGTGACATGGTAACACTGATCCATTTTATCCCTAATTCTGGCTTCTGATGAGCCTAATGCCTTGTTAGCTTCAGCCAGCAGCAGAACACCAAGCAGTGACAGACACTGCTCCATATATGATGGTGTCCAGGTGCTTTTTGCTCTTGTTATACTTGATGATATGACAAATCCAGTGCTTTGCTATGTGTTTTCCACCCACCTTCTAAATTAGTGCAATTTTTTTAGGCCTTTCTGGGAGTCTACATAAAGCATGTAAAACAGTTCCCTCTATTTTGTCCATACTGTTCATGTAATTAGAAGAGATTAGTGAGATATTATTCTTTGCTAGAGGAATTGTATAAAACATTTGTAAAATGAACTTCACATCATAATGTTTTTTATTATAGTTTTAATCAATTTGTCAGACAGATACTTAAGCTTTACTAACTATACAGATCCTTTTAAAACAAAGGGTAAAATATATACTGTTCTACAGTTCTCTTCAAACATGATGACTTTTTAGAGAAAGCAAATATATTCTGCAGCCTTTTAGCAAATTCTTTCTTATACTCTCCTTTGGACCTGATAACATACTGACTTTTAAACACACCAATGTTTTTTCTTTAGATATCTTAGTTGGCGTCTGAGCTCATCATTATCATGTCTGACGTCTCTACAACATGTTTAACATTAAAAAAATGGAGTAAAGAAAGTTGATTAACTTCTCAGCAATTATTTTCTCTTCTTGCCTTGCTCTTTTACTCCCTGAGATTTAGCACATCTAATGATTATTGCACATATTGGCTTTTTTTGCCATATCTGAAGACATTTGTCTCCATTTACATTAGGTACCAAGAGCATACCCCAGAAACCTCAGCAAACAAATGCAGAACAGTTAAAAAAATGTCATCTGTTACCACAAGAATGCAAACATTTGCTGAAGTACTTGGATTTTAAGAATTTGTATAGACTTACTGCTTTCAGTGGGACTACTCATGTGAGTCAAGTTGATTCCATGACTAAATGTTTTCTTTATTGATTTTTGAATCTGAAAAATTGCAAAAATCAGAAATTTGAAACACTTACCAACCACCTCTTTAACGTGATAGGATTGATGTTGAAGTCCTTTACCAACCCAAGATCATGGTACATATGTTCCAAACAGCTCAGCATCTGCAGCCAAGAATGGATAAGTTATTGGCTTGACAAATATCACTTTACTTTATGATATATTGCAGAGTGAATTTCCTCCTTGCAAGCACTGAATAATTGTAGAGCCCTCTTGATAAGATGAAAGAAAGATGTTCAAAGATTGTATGATTAGAGGCAGTGCAAGAGGGGAGACAGAGAGGTTGTGAAAGCTTCTTGAAGTAGACAGATTGCTGTTGACCTCACAAGTTTTGTGCAGGGCTTTGAATCACACCAGCTTTTTTAGTAAATGTGATTCATGTCGATCACAGCAATTTCTTTTCACACACACACAAGAATATTGCCATTTTTCTAATTCAGCTGGGATATGTTCTAACACGCAATGGAATCAGTGGGAGTTTTTCCACTGAGTCCAAAGGTCCCAGCTGCATACAAAATGACAGCAGAAGAGAACCTTAAAGAAATGTTTATTCTATACATGTGCCAATATTTTCTTTGTTTATGACTTGTCATGAGTTCCTAAACCCACTTAACTCAGGCTTCTGGATTAACAAAAGATCTCCCATTATGATACTAGAAAATTGCAGCAGGTTTGTGACCATCCCCTCCTGTGAACTGTGTGAATCCCAGGAGCTGAGGTGCAAAGGCACAGGCAGTTCTTCTGCAACAACATCTGCTCTGGGGTAGAAGATTAACCCAGTTAATCTTCTGGGTTTGAAAATAATGAAAATGAATGGTATTAGCAATCTGATGTGTCTGGTCATTTAACAGGTGACACTGGTCAGAAATGAAGAGACTTCCAGACCATCAGGAGTTTATGTATCTGCATTTCTGAAGTCAAATGCTTTCTGAAGTCAAAGCAGGGAATGAAATGTAGCCATTGTATTAGCAGATGCAGCTCTTAGACTGTAGACTGACCCAGAAGCTCTAATGTAATGAGTGCAATGTAAAAAATACAGCCTTGGAGACATTTTTGGTTAGGTCTCTGTTATTTAGGCTCTCAAAAAAGGCTCCAGAATGATTCCATCTAATGAAACTTTATATTCAGTCAGGGAATATACATAGTTCATGCAGCAACCAGGAGGCTGTTTTTGAGTCATTTCAACAGGAAGGAAAAGATTTTCCTGCAAGACTTCAGGGACCATGTCACGAGCTGAATTGTGCTCAGATCACATGGTGAGCATTTTGCTGCAGACCACCTTGTCTTTTTCCCAGTCCCAGAGGCTGAATATATGTTTTGCAATAGTTTCAGAAAATACTTTCTGAGACAATAAGCTTGATCTAGAAGGTCTGAATTACCCACAGAAATGCCTTTTTCCCTCCAGCTGCTGCCAAGAGAGCTTTGGGTGAGTGGCAGGTTGATTCTGAGTCCCAAAGCACATGCCCCTGAACACATGAGAATCTCACTTTTCATTTTTAGCTTTCTTGGTCAACAGAAAAAGCTTGAATACTGGACTTTCCTAAGGCTTGAAAGTGAGTGGGCATTTGGGAAACAGAATGCAAGCTTGCTGTGTGGCTCTGTTTACTGAGATGCCACGGAGCACATTATTAATTTGCTTACAGAAGACTGGTTTATAACCTGCCTGCCCCACACTGAGCATGTGGGCAAATGCTCATTGCTAAACAAGCACTGACAGAATTGAAATATTCTCTGTAAACACAACCCAGAGCTAAAAGTATGAGACAAACCCATATGGTGCTTGGCTCACCAGAGTTTCCACAGTATCTTATTTCTGATCAGCACTCCTTGCAGTTCATGTCTCATCTCTGCACCTCCTTGCTAGCCTTGTTCATGCCACCATGTAGTGTTTCCTACTGCTCTGAATGAGTTACTGTGCTAAAATACTATGCCTCAGCACACAAGAATATGTGGATAATGGGTTTTTTTGGCTCTCCCTATTCTTTCTTAATAGTCAGAACAACAATGAGCCAACAGTGCTATAGTCCACCTGGCAGGCTGTAATTCTCTCCCACTATAAAAACCTGACAGGCATTCCAAAGCTGGGGGTGAGAATTTTGCCTGAGCAGTTTCATTGCCATGGTTCAGAGAAAAAAAAAAAGCTGGAAAGGGAGCAGTAAGTGGAGAGCACCAGCCTCATCTTGGCACGGACTGCCCAAGGGAAGCTCTGCCAGCCTCTGTGAATGGAAGATGGCCCTAAAGCCACCAGAGAGTCATTCTGTCACTCTGCTAGCTGGATGAAATGTCCTGAAGGAAAAATGCTGTTACTGAGATGGGGGGCATGGGGTGGTTTTCCTTGTCGTGTTCATCTACAGGTGCTGAGACAGAATGGCTTTTATACACACAACATCTGATTGAGAAAATAATTAAGGTGATTGCTGTTGGGGGTGCTTCTAGACTCAACCAATCCTCCCCTCAGGAAATACTCAGTGCTAAAATCCTGCTTTAGTCCTGTTCTCCCTTATATCTCCTAGGTGACATATGCTCATATTTGCTCAATCTAGTTTTCCTTTATCTTATAAACTGGCCACTACAGAAACATGCTTCTCCTTCATGTATCTACAGAGGTTTACATATGGGCATTCCAGAACCTTCTACAATGCAAGTCATGAGCAATGGATGCTAGTAACAATAAGAAAAGCAGCAATAAGAAAAATAAGAAAACAAAGAAATATGAAATAAGGTTGTGCATGCAGCTTTGCAACCCCTTCAGAATACACCACAGAAAGAACATTGCCTAGAAGTGTGTGAATCAATGCATGCACCTCTGCACACAGCAGCATGCTGCTTTATTAACTGGAGTGGAGTTATTGATGATGTGGTTAAGGATCCACTTTGCTGGGGATTGACTTGTTCAGATAAAATGGCATGGGAGAACTCATGTGACAGTAATGATAGTGTACTGGTTGCTGTGGGACATTACTAGGAAGAGCTCAAAGAAAAAAATTAATAGGGGTCAGAATATGATCATCAGTATAATCTATCTGGCATCTGTTAGGGAAAATAATGCATTGTGGTGTGATATGAAAATTAAAAAAGGATAGAGAGTAAGGGGCGGAAAAGGGGAAAAACCCTGCAGACCATCTCAAAGGGCTCTTCTGGCCTTGCTGGGTCTCAGAAAGAGCACTAACCCAGCTAACGTGGCATCCTTACCTCGTTGGGTTCCCACAGCCAGACATCAAAGGTTGGTTTTCGAAGTGCTTCAATGGTCTCCTGGGACAGCATGTACTGCAGACAGAAAGGCAGGGGGGTTACCTAAGGGTCCTCCAGCCTGGCATGAGACCTACTACTGGCAGGAGTCTCCTTGGGACTCCCAAGTTTCCATTCACTTTGGGTTTAGCCATATTTCCTAAGGAGAAAGCAACTGATCTCTCCCTCTGCTGGCCCAGCCCTCCTCACCCTCCCCACCAGCTGCTGGTGGTCACTCCAGGATGCCCACATCTGGCAGGCAGCAAGCCCCTAGCCAGGTCACTGCCCACCCTGGCACCAGCTGGCAGGATGCTGGGCAGTGCAGATCCTTACAGAGCAAGGAAGGGGAGGGTTAGGGAGAAAAGGAAAGTGTGATTGATGGGGTTTTGTGTATCCAGCACAGGGATATAAAGGGCACAGGGCACAGATCCATCCCTGAAAGCAACCAGGGCAATGGTTCTGCTGCCTGCAGAGCATTAGCAGTCTTTGATGCAGCCAGTTATGGCTGGATGGTGTGAGGTGTCTAGGATAACAGTGCTAAATTAGCTGGTGGGTTATGATATACTTTCAGATGATGTATGCTCTCATTGAAAATATTTTTTTTTCAGGAACACTTACATTTTCAAGTTGGTTGTCAGCCTGCAAGACTCAAGTGATTTTTAATCATTACATTCAGAGGCTTAAAACAAAATCAAACTCAACAGCCAGTTACAATTTGTATACAAAATGAAAAAAAGGAAAGTGTGAGGGCTAAAGTACCAAGGGAGATCTCAGCTCCACCAATTAATCTTTTCAAGACTCTATCGATCAGAATCTTTCTTGTACACAAAGCTCTTGTAGCTGCAATTGGCCCGTTTACCATGGCTGTCTCTAATCATTTTGGGCTTGCTCTACCGAGCAGGTGAATGAAATTTTCTGAGCCAGCTAATTGCTGGTACTTAATCCAAGGAAGAGTAACACTGAAGATTAATTTTTCCGTCTCAGAGAGGTAATGTTTTTTGCATTTGCATATATAATGTGCATTTAATGTGACATTCTGAAAGAAAACTGTGAATTAGCAGTACACATCTGTTTTTAGATAACAGTGTTGTAATGACATCTTCTGTCAGTGTACTCATCACTTGTAGCTTCACTGACATTGGACAAATCAAGCACTTGAGAACTGATAAATTTCACAGACCAGTCAGACAGAACCCAAACTCCTAAAACCAAAACTCCTCTGAGCTTTGGTCTCGGGATAATACAGAAACACAGACTACCAGTTTACTCCAGTCAGTCAGTACAACTCTTTGTAGTGCTTGTTGTTAATCCAAGATCCTAGTATCACAGCAGCACATCAAAGGTTGAATTAAGTATTTATCAAGAGGAAAAATCCAGTTAAGAACTTCTACATTTTGTAAAAGGATTTGTTAGAGTCAGAAGCACAAACCCTTTGTGTAAAAGTTAATTAAAAGAGATGCTAGGCAGAGCAGAATAAATAGCAAAACCTATAACTGATTGCTCTGTAAGTCTCTCAAGACAAATATGTAGGGATGCATGTCCAGATCAGACACGTGCATCACATCCTACCATGTGAACTTCAGAGTAGCTGAGCCAGCCAACAACTGTCCACTGTTAAAATCTGATTTGCACGTGTGTGAGCTGGTGTTGTGCCAAGGTGTGAGCTGCTCACTGAGCAGACATAACCTGGTAGCTTTAAATAATTCCTCTGGGCAAACACTGCTGGTGCTACCTGTGTGCTGCATGGTTTTAAAACTCATTTGTCACTGTGGATTTGTACTTGCCCAGTACACATTTTTCTTCAGGCATTACTGTTTTCTCTAGCAAATACACTAATTCATATTCACAGGGACAATGAATCATTCTGGAGAGAATCCAATGTAGCGTTTTCTCTTTGCCTCCCTAGGTGAAGCATTCCCATAAATTAATTTCTAAATTAAAAAATAATCCATTAGAAAAAAAAACAAGCAGAAGCACTATTTTCAATTAGAGTGCAATATTATAGGCTATTTTTGATTGTTTGCTATGAACATGGAGAATAAACAAGCACAACTAGACCGAAGAGTTTTAAATGATGATGAATGCAAAATATTCATTAACATTTCAAACACTAATGAGCTTTCAAGCATTAAAGACTACTGAGGATCCAATTCTATGTCACTGCAGATAAGAGCAGCTTTTTCTATAAGCTTCCAGGGGTTTTGGATGAGGCCCTGGATTTAGAACAACTAGGAGGTAGATGGCTAGGAAGTCATGTACTATAAACCAGCACTTGTCAGGACGGCAAGCACATGCTAGGATTCTGGGAAGAGCAAGCACTGAGTGGTACCTTTGGGTAGGTTGGCACATCCCTCCGGGGAGTCAGCCTCTTGTTTTCATCCAAAAAGCTGTACTTGCAGGGACAGTTAGTCCTGAAATGAAATTATCAGCTCTTAACATTGTGGGAACATGAGTGCAGTGTCTTGAAAAATTCCACAAGTTCTCTGCTCTCTTAGTAGGCATTACCTGGAGGATCACCACACTCTCCAAACCATCTAATGTGGGGTTACTCGAATGCTTTAAAAGTGTGATCCTCTTTAGGATTCTTTCCCCTGCCACCCACTGCCAGTTATCTGCTTTTCCTTCCTCTGCGTGTAGAGGGGCCAAGCTGATACTATTCCCATCATAGCTGATACTATTCCCATGATGGTGGGAGGATTACAGCAGCCTTACAGCCTCTGCAGAGCACCTAGGTTGCTTCATTGCAGTACAAGAGCATTTTCTTACCTTGCAGCCACAGGGAGCACAATAAAACTGAGAGCTCGGTGGTATCACCCATGGCAATTGTGATAGTTTAACTCAGCACGTGTTTGCCAGGCTGATAAGCACATGGACTTTAATAACTCTCATGTGAGGTTGATCTGTTTGCATTTTGCATTTATCCCCTTAGTCCTAACATTTGGATCATCCTTGCTCCTTTTTTCAAGACTACTGCCAAATAAAGGTAAACGAACCCCCTCAAAAGAAGCCAACCAAAGTATTCAATTAACTTCATTTATCTGTTTTACAGTTGTTTCACTTGTTCCATATTGCATGTCTTTTTAGTGTTTCTCTTCTCTGTTGGGAATTTATCTAGGTCTCTTTTCTCCTCTTAACGCTGATATCTGCTGTAATTTCTGATAGTGTTGCCTGAATCCTATGAAAGTTTTGCCATTTTATAATTCATGGAGGTCAGCTGGCTTTAACTAGCTGCCTTTTCCTGTCCTGTTTAAGGAGACTTTCCGTTGATGAAAAATTCTCTTAATAGTTTCCAAAGCTGTTTCCTCAAAACTCCATTGTGAAGGGTATTAGGATGATAAAAATAGAGATTGGGGCATTCCTTGCCCTAATTGGAGCTGAATGTTAGGGTTAGACGGGGGTCAGCCAACTATCCATAATTTCCAGCTGTAGTGAAGTACTGAAGTCTTCATCCTACTGTGCTGGGTAACAAACCAGAGCCAGGATGCATCAGACCTTTACAAATGTAAAACTCTGTCTGCATATGATCATTATTTTAAATGACACTATAATGTTATTAGCATCTGCCAGTGGTGAGCATAAAAAGCAGACGAGCAAAAAAAAAAACTAAACAAAAAACAAAAACTATTTGGAGGATTCAAGTGGGGCTGCTTTGCTCTTCTAAAAAGGAGAGATGCACAATTCACTGTGTGTGATGACTTTTATAAGCTCTTCATCCTTACTCTGTCATTTGGTAATTTAACAGCAAATATAACGTGTAAACATGCAAGAATACAGCTGGGTACACTGGGATACCATTGAAGGAATATATGCACCCACATATTTATATACATTTTTTAAACTTAGATGTGATCTCTAATTGCAGCTGTAACACATTATCCAGAAAGTGCCACTGCACAAGTGATGACAAGCCTAAAGAGGAGCAAAACCTTTTCCACTTGTCCTGGGATGCCTCTGTCCCCGTCCCCCCAGCATGCACATGTCTCATGCCAGCGGGAGAGATTTTGTTCAGCCTCTCTGTGGCAAAGCACCTTGGGGTTGGGGTCACTGTGGGACAGGGGCATTGTTCCTGTGGAGTCATGGTCACTTGGCAATAAGGAAACACTGCTCATTCCTTAGCAGCTTCCCATGGGGTCCCTCTTAATAGCCAGCTACTAAGGAGCATCCTTTCCTCACTCTTAAAGCAAAAGGAGGTGACTCGTAAGCACCACAGGTTATAGGCTGAACTTGGTCTGCTGCTTTGAGACCCAAGCTCTTGGGGTACAGATAAACACAAGAAGAATTTTGTGCAAGGAGGAGGAGATTTTGTAAAGCTAGGAGGAGGAAGACCCAGCTTAAGGGAACCAAGAAGAGCTGTGAAATGTTGCTGCCACATTGATACGGCACAAACTGATGCTGAGCACAGAAAATTAGGCTCCTGCTTCAGTGAAGGCAGCTGAAAGCAACTAGATGGGGCATCTGTGTCCAGCACTGCTTGCTGCTGAGCACTACACCAGTTTTTACCCCAGCTTTCCAGCATCATGCTCCATGCTGATCTCTGGCTTTTGCTGGCTGTCACATCTCACCACAAGCCTTTGGTGAAGACTACACCTCAGCTGGAGCTGGCTGCACTAGAAGACATAGCACTCCTCATTCCTGTTTTTCTTGTTAACAGACTGCTGTTTATAGCATAAAATATAGACTGTAAGGTGACAAGATCTGGGAGAGGAATGAGTCATGATTGGGACAGTCTCGTATTTCCTGCTGTGGGGGGCAGGAACTGGGAGAAACATGAAGGTGCCGTAACTCCTTTGCCTTGGTTTTAATTCCTTATCTGCCTGTGTGCCACTATGCTCATAAATGCAGCCTTCCCAGCTCCCTGTAACTCTTGAGGAAAAATACAGACACATGCACAGGCACACACGTTATTCATATCACACCCAGCACAAATCAGCATAAACAGTTTTGAGTTTCCTACCAATCCAAGTTCTAATTTTTATAATGAAATTTCCTCATATGCCTGTGCAATAAATTATGCAAATCAGAGGGCAAACTGCAGCCCATCCTACTGGCATAAACCTGGAGCAGATCTGAGGTTAATAACATTACTCTGCATTTAGGCTAGTTTGACAGCTGAATTTTGCCTTAGACTTAATAGAAATGTATTAATGCTGTGCCTTCTGACACATCTGGGTGGCAAAATTTATAAAAGTGAGAGATTATAAAGCCTAATTCTCTTAGCTGATCTCCCATTGCCCTCAATAGGAAACCTTGATTAAAGGTCAGAGAATTTGACCCCAAATGAAGAAAAAGAGAGAGGCTGTTCAGACAGCACAGTTACATTTGCTGAGAAAAATCCCCTTCACCCGTGCTTGGAGCAACATGATCTATCCTTCTTCAGCAGCCTTCCCAGAAGTATCTGTAATCTCACAGTGATGATTTGTTTTTCCCAGTGGGGTATTTCAATGACACAGGGGCATTTCCAGCTGAGACCCTATACCATACAAAATGCAATTTTTCCTTCTGTTGTTTTAACTACACCAAACCAAACTTCATAGTCAGAGTGAGCCCTTGAATTAGAAAGTAATTCCCAAATTCTTCTTGAATTTGCAATTGTTTTATAACAGGGGGAGATCATAATTAGGAGAGCTGCTATGTATTTATTTGATATTTTCCCAGAGTATATATGAGCTGATTTGAGCATTAGCTGGTTCCCAACCAAATGCCTAACTATGCAAGTTCCTATTCCCTCTCTCCAAGTAAATCCGGCTGAAGAATTCCCATTCTATATGGCGAAAAATAACTCTGTTGCAAGACCTTTTCCTCTGTTCCCATGGTCAGATCTGTTTGAACTGATGAATGGCTATACTTCTTCAAATGTTAAACTAAAGCCACTGTCCTTAATGGCTACTGGTTTCCTTGCTCCTCTAAAGCCCAGAAGTTAACTCGATTCTGCAGAAACCAGATGCTTATTTCTTTGCCTACGTCCAGAGCAGAACTTACCTGCTGCTTCTTGCTGCCATTTCCTCCCTCATCTTTTTAATGTCGCTCTTGCATTTCTCAATCTCCACTACTTTCAGGCCTTCCACTGTCAACAAAGGAAAACAACGGGGGTGTTACCATGGCAAAAGACGAAGGATCCTGTTTCACAATTGTGCAGAATTTCAAAGGGCTTTAAGAGTGGGGTTATCCAGTGAGCCAGCGAGCTCTTACAGTCTGCCCCAGTTCTCACATAGGCAGGGGCTGCCAAGGCTGTATATCTTGCAAACCCATAGGAACTATCTGCTGCCAATTTTAGATAATAGCTACAGTATTTTAATGGCCATAACATCTCAGCTTTTCCATGATTGTTAGCAGCAGTCAGCTGTTCCGGTGCCTTCACTTCTCTGCTGTAGAATACGAATCAAAGGAAATCCTGAGCAAAAAAAAAAAAAGAACCCTACCATGATGGGATGATAAATGCAGCTAGCCAAACACGTCACAGCAGGATTAGAATTCCCATTAAGATAAAAGGTTTTAATTTGAAAGTTCATGCAGAGCATTAAGGAGTGCTAGAGGCATTGCTAGATACAGAGAAACCAAAGTGCAAATGCAGGAGAGAGAGAATGTTGAAAAGTTTTGATCTAATGATTGATTTCTTTTTTTTTTTTTTTTTAGATATTGAAGACCTGTCACTTTTTTTTGCTGATCAATTTTGTAATCAAGAGTTATTTATGCATGGGGCACAAAAAATCCTATATTCCCCTTCTGTGTGTAATTATGAAAGCCACAAGGCAAAAGGTTTGATTGCCTTTTTATGCAGCAATGAACCTTCATTCCACATAGCCATGAGAACCTAATGCAGCACAATATAAGAATATCTCCCTTTTCTTTCCCTCTCACTGAACTATCAGAATGCTCAAGGACATAATACAGCACAATTTATTGAGTACATGTCATTCACATGCAATCATTTCACAGTTCATTTGTTTACTGAACTCACTGTTTGCACCAACAAGCTGTGGTTCACAAGCTGTGGTTCAGGCAACTCGAGGGAATGTGCAATTGTACAATCAGCATTCAGTCATTTTCTTAGAAAATAATAGTCAAACACTTATCTGGAGGGTAGCATGTAAGTGATAAAAAGCTTCTTTGGAAGGGCACAACCCATTACATAGGCAGAGTACTTTGTACTACTAATAACAAAGGATCATGTTGGAACTTGGAAAAAGGAAAAACGGAGAGGTATATGAATTGAGTCAAAAATTCCACATATTAGGAGAGGAAAGGGAAAGGGGTTTGATTTATGCTTGATAATAGGGATACCCTCCACTTTAAAATCCCATTTCCAGATTAATGTTTTTTGTCTAACATTGTTACAAGCAATCTCTCTGGGTCATCCTGATGTGATGATACAGGCAAAATGCTGTCCTGCTTTTTCAATATCTTCATGCTGGATACCTGCCTGAACTTTTTTTGGTACTCATTCAACTGTCCATGATCAGATGCAGCTGATGGGCAGGCCCCACGCTGCTATGTACCATTCTGGTGTGTATTCATTGGAGAAAAGTTTGTGGATAGCCCAATTGCCAAACTGCCTAAATGGTGGCTGTTGTCTACTTGAAGCAATGGGAGCAAATTAGAGGTATCAAGAGACTGCAAGGAAGGAGTTATAGTGCAAAATGGCAGCCCCAAGCATCTTTTTATCTTGCATCTCTTTAGTTTTCTTCCAAAACCTCTCCAGGGGGGCAGAGAATTTACATAATTATTTTCTTAAGGTAGATGTGAGATGCTTACAAATTGTAGAAGGTTTTTGCCAGTTTCCTTATTCATGTTGAGGCTGCTGTGGAAATGCTGTAGCAGAGTACGTCAAGACATGGGACAAAGCATTCCCACTGCTTACCCTGCATGGAAGCATTTTCCAAGGGAAAGTCGTAAGTTTAGATGGGACTTAAAAATCAGTTAAAAGATTTGGCTCCTTGAAAACACATCTCTGTGAAGCAGTCTCTAGAGAATAATGGGAAGGAAACTGAGAATTTTTTATGTGAGGTGCAGCTGTAGTGCTGTCACAAGCACTTATCCCCACACACACGTCCCCTCTGGGGAATAAAGCCTGGAGATCACATGTGAGAGTGGTGGAAAAGGGATCTCTGAAGGAGGTAGTAGAAAACTCAATACAAAAGCACAATTCTTTTCACGTTTGGCTTGCAAATGATAAATGGCCTTGTCATGCACTGATTAAAGGCCCATTATATAATTCTGCAGCGAGAAATACTTTCTGAGAAGACCCCGTGCTGCCTAAAGAAATCCTTGGGCTGACTCCAGCACTGAAACATGGCTCTTAAAGCAACCTCTGGGAGTCCAGCTTGAGTATGGAGGCTGGGCACTCTTCTTTCTCTCCCAGTCTTGCTTTTTAAACACGGAAGCCTGGGATTATTTTAAAACATTGCAGATTTGCCTCTGTGTCAAATTCTAGAAGTCCGATTTCGAGCAGATGGGTTCACTTGTACTCAGGCAACCCAGGGAGCTCATTCCCACAGGCTGAGGCTGCTGGAAGCAGGATGACAAGTGCTGAGGCAGAATGGCAGCAGATTGCTATGCCTGATGCTATTTCCATCCCTAGCCAGACCCCCTTGCAGAGGGGAAGCCTCCTCTGGGCACCAGTGAATTCAATCCGTGTGGCAGCTCTCTTGTGGGCTGGTTCCCTAAACCAGCCATGAAGTGCTGGGGAGTGTGACTGCACAACTCTTCCCAGCTGGCAGAAGCATTCAGACCTTCACCATCTTCCTCCACTGCCACAGGCTGTGGGCACACAAAGGCATCACTTGTGCAGGGTGTAGTCCCAGGGGTCACTGGGAAGACCCAGCAGACAAAAGCATCCCCAAGCTGGCTGGAAGAGCTGCTCATCAGGGATACCAAGGGGACTGGAAGACACACAGGAATGCTTGCCTCATGTGCTCCAGTCCATGGCATTTAGCCCTGAGGACAGGCATTGGCCAGAAGTCCCAGAGACAATGCAGTGTGACTGAGCTAATTTTTTTTTTTCTTCTCCTTTTCTTTCTTTTGGACAAAAGAATAAATTAACCAAGCCTTGAGTAAACTGCACCCAAGCAAACCAGGAGGGATTGCTATTCAGACTCCTTGTGGAGGTCTGTGCTGGGGAAAAGCACACTGCAGGTTGCCCCCTCCATGGATGTTGCACGAGGGCTCCCACCACACTGGGAACCTGCACCGGGGTGGCCTCTGGGAGAGGTTCCCCTACAGCTGCTTTTTGAGTAAGGACATTTTTTCCTCTCCCTGCTGACAAAGACATCAGTAGCACTCAGCAGCTGCAGGGTCAAGGTAGCTTCTGGTCAGGGGAAATTTCAGGAAAACAAGTTCTAACATGAACCCATGAACCAAGAACCAAAAACCCTTTTTTTTTTTTTACTTTTTTTTTTTTTTTTTTTTTTTTTCCCCAGCCAGCTCTAGTGAGAAAGTTTTCTCTGCAGCTGTAGTGCTGGGGAAAACTCTACCTGCTCCTGACTGAAATGCTGTGTATCAGGTGTACCAGTGAGGATTTGGCCTTTGGTGTCAAAGTGATGCTGGGTGTGACCGTGCCTTATTCTTACCCCTCCCCTTGGACCTGTGTTCTGCATAACACACTGACAATAAATCAGATGCTGCGTGAGGGGAAAAAAAAAAGAAAAAGGAACAGAAAAAACAAACAAACAAAAAACCCAACCCAAGAAAACAAAACCAAGAGCAAAGGAGCAATCTGACCACACGGACTTGGTTGTTGTGCAATAACTAGAAGTGCCTGTGAGGGAGGAAATGGCTGCTGCCCAGTGCTCTGCCAGGCAATATGGGCAGCGAGGGGTGAAGCCCTGTGTTTGCAGCCCAGAAGTTACTGCCTGGTGACACAGAGAGATGTGGGACAGCAAGATGTGAGACAGTGGGCACGGGGTAGGGGGCTCAGCTGGGTGAAGGGGGGTGAGAAAGAAACTGGGTCTGGGGCATGGCATGAAGGGTAGGCTGGGGGGGCTTGGAGGTGAGGATGGGGAGGTGGGTGGTAGAGACCCTGAGCTGTGGGGATGCAGCAGGAGGAGGACATGTCAGGAGCAGGACGTGGCCCCAGTCTCAAAGCTTGGTGGGGGGATCAATGCCCCCTTACTGGGGAGACTGGGAGGTGCCCGCAATGCCAGGCATCCCTCCCCAGCACTGCCTCTCCAGCGGGTGCCACCATGGTCTCCTGCCTTCCCCATGCCTTGTCCTGGGCTGCTCCCTGACCTTCTGGGCTCAAGACCAGGCAAATGACAAGCAATTGGAGAAAGCAGAGGAGCAGGATAGAGCAGGGGTAAGGTGAGGGTGGTGAGGCAAGGGGGGTTCTGAGACACCGGTTCTCAGTGTGATACTGAAAGAAAGGAACACTCACATTCAACCTTTTTCTCCAGCATTGCCAAGTGATTTGCTACTTCCGTTTTCAGCTCGTTGATTTTAAAAACCCTGAAAAGAAAATCCTCATGTGTTAATGGTATACACTTAGTGCCTTGCCTGCAAAGGACTTTTGCTACAGATGTCTGTATTTTTCAGAGGATTTATGTGTCCGGCCACGGTTGCCATAAGGACACAAAAAATTACCATGGAAATGCAGAAATTTGGGCACAAAATACACCCTCGCTTAATTTTCAGAATAATTAAGCACAAATGATTTTTTTATGACCCTGGTAATGTACTGTGGCTCTGCAACACTTCATTACCCCTCCTCTCAGTAGTGACTTGTTATTGTACCCCCCAGGGAGGCAGAGTTAAATTGATAATGCTTTGCCTAACAGCAGCATCTCAGCGTCTGTGCTCTCTGAAGCCCTCCTCCGAGTTACACTGGTGATTTGCTGACCTGCAGTGGGGTTGATCTATATCGTACTGAGAACAGCTAGAACAAACTAAGCAGCTGTACAGGTGATGAGAAATCCTCTTGGATGAGGCACATGTTTGGGTGGTAAAGGAAAAAAATGAAACAAATCAGATGATTTGGCTGTTCAAAGAAGAAGCATTTCTTTTGCTTCCAAAGAGGGCAGGAGGACAGTAAGAACATTTTTTATTTGCTGCTTGATCTGCTTTTTCGATCAAAGTAATTGCCAAAATAGTTTTTGGTTCAGGCTACTATATTGTTGTCAGCAGGAAATAACGTGTACTGGGACTAAATTTGTCAGGAAGAGTGGAGTTCGAAAGAGAAATTAAATTCCCTCTGCCTCCTGTAAAAACTTCGAGTTGATAAAAGAAATGTTTTAAATTAAGAATAATGTTCAGCTTCTTACCTTGAGAACTGCTCAGCAATCTGTCCCAGTAAATTCTGGAACAATTCTTCTTTCTCTGAAAGAAATAGAAGGAAGATGTAACAAAAAATGACAGAGGCAAGAAGATACCCTCAGCTCCCCTGTAAAATGGCATGCCCAGAATTCCAGCTTTGATAGTGAGGCATTTAGCCAAAAAGTTGTTCTGGTCCTTTGAACAGTGACAGCATTTGGGAATGATTCCTCGTTCTCACTTGCCTTCCTCTGCCTGCAGATTACAGTTAAGATTTATCAGTTTTTTGTTGGTTTTTTTTTTTTCTGGGGTGGGGGGGTGTGCTAGGCAACTTGTTCTAATGGTAGCTTGCAGCACCTTCTGGAAAGGAGAACCCTTTCACATTTCTTGGGTAGGACACCCAGAATAACCATCTGCTTTTGGAAGGTCTGGCTCAAAAGGACTGCCTCTACACCATCAGCATTCTGGTGCCAGAATGCCCATAGAAAACATAAGAGCTTATAAACACAAGAAAACTTGCTTTTTGGATTAACACTGGGACATTAGACTGGAGACCAATTTTTTCTGTTCAAATTCATAAGAATCACACTGCTCTGCATAAAATTCCAGCAAACATGAGATGCCAAAAGACTGTCCTTGCAGAATGAGGTCCGCCCTTCCTGGTTCCTGGGACAGACACAGCAGAGCACAAGTTTCCCAACCCCTTTTTTCCTTGAGAACATAACTTGGACTGAACTGCTTTAGGGGTCCCCTGAGGATCCCATCACTGCATGAACTGCTGTGTCTGTGGTTGCTTTGGGAGCACTCATGCCGGTGGCTCCCTGCCTTCCACTGCCAACTCCAGCATTCTGGCACTTCACACTGGCTTGGGAAAGTCAGCATGGTAAAGCCCCATTCCTAAGACCACCACAGGACTGCAGTCATTAACACAAGGAAAAGCAAACGAGTCCTTCGAACAAGACTGGATTTTGAGGGACAGTACACTTCAGGAAGTAAGAAGCATGATAGCAATGTTATCCCACCTTTCAGTCTGTCCACACTATATTCACACAGACCTGGGAAGAAGCATAAATCACCTTTGCTGAGCTGTGAGTTGTTGCTTTGAGATTTCTCCCACTTCCTCCTACCAGCTTATTTAAACTGTACTGTGCTGTGTTCATTTTCATGCCTTCAAGGTGGATGTATCCTTGGTATCTCCTGCTCCAGGAGCAGAAACATTGCACGCTCTCATATAGAACCCACAGATTAAAGAACACCCGCTTACCCCAGGCATAGAAATACCCCAGTGGCATTTCTGAAGCTACTTCTTGCCCTTGCTTGAGGGAGAGTGATGCCCTATGAGTGCAATCAACCAGACAAAACACATCGGACAGAAATACAGCCCAGCATTTACAATGCATTTCTAAATAATAGCTCTGTACCTGCTGAAAAGATTTGCAATTCCTCAGGTATTAAGAGATGTCAGAAATACTTGCCAAGAGCATTCACTTTCCTGGCCAAAACAATATTACCCCTGTGGCTCTAAACTGGAGCAAGCACTCTGTGGTCTGAAAGTCTCAGATCTAGTTCCCTCTTTTTTTCTTATTTTTTTTTTTTCCCTGTGATCTGACTCCCAGCGGTACGGATAGCAGAGCAAATACAGAGATAATTTCACAAAAACCCATTTTAAAGTTTTCTCACAAAACCCATTTGAAAACCCAAGCACTCAAACGTAGCAAACGGAGCCTTATTTAAGGGAGCAGGAAAGCTTACCATAGGCAGCACCTGGGATGGCACCCAAATCCAACAGTGAGAATGAGCAGAGAAACCCGTGTCCTCTCACTTCGATGCAGCTCAGCTCTCTGACAGTGGCTGTAGCATGCCAGAGACTGACAAGTTCCCTATGAACACTGTTCCAGTAAAAAATAAATAAATCTTACTTTCACTCCCTCCCCCTGTCAAAACTCACTCGGAGCATTAGGACATTCTCATCCAGGGAACAGTCAGCTGCAATCTGATGTTTATGGATGTAATAAAAGACTTTCAAAACGAAGATGTATGTTTTTATAACCCTAGGGTGCAGTAAAGATATATGACTAAGAGTGGCAGTTTGTCTCATCTTAAAGAGACAAAGATCTATTTCTTTGCCCTGTTCCTTTCTGAGGGGAAGACCTCTGGTAACCCCCGATTCCGAAGAAAAGGAGACATCGTGCCAACATAATTAAATCCTGCTTGCCCATTCCTTTGTAGAACAGGAAGGCTACCTGTCCTTTTACTCTCTTTGTTACCCTCTGCCTTCTCTGTGTTTTTTATACCTCAGCACAGGGCTGACACCCCAGGTCCAAGCAGCTCTTTTTCCCTCCGTTGTTTCGTTTGTTTTCCTGCAATGATCCCTGGGAAAAGGAAATCCTACTGCATGCGGCGTGGGCAGATGCAACCTCTGTCCCTCACTGAGGGTCGCCAGCTCCTGCCTGGCAACCCCAAAGCCTCTAGCAACTCCTTTCTCGGCTTCCCCTCCTCCTCCCCTGCCACCAGCACCATGAAATGTGCAACATTTGCAAACGCAGGTGTTCAGCAAGTCAGATTTTTGCACGCTACACGAGGCATTTTAGATGAAAATCAGAAAAAAACCCTCCAGAAGAAGCTGCCAGCTCAGGCTTCTTCCTCGGGCTTCCCATGGCTCATTCCTAAGGCTCGTTCCCAAGCTCGCCGCAGGCACAGGGACTTCGGCTCCTTGCCTGCTGGCCCGCTGCTGAGCTCAGCAGAGAACTTGGCCAGAGCATCACAGAGCCAGGAGCCACTTTGCCCTCCCTCCTGGCAGCTCCATCTCCAGCAGGTCTGGACAGAGAGCAGGTGTGGGGCAATACGGCAGCAGCAGCAGCAGCACTTTTTCCTCTGGCTCCCGCCGGGGCCGGATTGGAGTGCTGGCAGTGAGTTCGGACCTTCCCTGCCAAAAGGGGACTAGGAACACGCATCTCAGGTTACACGTGGCATCGACACAGATGGCTTATAACCCACTGGCATATACCCTCAGCTTCACACCGCCCTGCTTGGCAGGGACTCTTCCTCTCCCAGTTTACACGCCGTGATCGCAGAGCCGGATCCATCCTCCCGTCCCCTCCCCCATCTCTCCCCTCCTCCCCAGCTCCCCTCGCCATCCTGCCAACCTCAACGAGACGCAAGCGGGGAGCACATGGGGTTGTGGGGGTGGGCTGGTTGCTTTTTTCCCTCCGTCTTTTCTGCTGTGGCCAAGCAAGGCTGCAAGGACGTGGGCGCCTGCCTTTTCCTGCCAGCGTCAGGCTGGCAAATTCCTGCCACAAGGTCTCTTTATCACGTGTACCTCTGCCTCTGGCTCGGGCTCCCGTCTGTATTTCCCTTTCAGCAGCTTGTTTGGATCTGGGCAGTGAGAGGAATTTGAAAAACAAACAGCCAGGTGGACAAAAGCCTTAGGAAGGGGTGTGCTTTAAGTCCAAGCCCACGCCCGTGAATCACGCCATAGCCAGGGCCAAATTTTCTTGACAGCTCAGGCTAATCTAGGCTACTGAATGCAAGTCCCTGCTTATGTGAGTAATTCTGAGGCAGCTGAGCAGTTGCCCCCATCCTGATGCACGTGTCCACGTGGGATGCGTGTAAGGAGTAGCAGGCAGGAGGGGCTTTTTCTCTCAGCCTCTCCCCTTTTGCCTCTTGCCTGAGCTGTGAGCATGAATATGCCTCTGAAAGGAGAACAGGGATATCCCAGAGTAAGATGACTGATTATACACAGTGACTGTCCCCCAGTCTCAGCCCACCCAAGCAGCTCTGACACTGTCAGGGTTCCCCCGTGCTGAAGCTGCGCAGCAAGGTGGCAAGCTCAGCCTGTGTGATGACCTCCATCCCTATCGGGTCCTGCTCTCTTTGGGTTTCCCAGCTCATTTCACCATTGAAGGACCCACCAGAACAAGCTAGAGACAGAGGTGCAGAGACAGCTGGTGCTGAGCTTGGCGTATGCCATGCTCTTTTATCTCGCATCCCTGGTGAGATCTTTAAGGGCTCGCTCAGCTAACTGTGTGCTTTGCTGCTCTAACTTTGGAGCAGTAGAAAAATCCTGCAGATTTGGACTGCAGTGGCTCAGGCTCACTTGAGCTCTACAATAGCTCCTTTCTCTGCACTATCAAAAACGTAACAGACTTCAATTTTGTGTCCCAAGAGTGTGCTGCTAGTAGGATTCGTTCATTTAATTGGCATCTCCAGCAATATTGTCGAGTGCCTGAACCCTTCTAACTACAGTCACAACACAGGAATGCGTCTGTGACCTTCCAGCCTGTTCCAGTGCAAGGATGCAGACCATAACCTTTCCAGGAGAGAGAAGATGCCCTGGGCAAGTTCAATGGGCTTGACTGTTTAAGCACCCCAGAGACAAGGGAGAGTTTGGCGTGGGGGTTTTGGTCCCAGGGCTGCAGGATGAGGGACAGCATGTGATGCAGTGACTCAGAGCTGGCCAGCTGGGCCTTTGCCTTGCAGACAGATGACCCTGTGGCAATACAGTGATTGCTGCTGCATCCAATGGACAATCGCTGGAATAATAATTATTATTTTTTTAATTCCACCCCTCTCCCATGACTATGGCCAGGAAGTGAGGAACAATTTCTTAGAAAGACTCTGGTGGATATCTCCTCTGCTGGATAAAAGCTACTGCTTATATTTTCCTCCCAAAGGATTATATTTTGCAGTCCTACCTTTTACAGTCTTTGTTGTTCTGAAGCACACATCACATTTTTCCAGCTGCCTGGGATACTGCTGAAAAGAGGTGCATTACCTCCCACTGCTGTGAAAATCTGGGTGACCCCTTTTTTGGTATGTGTTTGGATGAGTTGCTTTGGGATGTGTAATGACGCAGGCACAGTTGTTTAAGAAGTGAAATCTGGAACAGAGCTGGGTTTTTTTTCTTTTAATGAAGAGGAACAATTTCTCACTCTATTCTTCCTACTCTCAGCAAAATGTCAGGAATGCTCAAGATTAATAACAACTCATGTGAAAGAGAAACAAATACCAATGAACATTACTTTCATCACACTCAGTTCAACTTTTCTCCTCTTTCCATAGCAGACTCTGTCTTATGCTTTGGCAACCTAATGCCAGAATTCTTCTTGTCCTTTTCAGTGCAGATCTTTGGGAATCCTTGTTTTATAAAATTCAGGGAAGAAAGAGAGTCCTTGCTGACACAGTGAAATGCACTCTGCACAAAGCAGAGCCGTGTGCTGTCAACTGGGCTGAAAAATGAGGACCCTGGGAGAGTGCAAAAAGTCACACATGGTCCTATAAAAATATATGGTTAGCTTCACATTAGGGGGAAAAAAAAAAGGCAGATTTTCTAGAAAGCCCTTTGGCCAGCTTCACAGCTGGTATAACACAATGGCATTCCACAACAGAGCTCTGCCAGCCCTGTTTGACATTCTTTCTTCCTCTTGGGGCAAATGGCTATTTGGTTACCCACGCCAGCCGGTACACAGAGACACACACTCCAGTTAATATCTCACCTTTTCTCATCTCATATGCAAATACTGTATTTCCACATCAGGAGAGGGGTGTTATTTCAGCAGAGTTTGTTACAATAAGGAAATAGTTTGGGAGACAGCTTCTTTTCCCTCTGCAGTCATATTGTGCCTCAGCTTTGCCTACCTCCTGAGCAATCACTGGCACAGGAACTGCTTATGGCTGTGATAAAGTTCTTCCCTCTCTCTTGCTTTCTTTGTTCTTTTTGCCCTCCATTTGCCTCTGCTCTCTGCATACACAAGCTCCTTGCTGTTGTCTGTCTGTCCTCCCCACACATCCTCCTACACTGACTTGCTGTGCCCTTTCCTGTAGATGTTTCTGCTGCACCACGTATGGGTACTTCAGAGAGCAGCTCTGGTTCCCTTCACTTCCCCATCTAAAAAAGGGCAATGCTATAAGACACAGTATTTCTTTGTGCAACACAAGAGCCTAAGCAAGAAGAGGTGAGACCTGCAATTACCATTGGCCAGCAGATGAGATGGGAGCAGCAAAACTGCCCTAAGCCAGGAGGCTTAGCCAAAACTGCCCTCACCCGCTCCTGCGAACTGTCTCTTCCAGCCCCAGACTTCCTGGCTCCCTCCTGTTCTTTCTCTGCAGTCTACATTTCCAAGAAAATCTTAACCTCTTGCCCCTTGTGTCGCCTGTCTTCTCATTTGACTGCCACAAACTATGTCCACAGCTGACATCTCCTACCCTCCTTCAGCTCCTGCCTTAGCAGGCAGCCTTTGCCTGTGGCTCCAGAGCTTACAGGCTCCTGCTCAGGCTGCCTTGGCATGAGCAGGAGGAGATATTGCAGCTGCACAGGTGAGAGAGACCTTTGGAAATGCTCTCCAGGTATTGCCCCACGGAAATGCTCTGCTCCAGTGTCTGAGAGCTACTGGCCTGAGCACAGCAGTGGCCAGCAAAGAGATTTGGTAGCAGTGCCACTTCAGTCCTGCCTGTGTAGTACAATAGCACAGTGTGCTGGGGAATATGTTCCAGATGTGTTCTTCATTCAGGCCTTCTTTATTTAAATATTTATTAGACTTAGAGCTTCCATGCCCACAACAGAAATTATGTGCTCTCCTCAGCCATTTGGAAATAACGTGGGGTACAAGCGTTGTGCTCAGCTTTCCAGCAGAGCTTTGCTGAGAGTTGCACAAGTTTAACAAAACACTGCAAGACAGGCTTTCAAACATCATCTGTGTTGCCTGAAAAAAACCACTGCTCTATGCAAGACTTTCCCCAGGACATCAGTGGTGCTGAGTCAGACCAGAGGTAAGAATTGTGAAAGTCCCTTGGACCCCTGCCATTCCACCTCACCCTCAAATCCTTTGAAATCTGAGGGCTGGTTTTGCATTGTGGTTTGTTTTTTTTTTTTGGCTTTCCTTCAGAACACTGTGATCAAACACTTCTTATTCTGCCATAGCTACAACCATGACACTGTCATCTTCCTTTCTTGTATCAGAGCCACATACTTTCCCTGTGCAAAATGTTCTCAAACTGAGCTTTAGTAAATTCAGTTCAAAAGGGTCGTTTTACCTGAGAGCTGCCCAGTTGCAACAGGTATCACTTTGTATGGAGATCTGGAAGAGTCAGAGAGGGCTGATGTTAGCAACACTCTGAAAGCAGTTTGTATTTCACATTTGACAGCAAACAAGGTGGGATGTGAAGAGACGTTCTACATGAAACACTTAAAAGCAGTATTTTTTCTTCAACTACCCCTACTTTTGTAACAAGCAAAAACCTTCAAAACCAATGGGTATTAGTGTCATAAGCCAGCATGCAATTCCTCCAGTCACCTCCCTCCCTCTGAGGAGCTGCTCACCTCCCATTGCACACAAAAGGTGTCTGCAGGCAACCACCACCCCTTCTCTTGGGCTTGACATTATTTTTGAAGAGCAGGTGTAGCAAGGCTTACCTCTCTGTGTTTGCAGGCATTGTCGGATCAATGGATACCATACAATTGTCTGCTGTCAAAAGGGAGATGGTTGTGTTCCTGAAAAGCATGTTTCAAAGAGGTTTATTTGACCTAGAAATGCTGGCTGAAAGTCAGTGGTGCTGCATATGGTGCATAGCCATCTTCTCTCCAGCAGCCCTCATGGCCTGGCACAGTCTTGGACCTGTTTTATGTTGGTACAGAAAGAGTCAAAGCACAGGATGGGGGAGCATTGATGCTTCACCCATTTCAATTACTAGAGAGGTTTCTGGGAAAATGTTAAATGTGATCATCTTTGATCTCAGAGCAGACTTTGCTCCCTGCTAACTCATGTATTCTGTTTACTCATCCACTAATAATTTCTATTAAAAAGCTATGTTTTGTGTTACATTGACTCAGCAGCTCTGTATTGACTCATGCTATACAAATGACTACCAGTGCTATGGATGTCTCAAAATTGTTTAGTTACTCCTTTACCAAAACAAGCAAAAGAAATGCCTTGCTTTATATGGAGTGGGGTTTTTTTTAATACTGTGCTAGGTATGATCTCATAGGCTCAGATGTAAACTGTGGAGGTTTACTTTGGCTTCAGGAGCCTGGTTGAAATGCAAAATTCTTCAGAAGTCTTCTGTTGAAAAAAACAATGCCAAATCATGAATCACTAAAACTGCCAACCAAAGTTTTCTGGGTGATGGAGTGGAAGCATTTGACATAAGGCAAAAGAGAGTTTCTAACCTCTTTAGAGAGGAGATAGATTTCCTTCTTATAGAAAGAAATAGGCAGGATAGATGGCAAAGAGGATTAGTTCTGTCCAGCAGTTTATGCAAATTCTGAGTCAATACAGACAATTTTATCTTTCAGTCATTAGAGCTAGAGTCATCCAATAAACCCATGATTAAAGGCTGGCTTATTTTTTCCTGTGCTTTTTCTGCATTATAAACCTGTATGTAAAAAAGTAAAGACTATGACTTATTGCAAGGCCTGTATGCAGACAGCAGATTCTCCCTTCTGGATGTGACTAAAGAGCTTCCCCAAACCCCTGGATAGGTGGTGCAGAAGGATCTGGGTATCATGCAGAAGCACCATGTGCCCCTCTACCATGGATTCAGACTAGAGGAGGGGAGATTTGGATTGGAAGTTAGGAAGAAGTTCTTCACCATGAGGGTGGTGAGACACTGGCACAGCCCAGAGAGGTGGTGGAAGCCCCATCCCTGGAAGTTTTTGAGGCCAAGATGGAGAGGGCTCTGAGCAACCTGATCTAGTGGGAGGTGTCCCTGCCCATGGCAGAGGGGTTGGAACTACATGATCTTAAAGGTCCCTTCCAACCCTGAAAATTCTGTGATTCTGTGATTCTATGCACCAGTCTCTCCCATCCTGACACAGATCTACACCTGATCCTGGATCCCTCTCAACACAGAGGTTTAAATTGGATTCTGTTTTTTAGGTAAGAGGAACAAACCCTACAGGGAATTACAGCAGGAGAGGTGCATGGGCTTTGCAGGACAGCATGAATTAGGAAATACTTGGCCTGGGCAGTGGATTTGGGGATTGTTATGTGCGTAAAATGGTTCTGCTGGGATACTTTGTCTTTGATTGTTCCATACCTGGAATTAGATTGTACTGTATCCAAATAGAAAGCTTATTACCTAGTGGCAAAGCTTCTCACTGTCCTCATTTTTGCCAATAAAAATTAGGTTTTAAACATATGGTTGTGTTTCAGTAGATAAGGGCAAGAATATAATGCTGAGGTATAAGTGGCAGGTGCACACAGCCCCTGTGCACTCAGGGATGGGCTTCTGCATTTGCTTTTGTTTTTCAGACTGCATCTCTTCTGTTCTACTCTATCCCCCTCTGTTCCTCAGGTGCAGCTGGTACTGAAGTGGCTCAGTGGTTGCCAGAGCAATTGGGTTGCCCCAATTTCTTCTTCCATAGACTAGAATGAGAGAGAAGCCTGAATAGCAGATAAATAGCAGTAAAAGAACAAAAGTGACATTAATGTCACAACTGAAAAGAGAGACCTACCTTGGTAACCCTGTTGCAATGCAGAAGAGGTCCATGATGTCTTTGGAGTTGCAATATTTACTAAAGATCACCTTCCAAACCAAACAGCAGCAGGGGGAAAAAATAAAAGAGGACAAAGGAGAGAAAGGACATTTAGTTCCCAGTGAGATATGAACTCTATTCAGGCTGAACTGGACTAATTTTAAGCCTCATCCTACTGCTTCAATTATCTGATTTGACTTGTGAGCTGGAATATTACTCTACTCATGTTTAATATGTGTGCATTTTTTGATAAAGCAAGCAAGCTCTGGAGACCTAATTGTGCTGTTTGGAAGCAGAATAATGAAGTATGTGAACAGAGAGCAAAAGGTATCCCATAATGCAGTACTGCTGCGGGATGATAGCAACTGCAAATTTAAGGGTGTAAGAGTCCAGATTTAGGAAGAAAACAGTCCAGATTTGAGGAGGTGCTTTGATAGTTTAAAAGAACACTGCTTGTTGCACTACACCAACTTAAGATAGCTTTATACAGAACAGGGAATTTTTTCCCCCATAGGCTGTGCCAGATTTCCCACAGTATATCAGGGTGCATCATTCCTTCTGTCAGGTCAGAGCTTGGACCCTGGATTACAAAATTTACCCCTGTTAACTTCTCATGCCCCTGAACACCCTTCATCCCCCTTTCCACACAAGCCAGGAAGCATCTGTGCAGAGAAGAGAGGTTGAGCAGCTGGTCTGAGAGCACAATGTCCCCTTGACCCCTGTTATGATGTGGCCTCCCCTGCCACAATTTCTCCCAAGGATCCCGTGTCCATCAGGGCAGGTGATGGTCACCCCCTGGTTGAGAAGTTCTTCTGAAGCTGGAGTAGAATGGCTCTCTGTGATCCTTCTCCTGAATATGGTGTGGAGACACTGAAACTGCTGTGGAAATAAAATGCCCTGCTGCAGTCAGGTCTGGTTCACCTTCTCAAAGACAGGAACAACAGTCAGTGGTGGGACTGGAGCAGGGATAGGTGCTGGTGTAGATCAGGACCACTTCCCTGGCTAGTGCTGGAGCTTGGCTTCCTCAGGCCTCTGAAGAAGAAATAGTCACAGAGCCTCTTGGGCAGCAGCTCAATGGGATTTGGGGGAACCTAATGGCAAAACTCAGGAGGAGCAAGAAAGTGACATTTTTGCAGGCAAGGCCTGAGGCTGAGGGAAATTGAAGTCAAAATCTCCACCCATTGTGGGTGTCTCACAGGAAACTCTTTTTTTCACCCCACCCCTCAACCACCCCTGTCATCCACATTCTCAGGCACAGTTTCTATTGTTCTCCATTGTGAGTGCAGGGGATGTGGACTCCCACAAGTCAGTCTCAAGGCTGGTGACCCAGAAAATGAAGAACATGTCACCTGGGATGGCCTTCCAGTGGCTTGTCTCTGCCACCTTGCCTTGTGTGGCCAGGAGGAAGCAGGGGCTAAGGGGCAGCAGGGGCTGTGGGGCCTCCACCACCCTCCCTCTGTGGAGCTGGTCAGCTGAGCAGGCACCATGTGTTCTGTGAGGCAAAGACTGTGCTGGTAAAATAGCTTGTCATCATCTAATTAAGGACTCTTCTGCAAGGCATAGGTGCCAGGAGTTAATTAAGCCTGCAACCTCACTCCAAAAGCCTCAGCCTTTGAGTGCTTTAATTCCTAAAATGTAATAGGGCTGCACTAACATGGTTCCCTTGTGCCTTTCCTACAGTACCTTTCAGGCTCCAGGGGAAATGTCTTACTTCAGGTGTCGAGTGGTGCTGACCCAGACCTCTGGCACAGGAGCTGGCAAGGCCATGGAATAGCTGGAGGGATGCTGTGGAGCAAGGATCATCTAATTGAGGAGTGAGGAGCTGCTAATCATAGAATGCTTTAGATTGAAAAGGGCCTTAAAGATCATCTCGTTCCAACCCCTTTGCCATGGGCAGGGATACCTCCCACTAGACAACGTTGCTCAAAGCCCCATCCAACCTGGCCTTAAAAACTTCTAGGGATGGGGAAATTATGAGATGGAAGTACTGGAAGATTCAGGACAAACCAGCAAGATCTGGCCAGTCTGTCTAAGTCTTGCACCTGGCAACACTCAAGCTGATGCTGAAGTAAGGCTTCAAACCTCAGTTTTCACGAGTGGTGAGAAGTCCTCTTACTCTTGAGTGAAGTGTAAGGTGTTTTGTGGTTGAAAGTAATACTGGCCACTTTAAGGGGTGGCTATGGCTGATACATGCATGCACATCCACCTTCCCCATTTTCCAGCCCGGATGAGATCACACCAGGCAATATCTTTACTTTCTAGACCATCAGAGCACTTGATTACTGAGGTAGTTAGTAAATGGTACCAGGAAAATGGGTGGGATTAATGCTTGGGTGTGTTTTAAAAGCCTGTTTTGCTCAGTGATTGACCCTTGGTTATTAAAATACAGCAGCAATCAAAGCAATAAAACATAGCCAGTTGAGTTCAGATAGGGCTAGAATCCAGCTCCTACCAGAATGCTTGACTATCCTACTGAGTGATAGCTGCTAAAATTGTCTGACAGAGTATTGGAGGATACAGCAACTGGTACACGCAGTAACTGAGGAGATGATGCTAATTGCAGCTGAACAAAGGGTGAAGGCCTGTGATGTGCCAGGAGTGCTATTTCAGGTATTGAGGTTTCTTATTCTGGAAATCAATTATTATTGACCGGGACAGATAAGAGAGGAAAAGATTAAAAAAAAAAATTAAAAAAAAAAAATGTAAAAAACATTCAAGGTAAGAAATCTGCCCTGACTCACAGAAAGCAGCAGGAGCTTTCAGTACAAAAAAGATGAATTTTAATGCTTTCTTTTACTCAAGGTAATAGTGAGAGAGTGGGAAGAAAAACAAAGGTCATGATCTATCTCCAGACATGTTTTTTAACTTTCCATACTTGGAATTTTTTACTTAAGTTTGCTAAAACTGGATTTGTGAATCACTCACTGCACTTTGATACTCATCTTAGGACGGCTGTCCTCAGCTGTTTGAGTTTTTTTAGTCAAAGTGTATATTCTACTGAAGTCTTCTACTGCAGCCTGCTGTGCTTTTCTGATCAGCTCCCTTCTGTCCTAAAAAACCCCAGCCAGCTTCAGAAACTTCTCAGCAATATGTAATTATTCCTAATATTGCCTGCAGGTTTATGTTCCAAATACAGCTAATGTCAGTTGAGCTGATAGAATATGGTTGGAACGTATTCTGGAGAGATGGGAGGACAGCACTGTGTATTGATGGCTCCAGCACAGCATAGGAATCCTATTTGCCTAAAGTCCATTACCATTGCAGGGACATTATAGTGACACTGGGGTTGCAACCATATATCAGCCATCTGGGACACATGGTCCCTCCTGTGACCAGGGGAGAATGTTGACCTGCAACTTCGAGGATAGGCAGCCCTGTTGGCACTAATTGCAGAAGTGAGCATCCTACCCAGTCCTGTGAAGGTGTCTTTGCTTGGGAGATGTCCCGAAGACATTGCTGTTTAGCCTGGGTCTCCATGATGGTAATTTTCTGGCACTGTTTCAGACCCACAGTCAGCACTGAGAGACTTCATTTCCCTTCAAATCTGTCTCAGCTGTCTCTGATCCACTATCATGTTGCTTATGTCTGGGTGGGAAACCTCTGCTGTGATGTGTCTTGCAGCAAGCACCTCACTCCTTGCTTTCATGCCTGGTGCTGGAAGAAATCACTGCTTAGGACAGCTCTGAGACCTTGCTATGAAACACAGAAGAGGCCAAAGGCAGGAGACCACAGCAGTTTTTTACAGCTGTGCTGGTGGGCTACGATTATCCACATACAGGGCACAGAGAGGTTCCCCCCTAATCCATGTCAAAAAAAGTACAGAGTCACACAGGTCAGCACAGCCCAAAAGAGCCAGGAATAAAGGTTCTGACACACCTCCTGCAAGAAAGAGTGGACACAGGGACTCCAATATTGTCTGGTGGTGCAGGAGTCTCTTGCAAGACCGGTCAACACAAGACACTCAGCTGCCAGTGTTATTTCTGAAAGCAAATGCAGAGCCAAAATTGTGTAAGCAGAGTCACAGAGGCTACACACCACATGGAAAAAGGGACAGAGAGGCCTCTGCTTCAGCTTGCAGATTGATGACTAAATGCCATGAAGAGAATCAGCCACATATAAACCCTGTTAATTGCATTTTCCTTGGATTTGTGCCAGGACAAAAAGAATGGATTGCTCAAAAGTGACGCAGCATCTGCAAACAATTCGTTTTCCCCCTTTGAGAGTTAATATTATTTCATATTTCTGTCCTTCTTACTTTTAGCAAAACTTCTACCATATGCAGAAAAGAAAATGACAGGAGAACTAGTTACTCTGAATGCTTAGCTTGAGCATTTCAATGAGTATCCATCAAGACCAAGAAGTAGCTGTCTGATTTAAGTGGGGAATGCTGCCTGTTTGCCTTTGAAAGTAATGTGAACCAAAGGTGGGGGGGATGGGGGGGAGAGGTGGACCAGAATGAATAATAACTGAGGGTTTTTGGAGTGGAAATAATGTTTTGATGAAGCTGTGGCTGTAAAGTAGGACAGCATAACTCAATGGAGATGCCTAGATCCTGGCCCAGAGCTCGCTTCTGTGGGACTGGTTTCTTTCTGGGACACAGTTCTGCATTTTCTAAAACGTTTCTGAAATAAGGGGCCATTGTCTCTTAATCCATAGTATCCACCTACAGTCAAGGGCAAGGATTTTAAAAGCCCTCTTGGAAAGAGCAGGGATTAAGAGCCCTGCTATTCTGTCTGGCTTTCCCACTCAGAGGAGCAGTTCAATGTTAAGGACTGTGATGGAGACACTTCTAAGGGACCACTGTGCATGCACTCTTGCAACCTACCAACTTACAACTAATCACATTATATTTTGCTTTCAGATAGGAAGGGTGAAAACACAGCCTACAAATCCAATTTCTGTTCTATATTTGATACTCAGAACAGCTAATCCTCTGTAAACTGCAAACCCTGTTCAGAATGTTATCCTGCTCTGATCTGCAGTTAGTAAGTGGGTTTTCTTCCAACAATTTTTTTGGGGTTGGGGGTTTTTTTGTTGTGCTTTTTTGTTTTGTTTTGTTTTGTTTTGTTGTTTTGTTTTTTTGTTTGGTTTGGTTTAGTTTGGTTTTTTTTTACCCTAGTAGTTGTCCTAAATAAATAATGCAGAAATATTTTCAAAGCATGTGTACTCTCAATTTCCACTCCTACTTCATTCTGATGGTCTCAGCCTGCTGTGTTCAAGACTTTAGAAATACGTTGATGTCTTTCTTTCAACTCAGCAAGCAATGTTCAGAGTCAAGGCTGAAAGCACGGAGTCAAAACAATCCAAAATCACAATCTTGCACTAAAGAGACTGGAGAAGAGTGTATCAAGCTCAGGTAATGTATCTTGCAGGGACTGAAAAAATTGTTGCTGCTTCTGAAACAGCATCTTTCACAGAGGATTTCTGAATTGCTAAGGCAGAATGCTGATGTGAAATTTTTCATTGTGATTTTCCCTGTCTCCCAGTGGCCTTTGTTACCCATATGAAAATAAAGAAAGAACTAGAATTTTTAGGTACTACTCTGTAGAAATCACCAGAAGGATTCCCCATTTCTAAATGTGTAAGCAAATAGGTCTTCCCAAAAAACAACAATAAATTACCTATCAGTCAGAGGTCCCAATATCCAGCAGAAGCCATACATAAAATCCCACATCTAAACATTTTGCAGGTTTGTCATTCTTTGAATCCAGGTGCAAGCATAGAACAAGCCCATCTATAACCAAACTATCTGTCAATTTTTTATTTCTCTCACTAATTAACAGCTGGTATTTGGAAAACCACTCCATTTACCCTAGCTCCAAATGCTGGGCAGTATTAAAAATAGCATGCTGATTTGCCATCTGTTAGATGCAGTAGGAGCTTCTCTAAGAGAAGGAAAGATAATAAGTGCATGTGCAAGCGTGGGGAAGGAAACACGAGAGCCCTCAGCTGAGAGTCTGAGCAAAGCCAAAAAGTTCCCCTGAGCTCCTCAGACACTGCTTCTGTTAGAGGATGACAAGCATGGTGAGATGTTTTACTTCCCATAGCTGGAGCTCTACAGTCTTGCTGATTCACAGTGGCAGCCACGTGGCTTGACAGCATTTATTTCAACAGGACACCCAGGTGAAACATATGGGGGGGGGTTGTCTGATGGAACTTGGACCAACTACGAGTTTGGCATCCCATACACGTTGCTCTGCTAGACTTCCTCTCTTGCCAGCAGAGAAAGAGGACAACTTCTGAAGGGTAAGTCAGCCCACGTGTCCCTGAAACCCAGTTTTAGATGGAATAAATCATCCTCTGGAGGTAACACCTGCCTCCCCAGTGACTAAGGGGGAACCTGCGAGCTTGGAACACTCATTGCTAACTTTTAGGTGGTTATGGTTAAAACCATTCAGTGGGGTGAATCCTACTGATTTCCTAATTATATACATTAACCTAAAATGAGAAACAGGAGCCACCAGACAAAACTGGTGTATCAGGATCCCAAGGCTCGTGGCTTTATGGTTAAGTCACAGTTCCCATCCTTATAACATCCTTGAACTACGGGGAAAGAGATTTTTCCCTTTTCAAGAAAGACAAAATGTCCACGATGCACTCACACATGTGACTGCTGGGGACAGATTCAACTGAGAGGGACAGTGAGGCAGAGGTTGGCTCTTTCACTACAAGCAAGGAAGATTCTTGTTACTTTTTAGAGTCATAAAGAAGTGAGGTTACATTGAAGAGAGCCTTGTGCAACTTGCTGACTTTACTGAGGGGCATATTGCTAATATTCAGTTTTTCAGTACTAATGATCAATGGCAGAATATAGCCAGGAAGGATGATTTTAGAGACTGAGATGAAAGTATCTTATTTTCTGCAGCAAACTTAAAAGTAATTAAACCTATGACAAATAACAGAAATGTCTACACTCTGGCTTTTCTTAACAGAAAAAGTGAGCACAGTGGCTGCTAATGGAGTACTAAGTGCAATTAACCCTGTAGCACAATAATGCATTAGGCTCGAAATGTGCTGTAAACTGGATAATAAGGATGCTTTAGCACCAAATGTCCTCACTAAATATGAGTGAAGATAGGCTGTTTGTTTCAAAATTACTCACACGATTAACATCTGACATTACAACATGCTTGATAGGAACAGCCAGATAGGACTGTCAGGAGTTAATGGAGTAAGGAAAACCAAGTGTGATGAGAGGCCAGTGAAAGTCCAAGTTGCATCTTTAGAATTAAGTTCACTTGAAAAGTGATAGAAAGAAAATGGTTTTGCCTTTTTTGTATTAAGCCAAAAGAGTTCATATGTGAGCAGCATAAGTTGTTGGCTTGTCAAAATCCATAGGTAATGTGTTAGACCTACACTTTGTCTTGTCTAAGGTAAGCATAAAATGTGGTGAATGTAATAGACTGGCTGTGACTTCAGAAAGATAAAGACCAGTAAAAAAGCCTTTCTGGGTGATGGGTACTGATGGAGCTACACTGCAATCCTATGCTGGAATTATTATTTGTCCCCTTAAATGTGCTGAGGAGCACTTACTTGGGAATAGGAGAGGACTCAAGCATGACCTTTTCTTGGACTTTTTAAAAGCACGGTTTTAAAACATTTTACTGTCTAAATTGTTTATATGCTGTAACGTAATGGACTTTTAGGAACCTGCTGTTCATTTCTTGCTGCTTTACAACAAGAACATCCAGCAGCCACTTTTGAATTCACGAGGGCAGCTGAAACTGGAGAGACAAGGTTAGCCAAGATGACTGGCCAGGCTCAGGCTGTGCTACTTTGCACCTTCCCTCTCCCACAGAGATCTGCCAGCACTAAGAAAATGGCCTTAATCCCACAAAAAAACATACTTATGCCTCAGTGCACTGAAGCAGGTTTATGACACTGGTGTGTCCATGTTCTGGAAGAACCTGCAAAACACCAACCAAGCAGAGTGGCCACATCCTGACTGCCTGAGAACACCCCTCAGAACACTGCCTTCAATACTCAACAGCTAAAAGGCTGTCACCCTAAATCCCTGTTCCAGACAGGGAATTGGGTCCACAGGCACTGCAGAGCATGCTTGTCCTCCTGTGCCAAGTGTCACAGAGATACAAAAGTATTTCATTGTCTTGAACTGATCATCGTGCCATTATATTTCTGCTGTGTTTTGTTTTTAATCTGAATCTAGTTTGGCGTGTTAAAAATAGCATGGCAAGTTTGGGAAAAATCTGTGGGGGTTTCTGGAGTCCAGGCATTTATACCACAGTTGCTGTTGCTCTAATTAAAATGAAAAGCCCAGATGACAGAAACAATTCCTATGCTCTGACTTTTTGGTGTGATAACCACAGCACCAAAATATGGCTTTAGCTTTGTTCTGTTCATTGTGGACCTTAGACCAAGAGCAACGATGGCTGTGGATGGCTTGGTGTTCTCCTCCTTGGGTCAGTACAGTAGACACTCAGAAAGGTTGAATTCAATACATTTTTTTGAGAAAGAAAAAAAAAAAAAAAAAAAAAAAAAAAGGGTAATTTTTTTGTCTGGCAACCAGAATGACTCAGTAAACCAGGAAAATGGCTCCAAAATTCTTCACTTGCTTTCTGAAGAAGAAAATACCACTCAGTGATTTCCTTGAATCCTTGACAAAAGCAGCAGTCTTTTTCTTTTTTCCAGTTAGTTCAGGCTCTGTACTCCTTTGATTTTCCATCCTTGTTACAAATATGATATTGATTAAGACACTGGAAATGGAAATCCTCTCAAATTAAGCATTTTTCTCAGATGAACTCCTTACTACTCTGTGAACAAAGCCACTGCTTGGTGACATTTGAAAACAAGAGCCATGGAACCACCCACCTGGGAATAAGGCTATGGCTTCTTTGGCTCTGCTACCATTTAAATCTCAAAGGTCAAAAGCAGATGTTCCTCAGTAGTTTCTTCATGGAAAAAAAAATTGGGCATGAACCGGGGAACATTTTATTGCTGGTGGATTGTTAATTTGAAACAGACTCAACAGGAATTTTTCTTAAAAACGCAGCCAAAGGGTTAATAACATTATGAAGAAAAATAAGACCCTGTGTCTGGCTTAGCCTTGGCACAGCAAATCTGATTTCTCTACTGGTAGGCTGGGGGTTTGGCTGCTTGACCCCATTTGGTGGCACTGCAGGAACACGAAGAAATCCCCATCCACAGCAGTACTGCGAGATCACCTTGTCCTGGATAAAACATGTCCACAGCTTCTCCCCCTGCTGCTGTTTTCTCCTTTGCCTGGCCACAGACCTGCTATGGCAGGGGTGGAACACAGATGTGTTTCATGGGTGTTCTAAGCCCTGGGCATGTGTATGAAGTGCAGAGGGAGTCTGTGTCCAGGCAAGTAGATAATGAACTGCTGGGTGTCTGAGGGAAAGAAGATCCTTTAAAAATAAATAAATTGAGCAGTGCTTGATTCCCTCAGGCATGCACCCCTTTTAGGTAGGTACTGGATAGGAAGTGCATTATGTTATAACTTCATTTTTCAGTCGGCTCTGAGAAGAAGTGACCTCTTTGAAGCACAGAGCCCCGGTTTGGTGCAGGACTGTAGCACTGCAAAGACTTTGATCTTCCCTCTCCCGCAGCCCTGGCACAGCTGTCCCCTCCATCACCTGCCTTGTGCTCAGCTCTACCTCCAGCAGCTCAGCAGGTGGTTGCTCAACAGGACAAACACATCCCCTGCCCCCTGACCTGGACACAGCTACCATCAGCCTGAAGCCGCCTACTGGTATCCCACCCTTTTTGGGGATCTTGAGCTCAGGTGCCCGGCAGGGTTCCACAGGTGGTATTTGCTGGGCCAGGGGGGTCATCTCATGTCCCTCACAAAGCAGAACGCTTGCTGCCCCAGCACAGGGAGATGCTCAGTCAGCTCTGCCCACTGGAGGAGAGCCTGTCCCTGCCATCACCTTTGGTGAAGACTATTTTACAACTACCAATGCCTCTGAAAGTTCATTTTATCACACTGTGACAAACAACCAGGAGCCTTTGCAGGTGCAGGCAGGATGGGGCCGACATGAAAGGGCAGAAGCTGAGGAAGCTATGGAGGTGAGGGACTAGGGCAGTGTAGGAGTGATGCACAGCAGCACTGGGCTAGGCTCCCCTCTGCTCCCAGCCACCCAGATGAGGCTACAGAACTCCTGGGTGTTCACTTCACTGGCCTTGCAGGTGTGGACCTCAGCCCTCTCTCAGGGACACGCTGGCCTCAGGCTCAGTCCTGCATTCAACCCCTGCGGATGGTGTTTGCACTTGTGGCTCAACAGCCACCGGGAAGAGTATCAAAGCCAGAACTTTCCTCCGACCATTGCAGCATCCCTTTTCCCTCCCCGCTGTGCCCCCTGGGACCTGCTGACACACAAACCTACTTTGCTAAATTCGACACTCCTGCTGCAGAGCCCTTTCAAGTGCTCATCTGCAAGCCTCAGGTTGCTGGAGGGAGGTGGCATGCTGCTCTCAAACTTGGTGTGTCCCTTCATTTACCCCAGTGTCCAGGCAAAACAACTTCTCTCAAACTCAGTAGCATGCCCTGCGGCTATACTGGTAGGAATTCAGGATGGTGCTGTGGAAAAGGAAAACTCCCTGTGAACAATTACCATCACAGCTGTGCTATCATAGGGTGCTCAGTTCTACAGCACAACTCCACAATGTCCAGCAAGCCAGCTGCAAACCGGAGCTGAGCCCTTTCAAACTCAACAAGTGATCTTATGATGAAGCTCATACCTCATTACTGGGTTGATGAGTAGCTTAGCATTGATTTAATGAGTTCCCTTTAGAAGCCTCCAATATTGCATTCCTTGGAAGATTAAGGGTTGCTTTTATTTTTTTCTTTCAAATGATGTTACTTGAGGAGGCATGAGAATCTGAGATATGCCCTGCTTACCCCAGGGTGAACCCCATTTATGTGGCATTTTTACTGCAAGAATCCTTCCAAATGTTGCACGTATGGAATTTCACATCTCACAAAAGATACAGATGTTTACTGAGAGAAAAACCTACAACCCTTAATACTGCCTGTTAAGTTTGCAGTTGCTTGCTCATGTAATTGTGCTCCTTCTGCTTTTTTTTTTTTCTTTACAGTGAAAAGTACTCTCCAGAGACTAGTTCAGAAAAAATGCCTTTTTTAAAAAAGAGTAGATGATAAACTATGTGCTTTATCAATGTCTCTGGAATCACTCACCACCTTTTCAAAATACCAAAACATTTTCTGTGATGAACAATAGAGGTGCCTGAAGGCTCCGTACAAGCTTTGCTTCTGGGTGGCCACCAGGCAACCAACTCATAAGCCCCAACAAACGAGAAGCTGTGCCTTCAGCTCCACAGAGCCAGCATGCCCCTGTTACGGTGGAGCCTGTGGTGGCAGAGGGATCCCCATCACTCCTGAGCCCTAGAGATGGAGGATGAGGAGCATCCTGCCCCGGGAAACCTGGCACAGATTTGGATTCTCTGAGGACAGGACTCTGGCAGTCGCGATGGTCTCCAGGGCAGTGGTGGAGGAGACCGTGGGCAAGGGAGGTGTGCGTGGTGGGACGGGACTTTTATCAGCCCTCCCTTTTCGTTGTTTCTGTGGTCACTCATACAGGAAAGAGGAGGGCAGGGGAAAAGGTATCTGCTGCTGTCTGTTTTCAAAAAAGGCGAGGCTGGATGAAATGAAAATTTAGAGCAGGAAGGCAGGAGAGATTTGAATTATGCGAGTCAGAGTTTACTTGCTCTTGAGCCTCACAGACACTTTTCGCTCTATTACACAAAAAGCACTTGGTTTGTGGCCAAGGAATTGCTGACAGAAAAAAAACCAAAAAAACAACAAAACTTGCAAAAATGCGGTGGCATTATTTCTCTTTAGAAGCAGCGATCGACTGTCAGCTCGACAGCCTGCGAGCTCTCCCTTTTATCCTGAATACATTTCTCCCCGTGCTGTGAACCGTGGTTAAGCGAACAAGGCAGGCTGATAGCAGTGGAAGTTTTAATTAGCGTTTATCACCATTTCCAAACAACCTGGCAAAGGTGGCGGGGACCCTGCAGCCCCCGGCGAGGCACAACAGCCGGGCACCTGCCTGACATTCAGCATGGTGGTAGGAAAATGCTCATTGAAACCCCACCCAGCAAGGATATCTCCAAATAAATCAGCATGTCGTACTTTCCAGCTCCCACTGCTTGGGTGAAAAACCTCTCTAGAGGCAAAACTTTGTAAACACGTCGCGAAGCCACTCTGGGAGAGAGGAAGCCCGCACGGCTGCTCAGCCAAGGATCATCCCCACGCCGGCAGCGCCCAGCCCTCCCCTGCCGCCAGGCTCCCCTTCCCCTTTAAATAAACATCCGTGTACAAAGCAGAAGCCGCTGAAGATTCTCCCCCACCCCCCTTCCTCCCAGCTCCGTTCCCTTTAAAAAGAGATTTGAAGAGAGCTGAATGCAAACACGCGTCTAACTCGCGTTACAGGAACGGGGTGTGCGGCAAACACAGCCCACAGCGGCTGCTGCCTCCGGAGAGGCGACTTGGAGAAAAAACAGCAAAAGTACCTTTTGAATTCTTCCATCGATATCCAAATAAATACACTTGGGTCGGTAAGTTGAGGAAGCTGATCCCATCTTGCTGCAGCTGGGCTTTCACCGGACTTCTTCCCAGCGTCAGACAGAGCAGAAAATAAGGTTTATCCTACGATGCTGAGCCACCGCTGCCTGACAGTTTGGTGTCCCCGCTCTTCTGTATCCCACTGTACTCTTACTCTGGGAAGGTCCCTCCTCTAACGTGCATGCATTTTGCCTGTCTCTCGCTGCAACCTCCTTCAGTTTTTCTTCTCTCCAAATCCAGCTGCCTCCGACAAGGAAAGACAGAGTCTCCAGATGCTGTCTGCATGTGCCCCCTCAATTCCCATAGCAACAACCCTCCTGGCTTTAGGGCTGAGAGCTGCTCGGCACTCCGAGCTCTGGCCCTGGGGCTGACCAGCTCCTGTTACACACAAGACCGAGGGGCGTTTATCCCCCAAGGGGGCTGGGGAGGAGGGAAAAACTCCTCCTTCATCAAGGTAGTAGGAATTGTAATTTGGCTTTATGCTGAAAGAGGACAGTAATTATTAATTCATGCCAACCCTTCTGGTGGGTTGCCCATAACCAGCAAAAGGTGTGATGGGTTCTGTGATGTACTCTGTGATGGAAGGGTCCTGCGACAACTGGGGCTTGGTCCATCTCAGCCCAAACTCAGCAGCCTAATTTCCACATCCCTCCTGTTAACACTATAAGGATGGAAAGAAAAAGCAGCAGCTTTTTTTCCCCTGTAAGCTCCAGAAGGACAAAGAAAGTACATGCACTTGCACAACGCCGTCCATGCCACCCCCAGAAGGAAGGAATTTGTTATTTAAGGGAATGTGAAGCATCCCAGCAAAGGCATCTCCCATGGGAATGCACAGCCAAAACCAGGAGGGAGCAAATCATCTGCCGGTCGATTCTCTGAGCGGATGCCAAATGCCATCTGCTGCGTGTCTGTGATGTGCTGCAGTGCCTGTGCCTCTGGGCAGCTGAAGCAGCAGTGATGGGTGATGCTGGGTCAGGGAAGAGAGAGAGTTTTGGAGGCAGGGGAGAGGCTGACTGATGGGCTGCAAGCCTGCAGGGCAGCTGGAAACAGCCCGTCCTGTGAGCATTAATTCTCGGTGTTTTCTGAGGCTTCTGGTGGAGGAGCTGCAAAAGTGTTTCCCAGCCTCTTGTGCTGCTGTCTGGGAAAGCTGAGCTTGTGGCAGCAGGGTCGGTGCTGCCTTCCCTGCCCACCCCCAGGCCCTCGCTGCAATTTGAATGAGACTCAAGTGACCCGCAGGGGAGGCCAATGTGGCCCTGAGGGCTATGGCACGACGTGCAGCCTCAGCTGCCCCCTGCAAGAGACATCCAGGGATCCTTTGCTATGCAAAGGAATTTCTAATTGCTGGTGAGGCTGAGCAGGTCCCGGAGCCAGTCCAGGAGCCAGAGCCAAGCTGGCCTTTCAGACCTAAGTGAGTGTTATCCCTCAGAGCCAGCAGCAAGGTGACTCTTGGGAGCTGCAAGCCTCTGCTCCACTATCTTTGCCAGATTGGAGCAGGCACTTGAGTCTTTCAGGAGAAAGCACTTCCCAATGAGGGCTATCTCACAAGCTATATTACATCCTATCCCCATGGCTATATTGCAGCCTATTATGGAGGCTATCCCCATGGTATTCTGAGACACAGGCTCTCCCACTGCAGCAGCCCTCCCACATCAACCCCACCACTTCGGTACATCAGTCAGGACTTCTGTAAATGGCTGTTTCATCATACACTGCTCTGCTAAGCATTGCTTTAACCCCATTTTACTATGGCTCACTCTCATGTGACTTGATTGACCTTGACAGGTTGCAGGTATGTGAGAAAGGCATCCATGACAACAAGAATGAAGCCACTTAGGAAGAGGCAGCAAGAGCACTAGCACTGGGAAATGTACAAGGGGTATTTGGTCTTTTGGAGGAGGGGGCTGAGATCTTCCCCCTATGAAGATCCACTCCAAGAGATGATATTGAGACACCTAATGAATAGAATGTCACACTGGTGAGCAGCTGCCTTTTGACTTCTCTTTAAAAAAGTGACCAGCTCCTCCAGCCAGCAAAAAGACAGGCTCCAAAAACCAGAGGATGATCCTGTTCCTGCCTCCCCATCCTCTTCATCATATCTATTTTCCCTGTGTATTTAAATTGTTAAGATCAATCACACACCCCACACCCCTTTAATTCCATTAATGCTTGTTGGAAAAATTGCTCTGCTGTACAATTGCTGTCTACAACACTTTTCAAGAACTTTTCACATAGAAGTAAATCTACAAAAGCTGAGCTCTCAGAAGTTACATTAAAAGCCTGATGCAGCCTAAGGCACAGCTCAGGCCTGTGCCTGAAAGATGGCAAAAGGTGGCATTCATCAGAGAGGATGTGCAGCTCTGTGAGCTCACTGCCTTCCTTTGGAGGTTTAATTCTTCCCAAACCTCCTTATTCCATAATACTCTGTGTACCGTGGGACAAAAATGACTTGGAAGGATTATCTTATTTTTCAAACCTTTCAACAGTTCATCATCTGGGCCAAATCCTGGCAACACAGCACCAGATGGTGTTTCTCCATCATTTGCCTTAGAGGAGCATTTTGTCCAGCTCAGGGTGTCCAACACTGGGGTGTTATCCCCCAGGCCGCAGGTGGGCAAATCAAACATTGCACAGCTCTGCTTTGCAGTTCTGCTAAGTTGTTCACTGGGGCCAACACGCCCCACTTTATACCCTCCAAACCTTATAAATAGACGTGCCTTTTGGAGAGCTGCAGGGAGTGAGCCTTCGGTCTGACAATCTGATGTTGCCCCAGCCATGTGTCACTTACTATGGCAGCTGCTCCCAGGGAGTAATAAAGGTGCCTCTGTCTCCTGGTTGCAGTGTCTGCTCCACGTATGCAGTTCAGGGGCAGCTTTATTACAGTTTCCAAGGTGTAGCTGGAGGATATTCAGATTACACACAGTTTGCACTTGTAAAATTCACTCCTGCTGAGGCACCAAACGTCCACACTGCCTTTACGTGGGTCAAGATCCCCCCCTGCTGAAAACCCTGCTTAAAGGACGGGTGATAAACCTTAGGGATGAAAGGGATTGCCCAAGCCACTCTCCATGCAGGCCTCCATGGGGTGGTGTGACACCATTCCTGTCCTTTCTGTCCCCCTATACCGAAGGGACTGGGGTAGTGAACCATTGAGGCATCACTGCAGGATGCCAGCCTGCACAGTCCCTCCAAGGATCTGCCCATGAGACACATCTCAAGGTGGCAATGTCCTTTTGCAATACCCTCCTTTCTCCAAAGCATCCTTATCAATCCTAGTCACCTACTTACAACCACGGGACAAGGTTTCCAGGGCTTACTTCACCAGTCCTGAAGTCACTGTTGATCACTGTGGCACCCACCACAGAGCCATGACCCCCAGCCTCTAAAACCTAGTTTGACCCAGGAAACCAAAGTGCCCCTTGAGACCTGCTGTAAGCAGCTGCTCATCCAAACCAGGGCAGTGCAGGGTGGTGATCTTCAAGATCCCCAGGAATGTGGGCTGGAAGGGAGCTGTGGCTGGTCTGGGGCAGCAGGGTACAGATATAGAGCCCTGTGACCTGGGGTCATAGTGTTAATACTCCACTCAGGAACCAAGCTTGCTCTTTAATCAGTGCTGGCCACCTTGGTGATAATACTGCCTCTATTCTATTTACAATAGTTGTTAAAATTCTGGTAGAGAGGTTCTTGCTTGTGTCTTAATACTGACACATACCAGTTGATAGGCTCAAATCTTGGGGAAAGTGAAAATAGAAATCTGTTAGCTCACAAGTACTTGATCATCTGTGCACTAATGGCTTGGAGAACATCAGTCTCAAGCCACAGGCAGATCCTTCCAGCTCATGAAAGCACCTGTCCATTACAGCATCCGTCAATTCTAACTTTCCTCTTTTTTTTTTTTTGTCTATTGAGGAGAACCCTTTCTTTCTCCCACTCCATGTTAGCAATTTTTCAGTGATCTCTTTTCTAAAGCAGTCACAATACCTGGCAGGTCCTCAGCTTGATTTCCTGAAGGTCTCACAGTGGTGCACACCAATTGCCTCTCCTTGTTCCCTGCTGGATGTGAAGGAAGCTCAGCCACAAGTGTTTCTTTTCATTGCAGCACCAGGTCCTTGGCACAGGCCCTTCGAAACAGTAGCAAAGACAGCCCCATGTCCTGATTTTGCTAAGAGTGCTCTGCATCACTTCCCCAGGTGACTCTTCCTCCCTGCCAAGAGCAAGCAAGAACTCAGGCATCACCATGTCCTATGCCACGGTGTGGTGTACTGCCAGCTCCTACAGAGAACCTTGGCTGCACTCTCTTCCATGGCAACCTCTCTGCTTGATTTTCAGGCTTGGTTCCCTCTCTGCTTTCCATTATTCACCTCTCTGTTTCATTTCTCACTCCCCCCCCCCATCTCAGCAATCCACCTATCTCTTCCTAGCCCTTCATTTGAAGTATCAATGTAGAGCCAAGAGCACCCAAGTGCCCCACAATTGTGCCCTGGGTGCTGCTGAATGCAACGTGGAGCATGCAATACATACATTCACACATGGACCCTAATTAGCTGCTAATGACACATGCAGTTAGTGTGCTAGGTCCCTAGTCCAGAGTTTCTGGGAAAGCCCAGCTATAAAAGCCTTCTGTGTTTACATAAGGCGATGGAAGAACTTAGCAGACACAACTGGAAATTTCAAGACCTGATGTGAAAAAAAAAAAAAAAAAAAAAAGTTAACTGTGTCTGGAGTCACCCACTAGATCATTCAGAAGGATGATAGCCAAGAAGTGGAAAAATCAGTTCCCTCTACCACACAAGGTTGGCTCATGCTCTTGGCAGGAAAGCCTGAGACAGGGCTGCAGCCCATGCTCCCAAATGGGATGCATTTTATGTGGTGCAGGAGAGTGAAGTTACTTCAGATGCCTGTTTTGGGAGACTGCCATCTGAGCAGCTCAGGGCTGTTCAGTGACTCACCCTAAATCAGTTATTTCCATCTTTCTGACAAGCAGACCATCCTAAAGTCTCGGCAAACTGAAGATTAATGGAAGGCTGGCAATAGTGGTGCCAGCCTGGCATCATGTGTTCCACGTGTTCAGGAGATGTGGGGCTTGAGGGGTGTCCATGCACTTTTGTGTCTGGGTTAAAGACCTGATGTGGGCAGAGCAGGGGGCAAGCTCTGCTTCCTCTGTGACTCATCCCTGGGTGCCTCCCAGTCTGCTGCTCACTCTCTCCTTGCAATACTGACCCACCATCACATCAGCAAGAACAGCCAATAAATGTTTTCCTGCTCAGGACTGCTTTTCAGCACGGCAAAGTTCAGACCCTATGTGGGAGACTGCGCCTCAACTGCATCACACCTGAGTGCCATAGAAGTCAGAGCCAGCCACCTGCATTCCTGGGAGGTCAGCAGAAAGGGACTGTGAATAGCTTGTTGCAGCACATAAAACAGCAGACCTTCAATTTTAACATGATTTTAAAAAATACAGAGCTTCATAGGTCTAAATAATAAGATGTGTAACATTTTTCTATAGCCTACATATTTTCTCATATTTTTTCTGTTTGTGGAGAGCATTCAGTCCTTTTTCTGTGAATGGGGAGAAGCACATTTCCTCAACAAAAGAGACTGAAGAGTTCCATCTTTCAGGGTGAGAGACCAAAACAGAGCTACAGACCTGTGCAAAAAGGATGAAAAAAGCCTCAGGTAGCACTGAAAATGCCTGACTGCCTGATCATGCTCCACCAGAATACTGAAGGCTGCCTGAACCAGGAAAAATTTAACTATTCTTGCAGTTTCCAAAGCCATATTGAGTTGAGTGATGCTTTTCCCCAGGAGTATTACCAAGATAATCACCAAACACACATCTCTCCATTAGCAATGTCTCTGTTTCTAAAAATCATAGGTCATGGCCAAAGCAACTCAAAAGGCTGGATGAGAAACCATTAGCATCTGCTTTCAAATCACATATTTGTGCTTTTTCTTTTGGCTTGTGTCCTGTATTCTGAACCTGACTGTTCACCCTGTGAGCTTTCAGGTCAGTGTTCAGATGTGATATTTCCTCTACAACTTTGTAGCCAGAAAATTTCACACCAAGGAACAAAATTGAACTGAGATTTCTAGGAAATAATAGGACTCAATTTCCTGAGGAAAATAGTAAATATAAATTAATGGTATGGTCAGGAGAATGGGCAGGACTGAAGTATTACAGAAAATGAAATGGAAGTACCTTGTGGGGAGGAGGGAGTGCCTCACACAAAAGCTAATTGTTAGGTGGTGGTTTTTTGTACAGATTTTTCTCTAGCTCTTCTTTTAACCTTCACTGGATTTTGTCCTGCAGAGCCCAAGTTTCCACCACAGTGATGGGTCTCAGCCTGTACCCTCCCTCCCTTCCTATACCATCCTCTTCTTGGAGGTGACCTCAGGCAAACACTTCAACCAGTAACATTGGTTTTGAGATGTGAACATTCGAGTCTGAGGTACTGCAAGGGATAAAAAAAAGCTCAGCCTTCCTTTCCTAGGTCCTGCACAGGGAAGGACTCAATGTCACCATGTTAAGGCTAAATCTACAGCACATATTTAGCCTCAGCATTGAGGAGAACAGCTCAGGGACCACTACCACAACCCTCCCAGCTGTACCCAGGGGCTCCTGGTGTGACAGATACTGGCTTTTATTGGGAAGCTTCTTCCAGAGGGGCTTTGTCAGTAGCTGGATCCTCTCCCATCACACTCCAACACAGCTGAGGTCACCTCTCCTTCCTAGTCTTTCATCCTGCTCTTCCTCCTTTTGTCCTTTTTTCTTCTTCTTTGAATGGATTTCACTCAATTAACCTAGATTAGTTTTTCTTTAAATCCTTGTCCTCCTACCTTCAGCTGCTGGGCACTGGATGTGAAAGTTCCTTCCTTGAATCTTCCCTCCTTGAATCTTTCCCTCTGACCAAGTGTTGGATGAAAATACACTGTTATAGCCCCTGTCTAAAAACTCCCTCTAGGAAGCAAACACAATTTTGGACAAGAAACTGAGCTCAAGAACATACAAACTAAACACATATAAATAAAGTAGAATCTCAGCAACTTGCACCAAAAAGAACACAACGTTCTGCCCACATCCTCCTGCCAATCCCACACCTTTCCACTGCACTGTTAAATCTTCTGGTTTAGTTTCTGCTGCTGCTTTTCAATTATTGTCTCCTCTGACCAGGGCTTTGCTCCCCACAATCTGCCCTGGTGTCTTCACTCACCACAGCTGAAGGGGCTCCCCAGAGCCAGAAACACTTCCCAACAAAACAGGATTCTTGTAGAGACGCCGAGATCTGCTTGCTTTGGAACGTTCAAGTGCTTGACCTTCGTGCTTGCTAGGGAGAAGGCCAAAGGCAACACATCACTTTGTTTCTCTTAATAAAATGCTGCTTTCAGTCTATTTGTCTTTTACGCATCTGTCTCCCCTTCCTCCAGCCCGGCTGCACCCAATGGTCCCAGGGTGAGCAACAGAGATCAGAGTTTTATTTGAAGGACTGTGCCAGCTGCTGAGGAGCTGGCAGAGGCAGGCCTGGGTTATGTGCACGTGTCTGTGCACACATACGTGTCCAGGCGTGTATCTATAAATCTTTTAAGGTTTGGCATACCTTATGAACATGCTTCACCCCCCCAAACACCACCCCCTTGCCACGGGACACGTGGTGGCTGTCATGAATTAAATGTTGCTAGCATGCTACAACATTATATTGCAGTGTAGAAAACATAACCATTACTAGCTGCTTCTGCATCACTGAATATTACACGTAGGAATTTCCACTGAGTCCTCCATGAGGATATCTAACCTTCCCCTAAGATCAGGAGGGTCCCACCACTCCCTGAGAGGAACTGCAGGCTCTCTTCCACCTTTGGAGTCCCATTTCTCCCCAGTGCTGCTGATCTCTGGGTTCATCTGCTCCGTTTTTCCTCTGACACAATCACTTGAGCAACCAGCTCGGCTTCATATTCTAAAGGTGAGGAGGTTTCAGCTTGGCTGGGTCTTCCCAAGATACAAAATCCATCACCACGGATCACTATGTGAAAGCATCCTGCCCTTGGCATTCTGGCCCAGCCTCTGCATCCCCCAGGGAGCAGTAGCTGACACAGACAAGCCAGATACCTGGACTGGCAGAGCCCAGCAAAGGCTGCTCACTCCAAAATGATATGGGATTTAATTCTGGGTGAATTGAACTGTAATTCACAAAGTAATTGCTTGGACAAGCTTGCTTGAAAATAGAGTCATGCCACAGAATACTAAACACGCTGGAAAGTCATGCAGCACCCAAGTGCTTGCGTGATCCATTTTTTGGCTTCAAAATTAAGACCATTAATTTATCATGAGGTTGATTGATGTTCTCAGCAGAACATGCTGAGGAATTTCAACTGTGCTTGAAAACTGAGACAGCAAAAACAACTTAGAAGGCTGCTCCTGATTTCTACAGGGATGCATAAGGTGAATGTACTGGAGCTGCTAATCACTAATTTTGACTGCTTTTATGGGTCTGGGAAGGCTGGAAAAAATGTTGTATTGGAATAAGTTTGCACTTAGGAATAATATTTTCTTTCTGATGACACTCAGGAATGACATTTAGATGCTGCTTCAACAGATGCATTATTTTATTAAAGGAATTGAAGCAGGTGAATACATGAGCTTTGATTTCCCTGCTGCTTTATGACTTGCATCATCTGTAACCTTTCTACCATGAGGTCTCATTTCAAAATAACAGTGATGCAAAAACTGTTCTGGTTCTGAAAACTAGATGTGTTAGTTCTGCTTCAGATATTCTGGGGTTTTAATCCATTCACCATTTCTAGGTGTTCTACTGCAGAAGGATTTCATCCTCCTGAACAAATTATTTGCTGTTATTTGGAGTAAGTTTAGAGTGATTTACCTGGCAGTGCAGCATATGGGAAGGTATTCTGTCTACTGTACTTCTAAAACAGATATCAGCCCTAAAACACATATTTTCAGACAAATTTGTCCGAAAAGCTTAGTTTGAAAGGCTTAGTTCTGCCTTCCTGGGTTGGTGACCTCTATTTTGAGAACTGCCAGTATGAAAATCAGAGCATGGAAACCAGAAGGTTTCTTGCTTTTTCTCTCCACTTTCAGCAACCACACCATTTTGCAAGCAGACAGCCAGACCAGCTGTGATGGCAGATTGCCCTCAGTGCCAAACAAGCTGCAAACCTCCTTACTTCCAAATCCCTAACACAGACAAAAGGAAAGTTAAAAGCTGGTGCTGAGCTGAATGTACGGACACTTGGGTGGGGTGATGGCCACACCAGCAGGTGTGGACCCTGCACAATGGTTTCATATATTTGGGAAAGAAAATATTCTTTTGATGCATTTTTGTGACCTCTTCATTTCTTTTTTTGTTTGTTTGTTTTTTGTTGGTTTTTTTGTTTGTTTGTTTGTTTTGTTTTGTTTTTGTTTGTTTTTGTTTTGTTTTGTTGTTTTTTTTTTCTGGACGTGCTTTCTTACTTTCAAGTAACTGGAAAGCTGCAGCCAGCAGCTAAGGGGTAAGAAGATTTATAAAGACTTACAACAGGGATGGCTGAATTGTATCCTGGTGTAAAACCAGACCTGCCACAAAACCACCCAACATTCAGCTGTTTCCTACCAGGTGATCACAGCAACTTAATAATGGATTCATAACCTGCTATACTTAAGCTGAAGTCTCATGTGGCCTGTGGCAAAACCGGGTGACTCAGGCTCAAATATAATACTCTGCCCTCTGCAGCAGAAATGAACATCGCTGTGTTTGGCAGAAGATCTGAAAGAAACCCACTCCCCTTCCAGAATTTTTCCTGTGTATCACTCATCTGCAATGGCCTGCCTATGCTGACTACCTTTTGTATCAAAAAAAAAAGAGAAGATAAGAACTCAGAAGCTATCAATCATTTTTTTTTTCCACTTTGAGCTAGACTCCCAGTATCTATTGGGCAATCAAATCCTGCCCTTTTCAACTTGTTCCCTATTTGTGCTGCAATTGGTGTGTGTGGGTATATAAATACAGACATAAATGCATCTGTATCCCTCTTGATTTAGCAGATGAACTCAGGCTGCTGCTTTGAGTTCTGACCTCACTGCAAGGAGCTGCTGCTGGTTTCTGAATAACCCAAGAAATTTAAGCCAGTATTTGGGTACTGGATAAACTAAATAAACCTCAGTGCCCAAGATGGCAAGGACTTTCTGTAAAGTTTTTGGATTCTCCAAATGTTTGCTCCTGAGCCACATCAGTTAATGGGCAATCGGCTCCTAGGAGTAAAGACTACACCTACATTAAAGATTACACCTTCATTGCAGCCTGAGTATGATTGCCAAAGTCCTCACAGCTGGAAAAAGTTAAAAAAAAGTTAAAAAACCTCACTAAGGTTTGGCCTTCTGTGAATCCTGTTGTGAAACAAACACAAATTAACTCAGTCATCAATGGCAGGCCTTGAAGAAAACATTTTCTGGTTAATATGAAATCTGCGGTACTGTGAGAAACCCTAAAAATGCAAGGCCAGGAAAAATGAGAACTAAGTTTTAGCTCAAATTTTTCTCTTGTATTTTCAGAAACACTCTATAAATGTCATTGAAGCAGGAGGTGCAATTGGTATAACAGTAAATAAACACAAATATCAGAGTAACTCATGCTCTAAGATACTCATTATTTCAGCACTTATCTGTAGTTGCAAGCAGAGATTCAAATAACTGCAGTAACCTGAAGAGGATGGAAGTAATTCAAAGTGGGCTACACAAGGACAGATCTGTATTTTGCCTGGAAAGGACATCCAAAATTTCAGTCCTTTCCAGGTTCTCCACCAGATGCTCATCCAACCTACCATCTCAAGAACAGAGGAGCTGATGCCAAAAAAAAAAAAAAAAAAAAAAAAAAAAAAAAAAAAAAATCATCTGAGACCTATTGGATGTGAGTCCTGTGATGGCTCCTCAGGAACCTGCAGAAGCCCTCAGTCACTGGAGCACTGAGATAGGACATCACCCCAAACCCCACCAACGAGTTCTTACAAGCATAGTCACCAACTCGTTCCTGAAGAGAAAAAAATGAAAGTTACAAAAGTGACTACCAAAACACCAAACTTCACATGAACTATCTGGCAACAGAAAAATCAGAAGGTTGTTCAGGCCAAAGCATCTCTTTATTTTACACCTAAGTAACACGTGGGAAAGGACCCAGCAGCTGACCAGCTCCACATACAGTCCTGTCAGCCCTCTCCTCTCAGGATTTGTCCCCTTGAGTGTCCCATGCACTCCTGAGACCAAGCCTGGTGCCCACTGTTCCCAACTTCAAGCACTGCTCAGCATGTGGGGTGAGAGCTTTGGGGCTTTGGGGAGCTTTTGGGAAAAGATGGCTCTTTCCCCCCCTTTTTTTTAATCCCAACACCAGATTTTCACCTTTTGCTCATTTCCCAGTCAATTCAGTCCTCTATGCTCTGCCTTCTTTGCATTTTCACAATGACTCCTTCCCACATTTCTATAGCCACTCCAATTACACCTGGCATTTTAATTAGGCACCAAGAGATACTGTCCTCCTGTCTGTTTTCATTTCCAAAATGGAACCACCTTTGTGTCTTTGCGCGTCCTTTCTTCACCTGTAGCAATTTTTTCATACAAAAAGGGCCTTGCTCTTTTTCAGATTAAATCTGTTAAAGCTCTTGACTGCAGCCTTCTGCTGACTTATGCTAAGGGCTACTTTACTTCACCTCCCCTTTTTTTTTCTTTGAAAATCTCACTTCCATGCAGATATACCTCTACATGGGGGTTAAAAAAAAGAAAAAAAAAAAAGGAAAGAAAAATACACTCATTTATATTAATTTACATCTAGATAGTTAGGATATTCTGTGAACGTCTGTAAGTATCCTTATTCTATGGTGCAGAAGACACGTATCAGTTCACAACCAGAAAGACAGCTCCTTGCAGTGTGAAGCTGTGGTGTAAACTATTTGTGAAATGAGTTCTTAATTGTCTTCCATGTCTGAATGGATGGTAAAACCTGGAGTGAAGGCTGTGATCAACAACCAGGAAGGAAATGTTCCTGCAATCCCATCTAAGTGAAACTCATTAGCTGGTGTATCAGTCTTTTAGAAGCATTCTGATGTCTACACTTCTGTGGCAGTACCTGTGAAGTCAGTTCAGTATTTTCCTCTGCCTGAAACAAACGACTGGACCAAAGGGAACATTGTGGAAATGTGGCGAAGTATTTGTAATCTGCTTTTCTAAGAGAATGAGGGAGAGAAACAGGACCCCAAATATCATCATGAGGTGAAGGAAGTCTCCTCAGAATCCTCTAATTAAGGACAGTATCAAAAGAGACTTCCAACATATTTTTGACAGCTCATCTCCTGATGCAGGAAATGACCTGGTTCCCAGAAACATGCCTAAAGAAAGTTTTGCTCTTGTATTCACAATTTACAGAGCTGTGAAAGTTTCATTGCAGCAGGAGACTAAGTGGTATACTACACCAATAGAGAAATATAGAGGAAAAAATTAAAAGTAAACTCCAAGCATCAGCTGTTGATGTTTATTAAGTGCCTCTTTATTCCAAAGAAAGGAAACAAAAAAGGGAAAAAACAACTTTTTATAGCAATTGAGTTTAATAAACACTGAGGCAGTAGTACACATAACACATTTAAGTCACTGGGTATGTGGCTAAAGCATACCAGCAGTTAAATCCTCTCCTTCCCCCTCCCAGCTTTAGGGGTGACAGTCAGATTCTTAACTCGGCACAGCAGAAAATGTCACTCGAGGTTACCAAAGCTCCAGAGCACACAGAGGCAAACCTCCCAGTGAACTGTCTACAGCCCATCCACTGGCACAGCAAGCTGCAAAAGAACATCAGAGAACACCACCATTACCGATTCTGGCCTTCATAATTTGATGGGATTGCAAACGATCTTCCTCAAATTAATTCCATGTGAAGACCAGTAAACTCCACCAGCTCTAAACATTCTCCAGTTTCATTTATACCATCTTCCACCTACCTAATTTTGAGCAGCACTTCTCATTTAAACAACCCCACACGTTAGTCACTGGAGAACCCTACCAGCAGCAACCCAGAATCCCCAGCGTAGAGATGGGGTCAGCCAAAGCCTGAGGCAGTGTGACATTGGCACAAACACACATGTGGTGGATTCCCAGTGTTATTCTAAGGGTATTGTGCCAGAAACACATGCAACAACCTCCTGAAGCAGATGGCAAAATTCTTCTGGAATTTCCTAACTGGGAAAAAAACCACACAAGAGTATGCATATCTTAGTGCATGGAGCAGGCTAGGAGTTTGAGTCTCAGAGTGACCTGGGAATGTGACAGCAACTTCCCTACTACTTACTTATCCTTCTCCCACCCTACAAAACTTCCCAGCACACAAGTGAGACAAACCTCCACTGCACATCTGGCAACAGCTGGGGAGCTCATGAAGGCACAAGAACTGCATCGAAGGCTTCAATTTCCAAATGAGGCAGAACAGAAATTTGGATGTGACACCCCCTCCTCTTCTTTTGTAAGATGCCCCAACTATTATTTGCCTGTTCCTTAGGAAGTGCATTTTGATCAAAAATTCTGTCCAAGACCATTGGAGACCTTTTTCTAATTAGAATCTTTCTTCTTTTCCTAGCAGTTTTTCTCCAGTGCATCTGCTGTTTTGGACATTTTATCTCTGGTAGAGGCACTCAAACCCCATCAAACATTGTAATAGAATCAAGACAACAATTGTTCAAGATGATTAAAGACAGAGAGAAAAGATTGAAGCTTTTCAATTTCAATTCTATATAAAACTGAAGGGTGAGCAAAGCAGAGAACAAAGTAAATCAGCTTAAAACTGCTGTAGGAGCTGGCCTCAGTCCCCAGTTCAGGTGAGCATCTTCCTTTCTTACCAGACTGAAGTAAGGAGGCAGAATACCCATCTGATGCAGCTGATTGGAAATACTGATGTTGTACAACCCACAATCCCACAAAATGAAAAAAAAAATTACATGTTCAATTTGAGAAAGGCACTGTTTTCGAAACAAAAGGTTCTAATTTGTTTTCCTTATGACTCATTTTCATTACCCTCACAAGAGACAGGAGACATGTTCCAGCCTGGATGCCTATCCTTTCAATCAATAAATGAAGCATTTACTTGCAGAGATATAAAAGATTAAGTAATCAACATTTCTCATTTCAAAGAAGAATCTATTTTTATTCAACACAAGACAGTAAATGAGTAAAACTCACAATAACCATCATTAAAAAAAACAAACAAAAAACCCCAATCAACAAACCAACCCTACAGTCATATGAATTTGGCTCTACCTACTGGTCACATTTCTACATAAAAAATTCTGTCAGTCTTGCTCACTTCCAGATTAATGGGCATTGACACCTGACACTAATAAAACACACCATTTATTCACAATCAGGGGGACCTTTAGGGTTTTTATGAAAGAAAATAAAATATTTATCTTGTTGCCCAACGAATTTGTAGCTGGGAGGAACCGAAATGCTGCACATCAACATGGATGTGACATTGGTACACGACGATTCCTAACTCCCTCTCACAACTGATGGAAGGAAGGACTCAGCCTGGCACCTCCAACATTGTCATCACCCCGTACCCAAGTCACTGCAGTGCAAAAGCTATTTAAATAAATAAATAAATTAACAGCAGCAGCCCCAACAAGTAAAACATGTAAAACCCAAAACAGTTAAATATCTTTACAACCTGTAGCTGTTAAACACAACTGAGAGCATTTTAACCAAATTCTTCAGCCCACAGCCTCTCAGAATCTGAGCACAGCACAGTTAAAGAGCTTGAGCTGTTTTGATAAATTAGTATGTAACTGTACATACCTTTTTTGGGGGGAGGAACTGACATCTTCAGTTAAAGAAGCCTTCCATCCCTCCCTCCTCACACAGCCCATGAAGCTGTGCCAGTACAGGTGTTTTATGGTTGCAATACTATTAACCCCCCCATCAGAGGCTGGAGCAGTCCCCTGGTCCACCCAGCAGCCCTCCAGAGAGCCAGCCTGGCCAGGAGAGGGGCAGTGTGCCATGCCACCAGGATGGAAGTCCTTTCAAGGAACAGTGCTGCAGAACTGCAGAATTCTGTCCCATTTAACTACAGCCTCAAGCCCCAAAGCAGCACAGGTTCACAGATGCATGCTGAGTATCCCCACTTGTCTCAGCAGGTTTACTCAAAACGTGTGAACTCAAAAACCATTCATCAAGGTGACTGCAGGTGCAGGACCTAGGTACAGCATTCACTTGCAAGGACTTTGGTACCTCCCTTGAGTCTTTGTGGGCATGAGGTCTTCCTTGTATCTCCATTTTTAACTGTTTTGCTGAACAAACACATCCTTTTACTGTTCAAGCCAAGCATAAAGCATGGGCTGAATTAAACCGGTGAAATAACTGATCAAAGGCTGAAAAATTACAGAAGAGTCTTGGAAATTAACTGTTGTGCCAGCACATGGAACACAACACCAGCAGCTGATGAGGCATTTTTCCATGTTTTACAGGACTATTTTAGAGTGTGCCATTTCCTTAATCAAGTGTATAGATTACTGCATTGCTCCACAAAACTTAGAGCATAGTTCTGAACAAGAACAAAAGCTTTATGCCTAAAGCTTTAATACATACAGTTAATTCACATTTTAAATTACCTAGCCTCCTAGATGTTGTAAGTATAAACACCTCATACAGAAAAATCTTTTTTACTTTGTACATCTTAAAAAAAAAAAAAAGAACACAGAAACATCTGTTTTGCAAAGGAGATAGCTGTACATAGAAATTTTATGTTCTGAATACAGTTTTTTTGCTGGGCAAACATTAGTAACACTAGTTACTGAAATGTTCTCTTACAACCTGCTACCTAGGCAATTTTTCTTTTCTGATATAAATGTATTTTGAAACTAGCCACTTGAAAGACTTCTGGTTATTAAGGCCCTGATCTGATTATGACTTCCATGTGCACACCAAGCACTGAAATCAGGGAGCACACAACAGAGATCACTGTGGCAATGGGTGCTGAAGCAGCTCATCTCCTCAGTCCTTCAGGGCTGAAGTATGACAGCTCACAGTCCTCTGCCACCCCAAAGGAACAACCTCTCATTTGAATGCAGCCTAGGGCAGCAGCAGAGCAACTATGTGATATTTGCAGTTGGTTTATAAGGCCCTGAAAAGTCCTTACAGCCCTCCACTGGAAATTCTGACTCATCATCTACTTTGTGTTGCTTACGACTCCTTTTTGCACAATTCTAACTGAAGGCTAACATCCACCCAGAGAACCTGTGAAAACTGCTAACTGCTGAACACTGCAATGGAAAATCCCATTTCATTACCTACCAAAAGACTGGATGTTGTCTTGGGGATTAGAAGTAGTACTGTAGTTAAATTCTAATATTATGGTGAGGTTATTATTGTCTGAGCAGATTCAAAATACTAATAGCAGTGCATCTTAATAGTCAACTGATATGGTCCTCTACAAAGGGATGCCCTTGGTGTGTGCAAGGTGATGTAAGCATATACTTTGCTCACTGACACTGGGACATTTCAGCTGCTACAGCTTTCTTCTTCTCTAGTTTCAAGTTGTTTTTTTTGAAAAACACACAGTTCAGCATTTAAATTAAAAACATCCTATGAAAAGAAATAAAGAGGCACTTGGTATTTCTCTTTGGCTCAGTTGAGGCGCACTGCTAAAACCTTCCCAAAGTTTCTGTCTCTTCATCTGATGAGTAGTTGCCATCCTGAGGTACTTATTCATGTGCAAAAATAAGAGCTTCAGGGATTTACCAGTTGCATTTCTTGCATTGCTTCCAGTAAACGTTCTTCACTAAACAAAATCTCTTAAATATAGATTAATGCATTCCATGGAGGTTTTTTTTCAGGGAAGAGTTCTGTCACTGACACAGTCATTTTTCCAAATCTGGCTCTTCACTCAATGTTCTTTAAACCTGGAAAAGAACAGCAATCAGACAGGAAAAAACAGAGGTGTGAAGCAAGAGTTATTAAATAGCAACAGCTATGCATAACACTTACAGGGTATGATCTGTGTTACACCGAAGCTCCTTCTCAATAAGACGCAGTAAGAACTGTAAAAACAGTCATGATATCTGTGTTAATATCTATACAAATATACAAATAAGCTAAGTTTCAGGATAAAATGCACTTATCCAAAGAGTTCCTCATAACCATACTATGCTGAACACTGTGAAAGAAAAGAATAATTTAAAATACATATGGATGCTCAGTCATTGTTTGGAAGAGGAGCTTTCACAGTGAACAGGAAGAAGAAAATAAATTCCTTTTTGCAACTGAAATATTAATTTCTTCATAAGAAGCAGAATGGCTTCCCAAAGTTATTTTACCAGCATATGTGTAAAGAAACCAGCAGAGGGAACTCAAGACTTCAAGAAAACCCGGCAGACAGGAATTCTGTAGAGTAAAAGTATTTTAGCTGCTACTCTGAAAAACAGTCATGTGTATGGAAAGCTTTAATCACACAATTAGTCAGTCATGTTTACTTGTGTTTGCAGGATCAGGACTTTCAAGTGTTCTTTAAACAGTGTATTAAGATATGACCCAGGAAAGTGATTTTACAAACAAAATTTGATGACTCTCACATATATATAAGACAGAACTTCCAGGGTTCCTCACTGTTACAGGTTTCCTTATTCTCAGAGCCTCAGTGTTATAAATGGAAGTTTCTTCACTATTTTAAGCACTGCTCTTTTAATAAGTTACATCCAACACATTTCAGAGGTATGTGAGTGGCCAAGCATGACAGAACTGGATACCAAGTAAGAGGCTAAGGCCCCTCCAGATTATCTTTGAAGAAATTAACAGTTGGATAGAGACATTTCTATGCTGTGCTGCAAGAAATAGCAAAAGGAAAAAAAGAATTACAAAAACCAGGCTTTATTACAACAGCATGGAGTCAACCCTCGCAAAAGCAGAGCCTTAGAAAGGCATTTTAACTAATGGGATTAGTTAAAGAAATATGGGACTTTTTGCATTTGGTTTTAATGAGTAAGTGTAGAAGAAAAAAAGCAGAGCTTTAAATCTACTTGGGAAAACTACAACAGTTTCCTCAGTGTCACCTTGCAGCATGGAATACCTCATATTGAAAACAGCACAAATCAGGATTTACAGTGGCTGCTGACTACGAGTGGAAACACATAATTCAGCTACTGACTTATCTAATTTATTTAGTTCCTTTCCAAAGATTTAACATCTTAAATGTGGAAAAAAAATTACTTTAAAATTTTAGGTCAAACTTGGATTTAGAAGAAAAGCCTCAATTGCAAGCAAGACTTTCTGCTTTTCTTGTGTCAGGAAAGTGATCTGACACACTCAGCATTAGCTCCTCTGAAGGAACAAAGACCTCTGCAGACATGGGGTTTTGTTTAGGCACAGCCAGCTCAGGGGAAGAAGTAGTTCTGAAGTGTTTCACAGTCACACTGCCCTTTCATGAGCTCTTCTACCCAGGACTTCAGAAGCAGAAGTTGCTTCAGGATATCTCTGAGGTGGTCATAGCAGCATTTCTCACTGCTGGAGAACAAAGCTGGTAGAGATGCCTGCCAGGGAAATCTGTGGCAAATGCAAAAACATAACCTACAGGCTAACCTACAGGTCGGTGCAGTAAGATCAAACTCAAAGGTACAGCAAGAACTGCCTCACCTTGTCTTATGTTCTGTTTGGTCTTTAAAAGCAAAGGAGGGCAAATCAGAAGAAAAAAATGAAAAAATCCTGAATTTTCAGATATTCCTGTCTACCATGCAGAACTTCAAACAGGAGAAAAAAGGAAAATGGTTGCTCTTTGTATCAAGTCACCACATGTATGTCACACTTTTTCCCTAAACATCTGTTCCTGGTTACTGTCAAAAGTTTGGATGTCAGTTTTGCATTTAACCTACTATAGCAGTTTTAGGGTCCATCTGGAGAATGTGATGTATTCACTTTCAACAGCTTCATTATCATGGTGATTTTGGTGATATAGCAAAGTAGCAAAGCATTTCTTACAGCTTCACTAAACTGGCTTGAAAGAAAACAGAGTAATTCTTCTGTGAGCAGAAGATGAGGCATCTTCTAGATTTATATTTTAAGGTTGATGCAATTATGCCTACTGAAATCTGCTCAGCCAGCAATTAACAAACATGCACTTGCTCAGAAATTGAAGTGCATCAGAATTAATCTGCACTTTTGATTAAAATTAGATGAGGATTCCAAAACGAGCAACCTTTGCTCTTCAATTGAAAATTTCCTATACAATTGGAAGTTTCTTATAAGATGGAGTATTGAAATTGCATAAGGAAAATTTGTGTTTTGAGATAGCTTAGCATAAAGGAAACACATGGCAACTAAACAGTATTTTTAGACTTACTAGCAAGGCACATGCATCTGCCACCATGAGCATGTAAAACACATTGTTCCAACCAGATGGGGAAATCAGACCAGCTAAGAGAGGCCCCAAAGCTGCACCTAAAATGTAATATTGATATTGTCAGAATGATGCAATATAAGATTCATCATGCTGAAAGACAGTTATTCTGAGTTAGAATATAAATTTCTCCACCTAGTGAACTCAGTATTACCTTATGTATAAAAATTTCCCAGAAAGTGCAGAACAATAGTGGTACAGCTGCAAGCCAATGGGAAATCTAACACAGGGGAAGTTGGAAAACTACAAGTTTGAGAAATGCCACCCTTTGGCCCAACAAAATGCCCACCCAGTAATAAGCTGAATCCTACTCAAATTTCCCTTCCACAGTCCAGGAAGAGGGGTATGAACAAAATATACCCGATCTCAGAAACAGACCAATGGTATCTATTTTTCCTGCCTGTGCCCAGTATCAGCCTACCACCCTCTTCCTCCCTCCTTCCCTCCAGGTGTGGAACCACTAGAGAGGCTTAAGGCTGTATTTTCTCTACTCCCCATTTCCAGAGTTGTATGGAGTTCCTGGCAATATGTGACAGGGAGAGAATCCAGTTTCTCAGAGATCTTTTGTTATTACTCACCACAGCTAAGGCAGGCTCCCTTACAGCTCTGGCTTACCTACAGATCCTGTTCCGTCAATGATCGCCGTCACTGTGGATAAGGCTCTTGCATTCCCTTTCAGGCTTTTGTGGGTACCCTGAAGTGACAAAGACTGTTTAGAACCCCTCCAACCACTTCAGAAGTCAACTCAGAAAAAGTCCTTACTGTGGCAATTCAGCTCACACCCCTCCATGTTAGATATACACCGAGAAGATGCCCTAAATAGCCTATCTCAAAATTTTTCATCACTACCTAAGGAACCTTCTACCCTATTAACCTGTAGCCTATAGTGTTCTCCTTTACTAAATCATGATCTTTAACCACAGGAGTCACAAAGCTTTCTGTTCTTCTGTGGATTCAAGCAACAAGGATGGCACTTCATCTTTGCATTATGCTTCAAGGGTGCTTCCACAGTCGTCTTTTCTCCTGCTAATGAAGCAAAGCTCTGTGGAAAAATAACCAAAAACCCAACTGCTGTGGCAGCAATAGTGGAGTGCTAGAATTATGGATATATACTGAAATACTAAGTCAGAGAATTTTTGAGTGAAAAGCTGTTCAGTCCCAATTTTAGAAGCCAGGTCTTCAGAACAAAACTAATGATAAAAGGAGTGAGAAAAACTGAATAGAGAACTGCTAATAAGAGAAGGTCCTTTATCTCCAGAACACTGAGAATCCGTTCAAGTAACCAGCAATTTACATTTGCTCACATCAGATGCTTGATTGCTGACATCTGAGGAACTGGCTGGCATTTTCAACCAACTTTCATTCAGCGATCTTGCAATTTCAGGCAACACTTTCTAGCTAGCAGTCCCTTCAACAAGGATGAGGATAAAATGGACAGTGCATGGTAGCTACCTTTGCCTTGCCAAGACCTTCAGGCCAAGGATAGTGCTCCCGATGACATTTGGACATTTCTGTCCTGCTCTGTTTCCTATATTTCGAGCACTTGTTATAAGAGGACTTTTCCTTCTTGCTTGGTGCCTTAAGGAATAAGGAATTCTGAAAGCAACCTTTCAGTGCCTACATAATGGAAGGCACCAGGGCTGATGTGGAATTTTGTGACTGACTGACCTGACCCAACTGGAACTGCCAGCAACCAGAGTAACTATACAAGAAAGGGCAGAGGGTACCATGGACAAGAGTAAAGGTATGTGCCACGTATAGCTTTCCACACTGATGGAAATTAAGTCCCCAGCTCATCTTTCACACAGGTACAGCTCCTCCCCTCATTTAAAGATGCAAAGTATAGAAGGCAGAAGGCATCTGCTCTGAGTCTTGGCCTTGCATGCACCCTTCACATTCCCTTTGGGCTGCCATCTACAAGATTAGGTCTGTCTTATTAGTAGACATGAGTTATTTAGAAGCCTCTTAGAAGCATGACAATCATATTAATGTGCCAGCTCTAAAACAATCCCAATGGCCGAGTTCAGTGCTGCCTATCCAGCTCCTTATGCCTTTTACTTTAGGACAATGGAGCCCCTTCACTGGTGACTCTGCAGAAGTCAAAGGGCTCTCTCTGGAGGCCAAAGCAGCTACACTCAAAGCAGAGGGGAAGCCAAACTCACCAAGTCGGCAGAGACGGCAGTGGTGATCAGCGCGTAAGGACCGTTCACCAGGGCACCACTGATGAGCAGCATCACTGTTGCAAGTGGAACAAAACCAGAAAAACATGAGTTACTTGGATGACAGTTAACCATGGCAACAGGAGACATCATAACCTGTGGTTCTCAAATGATTTAATACTTCCTTGGCTACCCTGGCCACATTAGAGAAATAGGAAAGGAAGAAAAGCAACACTTATATCTCCCTGCAATTACTTACCTTAAAATGGTGTGTATTCTCAAATGCCAGAGGAGATAAGGCTGAGTCAAAATGGACCTCTCAAGGCCTTTAATGATCCAGGTAGATCAGAGAAAGAGCAAAGTCTGACCCTAAGAACTCACAAGGAGCCACTCATAATCCCCTTCTCTGCTTGTACAGCACCAAGCACCAGAGGGCCCGAAAACTTAACAGGCCTTTAGGTAGGTGAAACACTACTGTCAGCACTCGTGCTTCAGCTTCTGTTCTGAGGTAACAGATAGAAACACACAAGCTAATTCAGCCTAAACAAGCAAAGTTAGTGTTGCTTTCAAAAGCACTACAAGTGGCCTTTAAGAACTCAGCCTATGCTGATGCAACAAGCTCAAGAAAGAAGACAAATGACATTAACAAAATCATTGTTTTCATGCTACCCCTTACTTGTTTTGTAATCTCCTTTGATACTGCATTAAAAACCCTTCAAGAGAAAACCTAGGGAATTAGATTCCATACTTCCTCCTCTCAGGGAAAAAATAAAACAAAAAGAAAAGAAGGGAAAAGAGCATTGAGGGATCATAAATTAAAAAGTTCCCTTAAAAGCCAGGCAGAATATGACTTAGAAATACTCACCCACAGTAGCTTCAAGGCCCATTTTACTGACTGCAGAGAACATGTACAGCTGCAAAGGCAAAAAACCAAACATGGTGAATACCAACATATGTACCAACCTTAGGCTCCCATTTTCCACACATTAAGGACAAGTATCTTAGCTGGGATTTATGTAAAAGATAGATCTAGCACTCAAGGTGTTACCAAACACTTTTAGACCACAGCAGGATGGTTGCTTGATTGGACAAATGAGGGAAATAAGGGGCATGCTCCTATTCCTCAAGATAAACTTTACTCTTTTTCAGAAAAAAAGCCTGTGTTTTCAACTCAGGTACCCAGCTTCACCACAGCACACAAAAAACCAAAACTTAAAGAAAAATGCACTTACTATGTTCAACTGACAGTTTACCAATAGTTACAGCACAGAAATTTTGGCCTTGGAGTAGATAAAATTCTGCCCAGATGACAGTGATAAAATTTCCATATAGTCTTCTAACAAGCAATGCACTAGACTTGTTTGCTTGTTTAGTAAAGGCAGCCCAAATATCTATACTTGCTCACATGCTCAACTTTTCATGCCAGCTTTTAACTAGGCCTGAACTCTTTATATCCAAGCTGGAAGGTGTTTGGAGAACTTCCCAAAGAATGCTGTCAAAGTCTCAGCTGCAGCTCTTAAGAGAGGGGTAGACTCTTACTGTGGGTGCTGCAAGCAACAACATCATTCCACAGGTTGATGCTCTCTTCTCCAGCCTGTCTGAAATCAAGCCTGCCAAAATTCCACCTGAAAGAAAAGACAGGTGTGTGAGGAAAACAGTCTGTCCATGTTTTACATAAAAGACATAAGTTACACTTAATGAAACCTGACCCAGATTAAAACGATAGGATATGACTTTTAATGTCTGCTTATTCACAGGGGCACACAGCCCAAGACTGACAACAGAATTCTCACTTATCAATACCCTTATTAACCCAACCAGTTTTGACTTGGAAGATAAAAAAAGCATACCCCTGTTTCTCACTGTTTATGCCAACCAAATATCCAAGATGACCAGGCAGTAAAGATATGGAAGAAATATTTAGAAATCATTAGTCTGCTGCTTTGGAATGAAAAAAGCCTTTTAACCAAGTGCCACATGGCCTTACTGCTGGGCGTGCTGGAATCCACCTTTGCCCACTCCTCCTCACTGGTCTCAATGTTTCACATGCAACAATAAAATTGGCTCATGAGTGTTTTATCTGTGTGGCACTGCAGCCAGGGGAAATGAGCTATTATAGATCTTGGGGTAAATGAAATTATTTGGGTTTGAATCACTACAGGCTCTTTGCTGTTCCTTAATTCTTGTATTTGCCAGCAGCTGTATACAGACATACTAACTTGAGAGTGTGGCAGGAGGGGGCTGAAAGGCCTGAGGGAAAGAGTTGCTAAAATAATATAAAGGGAACTTGGTATAGGGAGAAGGAAAGGAAGTTCTCTCCATTCTCCAGGTTCCTAAATATTGCTGGACCTGTCTCCACGTTCCCAGCTGCCCATCTCCAAAGTGCTCACATCCTGCTTGAATTTAAATATATATGTCAAAGGACTAAGGAGCATATGGCACCTTGATAAGATTGTATTCACAGTGAAATAAGATGCTCCTGAAAGAAGTCACCCCCACCTCTCATGTGCTGCTTACTCTGGCTTTCAGCTATCTGGAATGAAATGAGCAATGAAAAATGGCAAAAGTCACATCCAGAACAAAACTGGAACAGTAACTGCAGCACACCTTGACACCTGCATCTTGAACTACCAGGGTCTACGTAACTCTTAATTCTGTGAAACTTCTCCACTATAAGCATCTTTTTCCAGTAGATTGATACAGGGCTTATTTCCATAAGGGAATCAGGGGAAGTGGAGGGGATGGCAGGTCACACAAATCAGCTGGGCACCAATATGCTGCTGCTTGTTTTATTGTGATCTATGCTGTCTGTACTGGCATAATTCTTCATTGGTCAGCTCGAAAATTACAAATCAATAGCCTCATTCTTACTATTATTATTATAGTCTTCCAAGTTAATCACATACAGTTATATGAGACATCAAGAAAAAAACCCCACAGACATTTACCTCTGTGCCAATAAAACCCACACAACTATATAAGCTGGAATAATTCTGTTATGTTAGAGAAGCAAAAGGAAGTATTTTGAGAGATGATGTAACCAAGAGTCATGGGCCAGAGCTCATAGAGCTAAAAGGTTCCACACTATTTGGTTCTTGCAATGTGAACTGGAGAACATCACTGGCTTTGTGAGTTGTTCAATTTTAAGATATTTTGCTAGGCTTTCAACAACCAGCCTAGCTCTCAACTTAGTACCTTTACTGCCACTTTTCTTCAGTGGACATCAGGGACAAGGATTAATAATATATGTAAGCTATACATACCACAGCTTTTTCTGAACTTGTCTGCTTAAGGATTAAATATTGCCATTTCTTACCAAAAGATTTCTTATCAAAAGACTTACCAAATATTCCACCCACATCAAACAGTGTAGAAAGGTCCCCAGCTCTTTTGGCATCTAGATGTTCTAGTGACAAAAGAAAAACATTTGTCTCATTTCCAAACTACAAAACACAGAAATCAACACAGTCTTGTCATGCTAGGGTAAAGGCACCTTATGGCAGTAGTATTTGTTCACAGGAATAAGCTAGTTAGTAGTAGCAGTTACTGATATGCTATGGGTTCAGATTTCCAAAAGTGTATCAGAAAGCTGGGCAACAGGATCCTATTGTGTTAACAGTGAAGTTTCAAAAGGAGCTGATTTTCTAAACCCCTTCACAATTTTTTAAAATACATTTGGAAGAGCAATATGTGCTAAAACAGTGCTATCAGTGGCACTACAATAAGCTTACCTATGTCTGCCACAGCACAGATGGCAGTATTGTGGTAAATATAATTAACCTTTCTATTAAAAGCTCACTCATTTCAAGGTACCCAGTCTTGCAGAAGCACCGATTATCTAGAGCCCACACAAAAAACAGCTTTTAGCAATAGGGTTTGCAGCTCTGTGTTTTTATAGGGTGTTCAACCTGTGTCTCTCTGCTGGTTGTTACTCCCTTATTTGTCCAGCACAGCTTTTTTGTTAGCTGGGGGTTCCGAGGTCACATCATAGAATCACACAAAGTTAGGGGTTGGAAGGGACCTCAAAAGATCATCAAGACCCAGAGCAGGGTCACCTACAGGAGGTCACACAGGAATGCATCAGGTGGGCTTTGAATGTCTCCGGGGAAGGAGACTCCACAACCTCCCTGGGCAGCCTTTCCTGTGCTCTGTCACCCTCACAGTGAAAAATTTCTTCCTCGTATTTATAGGGAACCTCCTATGCTTCAGTTTATAACCACCGCCCCTTGTGTTATTGTTTGTCACCCCTGAGGAAAGCTTGACTCCATCCTCCTGGCACTTGCTCCTAAAATATTTATAAACATTAATGAGGTCACCCCTCATTCTCCTCTTCTCCAAAAGAAGAGGCTCACAAGAATATGAATTTCTTTGGCTAGGTAGAAATCTTTTCTCTCCACTCTACAGCACAAATAAAAAAAGCAGTACTGAAGTGCTAGAGCAGCTCATTTATATTTTTTTACATGTTTTAATAAGCCGCTTCAATCGTGTAAAAACATTACTAGAAAGTAAATCTTTTTGGCTGGTTGGCAAGAGACAAAGACACAGCATTTATGCTCAAAATTGCAAAAGATAAGCCAGATTCTTATTTTTGTTCCTTTGTTTTGTTCCTTCGTTCATTTTGAAAATGTCTTATAATAAACAATACCGATTTCATAAAATTGAGAAGTACACTAGTTGGCAACTTAAATTTTTTCTGCTACTGTAACAAAGATAGCTTATTTCAGAAGCAATAACGTTTATTTTCTTCTTTATTTCAAGCTCTTATTTCCAGACACTTTGTAGCTATAATTCTGTACCCCCTTATGGTGATACTTACCTACATTTGTGATATAGAGGGGAAGCCAGAAGAGGAAAGTATAGCTCACCAGCTTTGCAAACAGAAGACAAAGGGAGAATTCTATGACTCCCTGAGAAGACAGAGTAAAGAGGAAGTTAGTATCTTGCCACAGGCTACTATTTGCTTTCAAAGACCATTATGAAAATGATTTCTAAGAAGCATTTAGGTTTTTCTCTCTCCATCAGGAATACCCAAGAAGCATTCTTGTCCTGAGAGCTCAAAGGTTACAATTAGAGAAGGCTGTGGTACTTTATTTACATGCTTTCTCTACTCTTAATTGTACTGAACTGACAGAAGAGAGAACAAAAAAATAAACAGTAAGGCTCTAATACCATTTGGGACACGTTCATCACTTACTTTCCTCATGTAAGGAATTTTTAGATGACATTATAACAGGTTTGGAGTGCATTCCTAAGAAATTGGTGTATTTTTGTGTTCTTCAGACCCTTTCTTCAGATGGGTCTAAAATTTCTCCCTCATTGCTTAACTCTTTCCAAAAAGTCAGTTAAGCAGTACGAAGCAGTTCAAATCAGCATCTGGTAAGAACACACTACAGACAGGGCACATGCCTATTTAAAATACTAATTTGTTCCATCCTCTTTCCTGCCAGGTACAAGAAAAGGATACTTACTGCACTGAGCTGCAACTGCACTGCCAAAGTAACCTATCTTCATTTTCCTCACTATCTGGTACCTTTCTGTTTGAAACAGGATTTCTGAGATCCCTAGTACAGAGTACTGCAGTGATCTGCATGGACAACATACATACACAGCTGGCTCTACTCCACATAAAACTGTGACCCTTTCCAGTCAGGAAAAATACCACAGAATTACAGTGATTTCAGGTGGCAGCAGCAGCAATTTTTCTACCCATTGCTTTCACTTCACCAGAGGAAAAACACTTGCCAGAGGATGATACTGGCCAGGAGGAGAACATGCAGAAATCCAGTGGTTGAGTGCTGGGGATTTCCTCCCCTATCTTTACACCTGGTCCAAATAAATTTGCATCTAATTCTACTTGTGCAACATGCTGAATCTGCTAGGCTTCAAGCTAAGAGGACAATCAAAGGATCATGGTTCCTAACCCAAAGGAAATTTTCTTTTCTTTTACTATCAGTCCAAACATTTGGTCTGTCTAAAATTTCAAGGTAAGATACAGAAGAGATTTTAAAATTAAAGTTTTTAAAAACAATGCTGAATAGTGTAAAAAGGAAGCCACGGAGGGAAGTTGAAACACAGAGATGTGCTTATGGACTCAGCCTGCTATTTCATCCTTCATGTCATTAACTAAGACCAGTAAACTTCCAGAATAGATTTTACAACAGAATAGACCAATTCAGTTGGAAGATACCTACAGTTATTATCTAGTCCCACTGCCTGACCAAAAGTTAAAGCATTAAGGGCTTTGTCCAAATATCTCAAACACTGACAGGTCTGGACCATCGACCACCTCTCTAGGGAGCTTGTTCCAGTGTTTGGCCAGCCTCTCAGTAAAAAAAAATAAAATAATAAAAAAAATAATTATATAGGTACTAGAGGTTTAGAGCTTCTAAGATGCAACCAATGAGCTTATGCCTCTTACTGGGAAAGAGAATACTGCTGTATCTATTTTCACTTCTCTGAGAGTGGCACACCTTGTCTTGCATACCAGAATCTGCTTTAGCCTATGTACTTCTCAGCTGCCAATCAAAGCTCATGATGCAAAGTTAAAGACATCTACCACTCCATTTAGAATGTAAATGGAAATATGAATGTCAAGGCAAAACTTAAATCTCAAAGGAACAGGCAAGAAAGCATGTGTACTCACAGGTATTCGCAAGGCTCCAAGGAAGCTGATAGCTGCTGTCCCATGTCTACCTTCCCCAGTGACTGCAAGGGTGCTGGAGCTCAGTGACACACTGCAATTGTCACTGTCAACAAGTAAATGCTGCATCTCTGGATCCTGCAGTTTCCCCCAGTAACAATGTTTGGGAAAAAAAAAAAAAAAAAAAAAAAAGAACAATGCCTCAAAACATGTAGCAAGGAATCAAGTAAGTCCATAATAATAATAATAATGATAATTAAAAAATCTGTTCTATCACAGAAAATTGCAGCTTTCAAAAATCTCTTGATTTGGATGTACAGAGATATAGAGAAAGCATACACAGGATATCTGGTGAAATAAGCCTGGTTGTTTACACCTGAGTGCATATACTCCATTAAGGACTCAAATTTCTGTTCTAGTGTGGAAGAATCTGAAGTCACAAAAAACAAAGATTACAATTCAATGGAATAAAACTATTTCCAGTCTTCTCTTACTTCACTACATAAACATGGTCGAGTTCAAACTGGCATTTTACTCAGCACTGCAACACATTTCTATATAAAAGCATGTATTACCTTTTTTCTGCACAAATATTAAGCCCATTTTTCAGTATCCATAAAATTAGCCTATTCACTGATTTCAGTATAGGCTATCTTTCTAATTAAGTTTTGCATACTGAGTGCATTATGTTAAGCAATCACTTTTTATATATTTTACATTTATGTCATTTTAAGATTGCAATCCACAAATTACAAAAACCTG